>NW_006159982.1:1582415-1664243 GCF_000334495.1 Tupaia belangeri chinensis | reverse complement strand
GGGAAAGATTCTGTTAACAAGATAGGCAAGGCCTCTGCTACCCTGGAGCTAAAATTCTAGGACAGGGAGACACTCAAACAAACATACGTGTGCCCACATACACATACACCAGGAAAACACAAGTGAGACATGCCGTGTGTACCGTGATCTAAGAGACCTGGTGACTTTTGCATGGAGTGGTGATCTAAGCCCCTCAGAGAGTGACTATTAAGCGAAAATCATAATGACAAGAAGGAGTCTGGCTTATGAAGATAAGAAAGAAAAGAAACAGCCTTTCAAAAAGCCCTAAAGGAGAAAAGGCAAAACTTGGCAAGTTCAACAAACAAGGAGAAAAACATCTTCCGCGTAGCTTGAGGGTAGATTGTGAAGAGAAAAGTAGAATGAAATTGGGAAGGTCAATGGGGGCGATTATGTAGGGCTGCGTAAACAAGGAAAAAGGGTTCGATTTTACACGCAGTGCAGAGGAAAGCCATTGGAGAGGTTTAATAGGGGGTGAATAATTTTATCTTTGGAGAAAGATTGAAGGGGGCAAAAATGGAGTCAAAAGTCAGTATAGACATCGGGGTGACAGTGAGACAGCAGTATAAATAGAAAGTGGCTGAATTAAGTGAACGTTTTGGGGGTAAAATTAACAAGACTTATTGGTGGATGAGGAAAAGAAGAATCAGAAATAATTTATTTGTTCTTGCATTCTCTGAAAAGACATAGAGAAGAATAAGCATTGCTCCACTTTTAGTCTGCATAACTGATGGCCCTGAATTCTATCATCACTGAGGTTTAAGCTCCTGCTACAAAAGACACAATATAAGATGCAATTCTGTCTGTCCTAGAAGGAAAAGAGGAAGAGGGCAAATATATTAAACACTAGGAGTGAGTACCTCTGCCAACCAGTGAAGAGGTAAATGGCAAATGTTTACCTGGTGGAGGAGCGTGGCCATGAGAAAGGGGAAAAGGTGGTGTCCTTTTACCTAAGTTGAGGCAAAGCTTCGTGTAGGTCCGCCTGGCATTCAAAAACTAGTTTTTCAGGTCAGCCCAATAGCAAGTGGTTAAGTGAGCCAAATCCCACAAGGCCAAACCTGGTTTGAATCCCAGACGGGATGGAGAGATGGAAGAGAAGGGATTGTGGCATGACCAAGCCCCAGTCAGGAGTGCTTTCTCCCTCTCATTCTCTGTCTCTTTCTAGTAAGCACACATGCCCCCTGGCAATTAAAAAGAAAAAAAGAAAAGGAAGGTAACAAATCTTTCTTTCAAGTTCACTTTTCCCCTTTTTGTTCCTTATATGCTATTTTCATGTACTCCCGATTCCTTAGGCTTCTCCTCCATCTCTTTGTTTTTCCCATTTCTCACATCCTTTTAATTTTGCCATTCATCATTAGCGTTGCATCCTCAGATCGCCATCAGCAGCAGCCTAATTGCCATTGTTATCTATTGCGTCCTAAACTAGCACACATTTATAGCCTGAATCGTTTCTGTAACCTCCTCGTGAAGAAGATATGATTAACCCCTTGATTAGTACCTTAAGGCTTCCAAGATGAAGCAGCTTGACCAAGATTACTGGAGCAGGAGGAGCAGAGCCAAGATGTGAAAACAGGTTTGTCAAACTTGAAGCTGCTGGACTCACCCTGTTTTCCATTCCTCTGCTGCTCCACTCTCCTTCCCTGGCACTCACTGCTCTTTCTTCCCTTGCAACCCTTTTTTCTTTTCCTCTTGTTTTCCACTGGCCTGTTTTTCTCCTGACTCCTCTCCTTTCTTCTCCTGCTTTATTTATTTGAGAGATTTTTTGCTATAGAGCGTGTGCGCTCACTGGAGAGACAGAGAGACAGGAAGTGAGAAATCACCCACCAGCTTGGATGGCCACACCACCATCCATTATTCTCCATTCTCCTCTTAGGATTTTGGGCATGAATGTACATGTGCCTGGTGTGAGTTTAAAGCCAGCAGGTCTGGGACTCAAACTGCAGTTAATCATGTGGGAGTCCCAATGCCTTAACCAACTCGCCACCTGCTAGCCCACTTTATTTATTTTTAAAAGTATAATTATTTTTATTCATGATAGAGAGCACTGCATACGCAAGTGAGAGTGAGTGAGGAAGACAGTGAGAGAAAAGCACTCTCTATAGGGTCTGGTTGTTACATGATCCCCTTCCCTAGTCCTCCAGCTCCTCAGGTCCGCCTGTTTCAGGTTGACCAGGCTGGGGACTCAACCTGGTATATAGGTCATATGCCTTCCAGCCCTGCAGTTGTGTATCTTAGGACCGTACCATGGAGGCTTCTGCATGGTCCTTCTCCATACCCACCTACCACATCTAGCCATTATAACGTAAGCTAAAATTTGGTTCAGGCTGAGTACCCCTTATCTGGAATGCTTAGGACTAGAAGTGTTTCAAATTTTGTATTTTTTTTAGATTTTGAAATAGTTGCAGATACATGATGAGGTATCCTGAGGATGAGACCCAAGTCTGAGTGCAAAATTTATTTATGTTGTATGTACACCTTATACACAGAGCCTGAAGTTAATTTTATACAATAGTTTCATATTGCGGCATTTTTGACTGAGGCCCATCATATGAGGTCAGATGCAAAGTTTCCACTTGTGGTATCATGTCAATACTCAAACA
Organism: Tupaia belangeri chinensis; assembly: GCF_000334495.1. Lineage (NCBI taxonomy): Eukaryota > Metazoa > Chordata > Mammalia > Scandentia > Tupaiidae > Tupaia > Tupaia belangeri. The sequence goes on along the minus strand of NW_006159982.1, from coordinate 1,661,625 downwards.
ATTTCAGATTTGGAGCACTTTGAATTTCGAATTTTCAAATTGGGGCTGTTCAATCCGCATTATCCCAACTAGAAGATGGGAACCATAGACTATAAAAGCTGAAAGGGCTTCAGCAGCAGATCCAAGACATAAAAGAAGGTCAAGATAGCTCCCAGTCCACAAAGTCACGGCCCCTCATGTCCAAACACAGATCGAAGCAGAAACCATATTTTTCATTGTTTCTGCCCTGATCGCCAGCCCATCCCTCTGCACTTGTGGAACCGTCACATATCCTCCTAGTGGTAAGCACTTAAAAGATCTCATTTTGCATGTCTCACCATCACCCATCATGTATAATTCAAAATAACACAATACTGAGCCAAAAGTAAAGAAAGCTTTTTTTAAAAAAATTATGATTAGTTATAATACTTCTAAACTTAAAAATGTGTATCTCAACTTCATTACAAAAAAAAAAAAATTGTACCTCTAGTTTGCTACAGCCCCAAGCAGAGGCTTCATCTGACCTTCGGTAATCCAACCACGTAATGAATGTCACTGGAAAATGGCTAGGGGCAGATTGAGGAAGTGAACAGAAGTGTATACATTTAAAAAGAAGTGACACAGCTCAGTAATAAACTTATGCAATACTCTGAGCTAGACAGGTGTTAAGCCATTTGCATGTAGTCCTTACAATGAACAGTTTAGATCATTACTAATATTCTACTGACGAGGCAGGTAATTTTCTGGGATAGAAAATAAATGTCCAGGAGTTGAACTTGGTTCTGCTGTTTCTGCAGCCCTCTGGGTCATCCTGGCTTAAAAACAGTGTGTATACGGCATTAAGAAAATCTTTCAAATGTTAAACCATGTAGATGACTGGCATTATCTTTTGAACCCATTGCTTTTTTTCTAAACAAACTTTTAGAAAGTTTTACTGTAGAATTTCGGCATTAGCCAGAACTTTGGTAACATCGGTGATAACCGTTGTTACTATAATACAAACTTTTCTAGATAAAACCTTGTGCCCCAGCTCTCCTTTTTTTTTTTTTTCCTTAACTGTCTTTATAAGGCACTCTTTAAGGTAATGTGATAAATTAAAAAGAAATAAACACAAAGTAACTTCTTTGAGGCACCTTAAGCTTTAAATGTGTGCCTTAGGATTTGCAGCCCACAGCCCTTGTAAAACGGTCCTCCCTTGTCCATGGAAAATACATTCCAAGACCTCCAGGGGAAGACTGAAACCAGGGAGAGTACCAAATCCTATCTATATGATCGTTTCCCATACATACATGCCTATGATCAAGTTTAATCTATAGGGCCAGCAGGTAGCACACTGATTAAGGTGCTGGATTCCCACATGGCTGACCACGGTTCTAGTCCTGGATCTGGAGGCTTGAAAGTAACATTGGGCACATGTGCATATGTGTCTAAAATCCCGAGAAGAGAGTGGAGGAGAAGAGATTGCAGTGTAGCCATTCCTCCTGGGGGGTGATTTCTCACTTCCCCTCTCTGTCTCAGTGAGCACATGTGTCCTATGGCAAAAAAAAAAAAAAAAAGGAATAAATAAAACTAATTTATAAAGCAAGCACAGTATGAGATTTACAACAAAAACTGATAATAGAACACTATGAGAGTACACTAGAATAAAAGATATGTGAATATGGTTTCTCTCTCAGAATAACTCATTGTATTGTACTCTCCTATTTTAGGACTGCTGTTGACTCTGGGTAACTGAGACCAAGGAAAGAGAAACTGCAGAAGGGTGTGGGAGGGACTACTGTATGTAAAAGAGGAATCTCCAGTAATTTGTTGTGCCGCCAGACAGGACTCCTTTAAAAAGTAGAAACAGGGACCAGCAGTTAGTGTAATGGCTATGTCGTTGGACTCCCATGTGGTTGACCACGGTTCAAGTCCTAGAACCAGTGGCTTAAACTCATGCGTGCCCGCCCAAGATCCTGACAGGAGAAAGGAGGAGAAGGGATTGTGGCGTGGCCATCCCCCGGGGGGTGATTTCTCGCTTTCTGTCTCTCTGTCTTTCTGATGAGCTCATGCACCCTAAAGTAAAAACCTCTCCAAAAAAAAAAGAAAAAAAAAAGTAGAAACAAACCTTACAGGAAGAACACATTCAAAAAAAGATGAAAAACAATTTAAAGTACACGTGCACTAAGAAAGGTCTCTCTGAACAAGCCTTGATTAGTTTGTATGGAAAAGGGCCAAAAAGCCCTCTCTAGTAACTCAAAAAATGTACATAGCCAGGTAATATTTTCCTTGTCTCCACATGACTATGATTTGCATTATCACATATTCTTTACAGAAAAACACACTAGCTATCCTGACGGAGACTTGCAGACTTTCCTTTCTGCATAATAACTTACGGTCAGTGCCTTCCTGTCCACAGCAAAGCTTACCGCCCTGGTGGATCAACAGGATGCAATGCAGTTTTTGGGACAATCAACCATTTCAAACACACATTTGGCATGTGTCTGGGAAAGCTAAGTTACACTGGCCAGAATATAGCACCTTTTAGTCATGTGATGAATTATGCTTTCCTGGTGCAGGGATGGTGCCCAACAAAGCAGCCTTTGAGACTTCTCAACCATTTTCCAAGTTGACCTGGGGGCTTCTGCGGCCAGAGCTAACATTTAAAAGGAGCTATGTATAGACTTTTCTAACCTGGGGAAAAAAGACGCAAAACTCGCTTTAACAACCTCCTACCTATCCAGTTCCTCTCCATCAAAGTACAAGACATTGACAACTCAAAATTAAGGCAAATCTCAGCAACCGTAGATTTCCGTAATCACAAGACCAATACAAAAATAGCGAAGCTCTGACACTGCAGTTGTAGTTCGAAAACTGCAGGTTTATATCTTATGAAGTCTGTACTATTTATTTAAGGTGGAGGCCCATTTTGATTGACTGAAAAAAAAAAACCCAGCTTTGATCAGTCACAACACGTGCTACCAAAGCATTCCAGTCTGGGCTATCCATACTTCAAAATTATCTGCCTGGTGTTTTTGTTTTCCCTTTGTAAACTAGGAACAGAATGCTAAACAGAAAGTATTCATTTATCTTTCAGTTTTCCATGGTCTAGGATTTCCTGGCTATAATTGTGATTTGAGTCTAAAAATAGACATATTACTTGTTCAGATAAATTCCCTGTTCAAAAGACAATTTCAATACCTTGTACATATTTAGCATTTTCCACGCTGTTTTAATTTTCCTGCTCACGTTCTCTCTCACCACCTACTTGCTCATTCATCCACTCGCCATTCATTCAACAGGATTTTCTAACATCTAACCTCAGGCCCTAGTCCACAGCAGGGCCTCAAACATTTGTCATTCATTGTTTCTAAATTGTTATTAATTGATTTTTTCAATTTATCTATTTATTTCATAAGAGAGAGAGGTAGAGACAAACAGGCCTCTCTGACAGGGTCTTCACACTATACTCTACCCCCAGCTTCAGCTAGCCCTGGATCATGGTCATGCACATGGCTGGTGGGTTCAGGGAGGTCTCTGGACACAAACCCAGAAGCTTCCCATGTGGGTCAGCTGACTCAGAGCTTTGTGTTACTGCATGCCATGGTCCTGCCCTCTGAATAATAGGTTTCTGATGCCTTTCTGCCTACCACCCACAATACTTAGGGAAAATTTTGTATCTTTCAGAATGAATAGAAAATGCTTAGCATAATGGTCACATGGTTAGTATTCAATAAGGTATTGTTTTTAGTAATATTGCCTAAAACCAACTATTCTTATGGGAATGGTGCTAATGTATCTGGCCCTCTTCTGTGAAAAATCTTTCTAAAGAGAAAGTCAAATCATATTTAATTTTCCTACATGTTGAACCTAGATGATGTTTTCCTGCCGTGATGTTAAAATTTCCCATTTTGAATCTAATAAGACACCATATTCTTAATGATTTTCAATCTTTTCCAGGCTCTGTGGAATTCTGAAATGAACTTAATTATCTTAATAATTTCTAGAAAATCACTATACAGTTTTATCTCTGAAAAAAAGAGGTGTTTATATTATTCCATTTCCATAGTTCTCAGTTTCTCTTTTTGCAGCAATCTTAACATTCAAAATGACCCATGTTCTACCTACTTGTTAATACCTCCTTGGGTCATGAGCTTGTGAAAGCAGACAGGGCCAGTGCTCAAATGTGTATTACATGGAAAAGCAAAATAATGTATCTTTTGATGTAAAACTTTTTTTTTTTTACTATTACCTTAATTTTTAAGTCATGTTATTTATTCACTTATTTTTTAGTTTCTTTCTTCCATGAGCAAAATAGTCAGAGATAGAAAGAACACAACCGAGAGACAGAGAGACAGACAGACATCTCCAATAGGGTCTGCGTGCTGTGATCCACCCTCAGTCTTCATTCTCAGGTGGTCCAGACTGCAGATACCTGGTGCCCAGCATGTCGGGTGGGGGGTGAAGGAGTATCGTGTCCTGGGATTAGATCCCAGGACCTTTCCTACGTAAGTCCAAGTTGCGTTACCACTACACCACCACCTGACCCTTAAGTCATATTATTTATGTATTTCTAAATCTTGTAATACAAAAGGAGGACATGAAATTTTATTTATATAAAGTGAGACAGGTTTTAAAAGGCTGAGAAATTTGATTTGAGCCTATAAATATGGTAATAATTCAATAAAATCTGTATCCATTTATTCTAAGGACAGCCTTTTCTTAAGTATGTTATACATAGTTATTTGCCTGTGAGCACAAATGAAAAGTTGAAAGCACAAGCAACAGAATAATACTTTATATCATAAAAAGAAGTCTCCCTGAGTCCTGTATTATATAGTAATTTGATACTAGTCAAATGTAGTCCCCAGCCATATCCACAACACCTGGAAAATATTAAGCTGGTATAGAACTAAATATTAAAATTCATGTGTGTATATGTGTGTGTGTATACATACGTACATATATATACACACACACACACACACACACGCATACTTATAAATGTATATATATATATTTCATCCTGTAAGAAATTTTCTTAGATACATACTCTTTGTGCTAAGGGCCATCTCTATAAAAATGTCGAGTTGTTCTATTTCTTGAACTATAGTTTTCAGATCAAAACCATTCATTAAGAGAGATTTCTATTCACCCCAGGGAACAATTCCATTAGGCTCTATTTTCCCGGCTATGACCTAAATATACAAGTCTGAGTATAGCTTAAGATCCAAATATTTGTGAATCACTCCTGTATCATAATCAGTTTTTATTGCAACACTTTTTTCCCATGATTATTTGAACTATTAATCTGCGTAATACATTCCACAGAAAGCTGTAGAATTCCACTTGCTACATTCAATAGCTGTTTTTACAATATAATGGATGTCTGTGTCTTGCCAGTGGTTAAACCTTTAGCAAAATTAACCTTCAACAGAATAGTTACTACAAATTGACTGCACTGATATTAGCATCAAGAGACATATTCATAGAACACACACCAGCGTTCTTACAGAAGTCACACATTTGTTGGCAGGGCAAAGTCAGGAGCAACAGAATGGAAAATTTTATTTATAAGTGAGAGCCCAAGAAAACGTATTGCAAAGACATAGACCACCTTCGATAACTATTCAAGGGCATTGTTTCATTAAAAAATATATATATTCAAGGCCATATTATACATGGGTTGAAGAAGAGAACTTTCAAAGAATAATTCAAGGACAGAATTTTCACATGCTATAAAATTAAGAAAAGGTTATATTGTGTCTTTAAGTTATTTTATGTGCATTTAGGAAAAACCAAAGATATGCATAATCCTTAAAAATCCTTATCGCAAGTATTACTCACAAGGTCATCTTTTGATGAATAACAACAATAATCAAGATTACAGTTCTCTTTGAATTTTAGTTTCAGAAAGAAAGTTGTCACATTCAGAACAAAAGAGATCAGCAGCTCATACAAAAGAGAGCAGCTCATACAGGGAGAAAATCAGTAGTACACAGATCCACACAAAGTATTCCACCAGTCAGTATTAGGTCTTGTATGAGACCACTAAGGGGTTATTTTATCTAGAGGAATAGTTGCTGTCTCATAGTTTGGCTAATCCCAAGTTCATCTTTAATGCTGATTATCTTTTAAGAAATTTTTATCAACTCATCCTCAACACACACACACAAACATACACACAAACTCATATCCCTGGGTAAGATTCTTATCCAGTTTTAGAATACCACATTTCGCCAACCTAGATCCACAATTAGGGTCCAATGTGCATCTCTCTCCATGAAGTTGTATCCATAGGCAGTATCCCGCTTCTAGGATTCTTTTTACTGCATGGTTAAGACAATAGTTGCTAATGGCTTAATTCATTTTAGATCAACTAATGGGTTACCTTATTCCACCTTTTTGATATTATGAAAAATGCTCTGATAAACATGGGTATATAATTACTTTTTCTTTTTTTTTTTTGGAGAGGTTTTCGCTTTTTGTCATAGGGTGCGTGCACTCACCAGACAGAAAGAGAGAGACAGAGACAGAAATTGAGAAATCACCCCCCCAGAGGGGATGGCCATGCCGCATTCCCTTCTCTTCCGTTCTCCTCTCGGGATCTTGGGCACGCACACACATGCACCCGGCGTGAGTTTTAAGCGACTGGGTCCGGGACTCGGACCACGGTCGACTACACGAGAGTTCAGTGACATAGCTATTACGTTGTTGGTCCGATATAATTACTTTTTCAAGTCCCTTTTTCAAAAAAAATTTTTGGATATATACATAGGGATGGAATTGCTGAATCGTGTCAGTTTTATGCTTAATTTTTTGTGGAGCTGCCATACCACTTTCCATAACACCTGCAACATTTTATATTCCCGCCAACAATACACAAGCATTCACATTTCTCCACATTTTCTCCAACACTTGTTATTTTCTGCTTCCATACCTCCATAATAGCCATTCTACTCACACTACATGTGAAGTCTCATGTATTTCAAAGAATGACTTAAATACTAATCACAAGTCCTGTGGAGACATGTACTGCTTTATCACTGGATCCAGGCACCTAGGAGAATAGTTGTTACATGGTAGAGCAAGTGAACACTTGTTATACAGTAAGAGAGCAGATTAGAGTTCTGCAAAGAGTCCGGAATGGAAGGATAAGTTTTTATGTTGTTCTGTGCATGAGGAGGACCAATTGAGAATTTAGAGAAAGTAACCGAAGTGAAAAATAGGTATTTGTATGGGGGAAATTTTTCTGGAAGAAAATGCCCTCAGAAAATGGCAAGACAATCAGGTATTCATGAAAGAATAAAGTAGAATAAAATCTACCCAAGAGGGTTGGTAGAATAAGAGACAAATTCTGGTCAAAGAAAGGGAGAAGTAAAAGGTAACCCTAAGTTTAGGAATGTAGGTCAAGCGACAGTGCCAGTGACAGAAATTTTAAAAATGTAAATGCAAAGGCAGGGTTTTGAACTTTCCACTCTTCTATTATTCCCAGAAGCTCAATATTCTTCTTGTCCATTTTATTTCCACTGAGGCTCGTTCCCAGCATTACATTTAAGACCAGAGTGTGCTCTTTCCAGAAATCATTGGGCCCTTTTGGCTCCAGCACTGACCCATCTTATGAAACCCTAGTTCCTACACTTATCTCATCAGATTTATTTTTCTACCCATTGTTTTCTTAACTAGTGCCTCCAATGAAAACACAAAGGGATCCTGGAACCACTCTTCACTGGGGAATGACCGTAATAACAGATACTATGTGTTGTTAATTATGTGACTGACAAGCCTGGAAGGTTGGAAGATTACTATTTTCTCAACACACAAGAGCATAAGACAGAGATGGATTGAATAACTTGCCCAGCATCCCATAACAGGAAGTGTGGATTTCAGATTCACTCCTAGGTCATCTGGCCCAAAAGCCTGTGACTACTACATTACTGTAATGTAACGTAAACTGGAATATAGTGAGCCCTCAACCCAAAGCGCTTTCTCCAATACAGTGCTTATCCTTCCCTATTTCTAAAAATATCTGAAAAATGGCATTTCATAATGTTCTGCGAAGTGGCATGGCCAGATTATTCAGTCCCTAGTTGGTTACAATGCCCTATAGAAAATCAGCTCTCCTCGGAGGCAATAAACAAGGATAGAAAAAGCTTTCATTCATCCCTCTTTTGTCCAAAAACTGATCTCAGGATGCTCAGAGTAGTTGAGTTCTCCAGGGGGGAAATAAAAAATTATTAGAAAGCAAATGGTATGGGATGGCAAAAACCCAAGTATGGAATTATTCACAGTCTAAAAGGAAAAAAAAAACAAAATAGAAATAAAGGGGAAAAGAAACTCTGAAAGAAAGAAAACTTACAGAGAAAATTAAAATGAAATAGTTTATTAAATAGAACTGTATTCAATTTCTGATAATGATTTTACAAATATTCTAAAGTCTCTTCTACAGGTTGGAATCTGTGGTGACTTTTATATTTAAATTGAGTTCCTCTATCAATTTGCAAAATAGCTTACCTTCAAATTACCTCTCTCCAGTATTCAATACTGTATTATTTGACAATGATTCATTTCTAGTTTGGAAGATGATGGAAACATAACAACTATGAACAGGGCTAATTGGAAAACTAGAAGAAAGATCTCCTAAGGAGAGGCTAAGGAAATTAACATTTAACTCAGCGGTTTCTGTGATGAATGGCTGATCAAGCTATACTTTATCTTTCAAGATTAATTTTGTTTTTAAGTTAGAAATTTTATAAACAGGTGGAATTGCTCTGCTTTGTTGGAAGAACTACAGTCAAAGTTCTTGTTAAAAACAGGAGAATATTCAGGTTAGAGTAGATTTTTTTTAGAGATTCAATGTAGTTGACAGAGACCAATCACAAAAGTGGCACAAAATGACACTTTTATTAGCTTTAACATATTTGCAAAACTTACACACTAATTAATTAATTAATTTCAATATTCTTACATATATTCATAAAATAAAGTGACTAATTATTATCTGATTGATATCTTGTTTTCCATCACAAATTATTTAGTGAGCATATTTTCATCTTTTCAACATGATCTGCCCAACCAGAAGTCTACCCTAACCTTAATCTTAATTATTTCTTTTGGTAGCATAATTGTTTCTATAACAATAAAGTTTGAAGTTCTAGTGTTCTATGCTGCACATGAAAATAATCATAACATTGATAAACTCTGTTAAAATATCACTTTCATGTAAATGACCTTAAAACAGAAAAGAGAGAAAAGAAAAGTAGAAGCAAACAGGAGAAGAGAGTATGGCATGACCATGCCCCATTGGAAGGTGCTTTCTTCCTCTCCTTGGCTCTCTCTGGTGAGGTCACGTGTTCTCTTGCAAGTAAAGAAAAAAAGAGAAAACAATACAACATACAGTAACACCAAAAATCATGAAATACTGAGAGACAAATTTAATGAAATATTTTTAAGCTGTACATTGAAAACTGCAAAACATTGTTGATCAATATTAAAGACTTACGTAAATGAAAAATTCAAGGATTAGGAGATTTAATTCTGTTAAAATGCAAATTACCCCTAAATCAATCTATAGATTTACGGTAATTCAGTGCAAATCTAAACAAGTATTTTGAAGAAATTGACAAGCTAATTTTAAAATTGATTTGAAAATGCAAAATATGCATAATAAGCAATGTTGACAAAAGAAAAAAGAAAGTTGGAGGATTTACACAAATGTTTTAAGACTTTTTTTTTTTTTGGAGAGGTTTTAGTTATCGGGTGCATGTGCTCACCAGGAAGACAGAGACAGAGAGACAGAAAGCGAGAAATCACCTCCCGGGGGCATGGCCACACCGCAATCCCTTCTCCTCCATTCTCCTCTCAGGATCTTGGGCACGCACACACACATGCCCGGCGTGAATTTAAGCCACCGGGTGCAGGTCTCAAACCGTGGTCGATTACATGGGAGTCCAGCGACATAGCCATTATGCTAGCTGCTGGTCCCTGTTTTAAGACTTTCTATAAAGCTACTGTTATTAAGACAGTATGATATTGATATAAAGATGGAAAAATAGTTCAATGGGACAGAACAGAAAGTCAGACACAGACTTACACATATGTAAATGACTGGTTTCCAACAAATGCATTAAAGGATTTCAATGGGGAAAGGAATGTCTTTTCAACAAATTGTTCTGGAACAACTGTATAACCATATGGAAAACAAATGAACCATGATGCTTATCTCACCATACACAAAAAATCAATTTGAGGTAGATTATAGACTTAAAAATAAAAGATAAAGTTATAAAGTTTCTAGGAAAAGATATAGGAGAGTAGCTTCACAAACTTGAAGTAGGCACAGATTTCTGACATAATTCATAAAGAGTATTAACCATAACAATATAACAAATTCAAATTTATAAAAACCAAACCCTCTACTTATCTAAATACATTGTTAAGAAAATAAATAGACAAGCAACAGACTAGGAAAAGTATTAGCTATGCATGTATCTGACACACATAGATGCTTCTTTTTCAGAAGGTGATGTATACTTCACTCCTTTTGAGTCAGATGGACTTAAAGTCTTAAATTTTGAAAAATAAGGGTATGGAAAGGGAAAATTGCAATATTATAATGGAAAAATTCTGACAGTTTAACCAAGTTGTCAAGGTTAACATCACCACTGATAAGCATATTGAGTTCATGTGTCATCAATATGAGAAGGGAACTTCATCTGTGTGATATTCTTCCAAAAATCCATGACCCCAGTCTAATGGTGAGCAAACGTCAGACAAACTAAAACTAAACAACATCTTACAAAATCTCTGGCCAAGAGTATCCTTTAAAATTATGAAGGTCATGAAGAATTAAAAAAATGATTGAGAAACTATCATTGATCACAGGAGATCGAGGAGACATGATAACTAATGTGGCGTCGTACCTTGGATTTGATCCTAAAACAGAAAAGGATAGTAGGCAAAGAAAATCCGAATAATAATCTATTGGACTTTAATTGATAATAATGTGTCAGTAGAATTTAATTGTGATGGAAATTGTATGAAGCAAAAAGAAATGGTAGAGATCAAGAACACTGCAACAGAAATGAAAAATGCTCTATGAGCTTGTTAGTAGACTACACACAGCTCAGAAAGAAAATCCCTGGGCTTGAGACTATCTCAATAAAAAACGCAAAACATTACAAAATTCAAAAGCAAGTAAACAGAAAATGAAAACAAACAGAACAAAATATCCAAGAGCTATGGGACAACTGAAAAAAAAAATGTAACTTACACTTAATGGGAATATCAAAAGAATGAAGAGAGAAAACATGAGATCTTTGAAACAATGAGCTTCTCCAAATTAATGTCAGATACCAAACCACAGATCCAGAAATGTCAGAGAATAACAAATAGAATAAATGCAAAAGAAAAAAAAAGAAAGAAAGGCTACGCTTGGGTACATTATTTTCAGATTATACATAAAGATAAAGGGAAAAAAATTTTTTGGAGAGTTTGTTTTGTTTTGTTTTGTTTTGCTATAGGGTGCATGTGCTTGCCAGAAAGACAGAGAGAGACAGAGAGACAGAAAGTGAGAAATCACCCCCGAGGAGGATGGCCACACCACAATCCCTTCTCCTCCATTCTCCTCTTAGGATCTTCGGCACACACGCACATGCACCCAGTGTGAGTTTAAGTCACCGTGTCTGGAACTCGAACTGCAGTTGACTACATGGGAGTTGACTACATTGGCCATTATGCCATCTGCTGGTTCCACAAAAAAAAAAAACACTTTAAAAAACATTTACCTTCAGAGGAGTAAACAGAAATATAAACCTTTGTCTTAGAAACCATACAAACAAGGAGAAAAAGGAGAGAAATATTCAGTGCTGAGAGAAAATGCTCACTAACCTAAATTATGGACTCTGAGAAATTATCCTTCAAAAGTAAAGGACAAATAAAGACATTCTCAGACAAACAAAAATCGAGGGACTCTGTCGCTAGTAGACCTGTCGTGCAAGATGTTAAAAGTTCTTTGGAGAGAGGGGAGATGATATAGGCCAGAAATGCAGATCTACATAAAGGAAGAACATGAGAGAAAGAATAAATGTAGGTAAACTTTTACAATGTACTTTTCTTATTTTTTAATTAATCTAACAGATAATGGTTTGTTCATAATAATAATATAGAAATACATTGTCATGTATTTTTATTTCTAGCCTTGATTATATATTACATAAATAAATAGAAAGGTCTTTTAGGCCTAAAAATAATCAATATATCTGACTATATATGCTGATGTACAATTAAAATGAATGACAGCAATACCACACGGGTAGGAGGGAGAATTTAAGATTACTTTGTTATTACAAGGTTCTCAGACTACCTGTGAAGCAGTATATTATTATTTGAAAGGGAACTTGGATTATTTGTAGAAGTATATTTCAAATTCTGGGGTAGCCATTTAAAAAAGTAAAAGCTGGAAGTATAATTTTTTAAGGAAAGAAAAAAAATAGAATTATAGAACGCACATTTAAAACCACAGGAAAAAGGATGGCAGACAAAAGCAGAAACAAAGAATGGCAACACAAAACATAGTAAAAACGTGATAGACATCAATCCAATTATGTCAAGAATCATTTTGAAGATCAATGGTTTTAACGCATGAAATAAAAGGTAGAGATTGTTAGAGTGGATCAGAAAACAAGACCTAACTATACGTCGTCTACAGGAATCCACTTAAAAAAACTGTATATAGTTAAGGTGTACAATATGGCATTTTTTTTTTTGAGAGGTTTTTGCCATAGGGTGCGTGCGCTCGCCAGACAGACAGAGAGAGACATAGAGACAGAAAGCCAGAAATCACCCCCCAGGGGGGATGGTCACGCCACAATCCCTTCTCCTCCATTCTCCTCTCGGGATCTTGGGCACGCACGCACACGCGCCTGGCGTGAGTTTTTAAGCCACCGGGTCCGGGACACGAACCGTGGTCGACTACATGGGAGTCCAGCGACATAGCCATTACGCTAACTGCTGGTTCCCTACAATATGGCATTTTGATATACACCATGGAATGCTTAAATGAAGCATTGTTTAACATATCCATCACCTCATACAGTTATTTTTTGGTAGTGAGGACATTTATATCTACTCTCTTCGCAATTTTCAAGTAATCAGCACATCATTATTTACGATAATAACCCTGCTATACAATAGAGCTCCAGAATTAATTTCTGCTACCTAACTAAAATGTTATATCCTTTAACGAACATCTCTCCAGTCCCACCGACCCCATCTCTGGTAAGCACCATTAGACATTCTGCTGCTATGGGTTCAACTTTTTTAGGTTCCACGTATAATCTATACTTGATCTTATCAAAAGGCCGCGAAGCGATGACATTCTATGTATTCTAAACTGGATCATGCGGTATTTTCTTTCTGCTCCTGGATTGATAGATATAGCACAAGCTAGCTAAAGCTAGTAGACTTTCTCTTCTCTAGTAACATACTAGGTCATGGGGAAAGTCGTGATGCATTTTTTGCATAGAAAAATATATCATGACTTTTCCGACGACCTAATAGAAGAGGAGAAAACACTTCCTTAAAGTTAACAGTGTAAACGAAATTAAATAAGAATGGCATAGGACCTATGAAATCCATGAATCTTCCTGAAGGAAATATAATAATATCTGAAGAAACAGATTTATATACCCTGTAATCAGATGGGATAAGTTAATACAAAAAAATAATGTTCCTAAGATAAGAATATATGTATATGTTTATTTATAAACACACACATAATGCCATTGGTAATAGAATCTCAAGATTCTGTTGTTATATTTTGCTTGGAATCGTATGAAACCTTAATGTTCATGTGGCACAAAAACATCCATGAATAACCTGAAACAAAAATTAAGGGGCTACTAACCTGGACCAGGTATCAGAATATCCCATAAAACTACTGAAATCAAAATAATGTAAGGGTGGCAAAAGTAGATCTGTGAAAAACAGAGAGAGAATCCAGAAAGACAGTGTATCCATGAAAATTAAATATTTGTCTGGGGGTAGTAATTGGGGAAGAGGGTAGAGATAATCCATTTAATAAAATTTCTCCTCAAACTAGGTGCCATCCTGAGAAAATTAAAGTAATAATTCTATCTCATGTCTTATAAAAAAAATGAGATGGATTCATGTCTTAAATAGTATACTACTATTCAACTGGGATTTCTGGGGAAGACCAGAAAAAAAAACCTAATAAATAAACTTTGTGTGGCAGAAGATACTAAAAATAAAGACAATAAACAAATGGTAGATTTAGAAAACATGTTTACAATGTAGATGACAGATAAGGGTTTAAAAGCTATAATTATATGAAAAGAGCTTCACAAATTGACAAGAACAGACAACGACTTAACAAAAAAATGAGCAACAGATATAAATAGGCAATTCACAGATGAGCAAATCCAAATGATAAAAAATGTGGGTAAATATTTTTTAACAGAGAAATGAAAACTGATGTAACAATAAACAACTTTAACCTATCAAACTGACAAGATTTTAAATAGTGAGAGCTCTGTCAGTTGGGTTATGTGAGAAAAGTATTTTATACGTTGCTGATAAGAATGTAAATTGGAGGACCAGTAGTAGGCATAATGGCTATGTCGCTGGACTCCCATGTAGTCGACCGTGGTTTGAATCCCAGACCTGGTGGCTTAAACTCACACCGAGCGTATGTGTGCATGTGCCTAAGGTCCCGAGAGGAGAATGGCGGAGAAGAGATTGCAGCCTGTGCACCCCCGCTGGGAGGTGATTTCTCGCTTTCTGTCTCTGTCTCTCTCTGTCTTTCCGGTGAGCGCATGTGCCCTATAGCAAAAACCTCTCAAAAAAAAAAAAAATGTACATTGGTACACTTTAAAAAAAAAAAAAAAAAAGCTCACTTATTTCTTCCAAGAGAGAGAGAGAGAAATAAGCTTACTTATTTCTTCCAAGCATCCCTAACAGGATCTTCACACCACTATTCACCCCCAACATCAGTCAGTCAGGATGACAGACATTCAGGCACACCCAACATGTACAGGGAGAACTTAGGATACAGACCCAGGACCTTCCGTTGTGGCCTCAGCATCCCAGACCACTGAATTACTGTGTACTATTGCAGCTGGCCCATTATAGCTTCTTTAGAAAGCCATCTAGCAATGCCTTAAAATTAAAACATCCATAGACCTTTGAAATCAGCAATTTCGCTCTTAGGTATACATCCCACAGACTACAGTCCACATATTTATTGCACCACTCTTTAGAATGACAAGAATATATGCACAGAGAGATAAATTATGGTAATCCACAGAAGACAGTATTATTCAGCCATACCTACTGACCTGGAGGGATTTTCAAAGTTATTACTGAGTGAGAAAAGAGTAAGATGCAAACAAATTTTATGCAATAGGGTTTCATATTTGTAGCATAACCAATTATAAAAGCATGCCCACAAATGTGTGTATCTACTCATCTATACATGCACATGTGTAAATTGTATGTGGGTGTATATATTTGAGACATGGCTAGGTAACTATTGGGATCATTACAGAAGAATACATCTGAGACCACACTAGTTTAGGTGGTTTTATGCAGTAATGTTTTATGCAGTGATGTTCGAGGTGGCTGGGGGCAGAAGAGGTAAATATGGAGGCAAGTGTGGAGGGAAAAGTAAGGAAGGAAGGAACAAATTAGGAAAGAAAGGAAAGAAAACATTACACAAGAAAGCATTCTGATGATCTCACTTTTGTAAAAGTATAGAAATTGTTGTGCAGTCAGGATAGTAGTGAAGTAGACCAGAGCTCTGTGACATTGACCACATGGGAGGATTCCAGATACTCATCCAGAGACCTCTCTCATCATGGAGATGTATGTCCATGGTCTGGGCTGGCTGAGGCTGGAGATGAATTGCAGCATGAGGACCCCGTTGGGGGGTCTCCCTCTCTCCCTCCCTCTCTTTCTCACTTATGGAAAAAAAAAAAGTAAACTCAGGGATGAGGGGAGGGCGAGTTAGTGTGTACATGTATAACTTCTGACCAGACAGCATGTAACTACATTTGAGGGTGTTCTTCTAAGCACTTTGTGTGTACTAACCTATTTGACCTTCACCACGATCCCATGAGGTTTGAACTATAGTCCAAGTATCCCTTTTATGAAATGTTTGGGACCACAAGGGTTTTGGATTTGTAATTCTTCTGGATTTTAGAATATTTACAAATACATAATGAGGTATCTTGAGAGGTACCCAAGGCTACTAAATGTAAAATTTATTTATGTATCATTTATACATTATACACATGTCATATTTCATACAATATTGTATTTCAGTGTTTTAACTGCAACCTGTCACATGATGTCACACATGGAATTTTCCAGTTATGACACCATCTTGTCTCTCAAAAAGTTTCAGATGGTGAAGCATTTTGGATTGTCAGATTAGGAGGCTTAACATGTATTATTATTATTATTATTATTATTTTAGAGAGATTTTTACTATAGAGTAATGCACTCACGAGAGAAACAGAGAGAGACAGAGAGAAAGAAAACGAGAAATCACCACCCTGTTCCCGGTCAGGGGGATAGCCATGCAGCAATCCTTTTTCCTCCATTCTCCTCTTGGGATTTTGGGCACACACGCACATGTGCCCGGCATGAGTTTTAAGCTGCTGGATCAGGACTTGATCCGCAGTCAACCCTGTGGGAGTCCAGCGACATAACCAGTACACCATCTGCTGGTCCCAACATGTGTCATTATTCTTTTTTTTTTTTTTTTTGGAGAGATTTTCGCTATAGGGCGCGTGCGCTCGCCAGACAGACAGAGAGAGACATAGAGACAGAAAGCGAGAAATCACCCCCCAGGGGGTATGGTCACGCCGCAATCCCTTCTCCTCCATTCTCCTCTCGGGATCTTGGGCACGCACGCACACGCGCCCGGCGTGAGTTCTAAGCCACCGGGTCCGGGACACGAACCGCGGTCGACTACGTGGGAGTCCAGCGACATAGCCATTACGCTAACTGCTGGTTCCCAACATGTGTCATTATTATCTTCCTTTAGCAAGTGAGGAAATTAAGACATTAAGTAACTTACTTAAAGTTATACCATTGTTTTGGCTCCAGGATGTGGATTTGAGCTCAGGCAGTGCAACCTTAAAGCCTTGTCTCTTAACCACTAGACATGCTGAATCTTAACCAGTTCATGTTCAGGACATATCATTAAGCTAAATACACAAGTTGAAATGTAATGTGTGAAATATTATTTTATTCCAGTAAAAAATAAACTGGATATACATGAGTCTGAGCAAGAAGAAAGATGTAGACATTTACTCTGCAGGCTACTAAATTTGTTAACTCTGGTGGGTGGGGATGGATTTAAAGACCATGTTGAGCAATGAGTTTTGTTTTTATAGATCACTGAAACATGTTTGGCGAGCAACCAGAAAGTCAGTCACATGATGTACAAATATCAGTGTATTGCTGAGTTTTTTTTTTTTCTTTTTTTCCCTCTCATTTAGGACTCTGATATTTGAGCAACATTTATTCAGTGGTAATTTCAGGCATAAAAATATTTATGAAGGAGTTGACATTTAGTACATGGGTTAGGACTTTTAAAAGTCAGAGGAATAACATGAAAAAAAGCTGAGGACAGAAAATTACAAGACAGCTTCAAGCATGTCGTTTTAGGAGCCTAATCTAGAGCGCGTGTTTCTGTATGTAAGCAGAGCCATATACTAGGAAGACTGCATAAGCTTACATAGATGTGCCAGGATTAGATAAATACTGTTCACAACACAAATGACTGGGTCTCTGTAACACTGGGCCTCTTAAAATTGTATGATATTGGGTCAGTCAGTGGCGTGGTGGTTGAGGTGTCTAGACCCAACACAGCTAACTGTGTGGTTTGAGTCCTAGGCCCGGTGGCTTGAAAAACATTCCCTCCCTCCCTCCCATCTCTTGCTGGACTCCCCTTAGCTTAACCCAACCTGAAGCCAAAGAGCAGTACACAGGACCCACTGATGCCATCCCTTCAGGCCAGACTGCATGCTCTGGGCACTGTGGGGAAAGGAGGAGGGCGTATCTGGGACTAAAATCCCAAAAGGTGGGAGAAATGGAGGAGAAGGAATTAAAGTGTGACCATTCCCTGTAGAGGGTGCTCCTTCACTTTCTTTCTCTCTCCTTCTCGCTCTCTTCTCCCCTCTGTCTCTCTTCAGAGAAGGCACACACCTCAGGAAATTTTTTTTTTTTTTAAGTACATTAATGTAGGACCAGCAGTTGGCGTAATGGCTATGTTGCTGAACTCCCATGTAGTTGACTGTGGTTTGAGTCCCAGAACCGGTGGCTTAAACTCAGGCCAGGTGTGTGTGTGTGTGTGCATGCCCAAGATCCCAAGAGGAGAATGGAGAAGAAGGGATTGCAGCGTGGCCATCCCACTGAAGGGGGTGGGGGTGATTTCATGCTGTCTAAAAGTGTCTGTCTTTCTCTTTTTGGTGAGTGCACGCACCCTATAACAAAAACCTTTAAAAAAAAAAAAGTACATTAATGCTGAGAGGCTGCCATGGATACAACATCATTGCCTGACATGGCCCTAGCCTTGGTTCCAGCCTGGAAGTCCTTAACCAAATACTGGCCGCTTCCAGAGATTGTTTAGTCCTTGTGGCTCTTATCACCTCTGTTCCAAGGAGGTCTGGTGGTTCCACTGAGCCTGCAGAGTGTCAGGGCAGGGCAGGGCTCAGCAGAAGCACTGGCCCTACTCAGGTTCCCTAGACCTGCCTCAGGATTCTCATGCCAGAGCAACATAAATGCCCCCATCCATGAAAGGGTCATGGTTCCTCCCTCCCACCCACTTCCCAAAAGCAGCTTTACTTCTGCACCCAGATGGATTTTTCTGGCATCAGGCTACATCATGGAATACATTTTTTAAAACTCTAAAAAATTTACATTTGTTCTGCATCATTCCCATTGTTGGTGAAAATAAATACCAAAACAAACTTAGGAATTTGGTGCTTATTGACATTCGCTGGTTGGCAGAATTACCTGCAACAATCTTAGATACCAAATCTGGTTCTAAGATGGCTAGGCATACAATCTAGAGCATTCAGTTGTTGATTATGTTTGTTGCAGAGTCATTTAATAAAAAAGATGCTTCTCATTTCTCCAGTCTCTAAAAGCATCCATGAAATTCAGTTCAAACTATGAGATCATTTTGAAGTGACATGTTGTGGCTAGGAGGCACATTTTTAAAGGTGACTTATTAAAGGGTCACTAAACCTGCTTATACAATGGCACAACTGGATAGCAGGGTTCTCTTTGTCCAGAGGGGTGCACAAGAAAAGGTCTTCATAATAAAGAGCTGACTGGAGCCCAAAGAACCCATGTATTGCCAAGAATAAATTTCCTTCTCTACTTAACCATACAGGAACAACAACAACAACAAAAATACAGCCAGAAAAGCAAAATAAGCCCTAAAAGAAGTTCTTAAAATGCAAGAAGGGGTAAGGGATTGACACAGTTGTTTTTGGGTAGCAGTGACTGTTAAAGTGGGAGACTCACATTTCAGGCCACCTTGTTCAGTTTTAAAACCTGTAGGCTGTGGAAGTCCATGTGTTAAGAGACATACTGTTCATTCTCAGATATTGTGTAACTGAGCTATTTCTCTTTTCATTTCTAGTCATTTTTTTTTTCTTACTTATGTGACTCTACCCCCACTGATAAAGCCACTTATAGACTCAGAGCCTCAGGGAAGGAAAGAAGAAGAAAGAAACAAATCACGGGATTTTTGAGTTTCCAAAGCCGAAGTCCTTATATAAACATTAAAGTGGAGGGAATAGTGATAAGTGAAATCCAGGGGTTTGAGGTTTTCTTTTTTTCCATTTTATAAAAGATAAAGATTATCTGGACAGGAAAAGGGAAGAAAAATCAGGAAGAAAAAATTAGAGGCCTCGGAATCCTTGGCAAGGAGCCCTGTACCTTTCTACAACTGGAGGCCAAGTCAGGCTGGGGGAGGATCACACTTCTCCAAATATATTTGGATATTGGAGATGTGAGAGGATCCTATGACCTGGAATTTGCTACTTCCCCCAGAGGGGGGTGATTTCTCACCCTGCCTTCTGTCTCTGTCTTTCCCAGGTGAATGCATATGCCCTATGGTAAAAACATTCAAAAACAAATGACAACAACAAAAAAACCTATGTTCTTAATATGTAATAGCCAACTATTATCCATCAATGAAAACGCATTACTCTGTGATTTTCTTTTTAAATTTTGGATCCCTTAAGATTACTGAAATGATTGTCTTCCCATCACTATTGAAAGGTGGCAGACTACGCTAGAATATTAGCATTAGACTGTCTGGAGACATAAAGTAAAATTAGGAGGTGATGTTCTATGCATAACATTTTAATTGAGGACTCTTTAATCCCAATGATTTGTCTGTGAGTATGTGGTGGGAACATAGCATAAAGCACAGAGCAAACTTTGCAGAATTCACACATCCAAATGAATACTATCTTTCAATAATAACACCAGAAAATCATTAAGATCTAAAGGTATCACTGGAAATATTTTTGGAACCCCTCCTTTGAAGTCAACTTCTGAGGTGATATATAAGCTTTACAAAAAAAAATAAGTGTTATCACTAGATTTTAACCAATTTACATGCCATTTAAAAAACTAGTCTCAATGTCTTTGTAGCCAGACTTTATCTTTGATTATTTAATATTTCCAAGCTTGATACATTTAATAGATTTGATCTCAAACATTATTAATAGAGTTCACAGCATGAACTCATCCTCAAAGACCCCTCCCACTGAAAATATCCTCAATGTCACACTTTTGAAGGATACCTAACAAACTACCAAAGGTTGGAAGAAATGCTAGAAATATCAATTCATTCAATAAAGGAGAAAAGAATGGTTAATACTATGAACTTTGACCAATATATCACAATAACTTATGGTAAACTACTGTAAATTCTCCTGACTTTTTTTTTTTAACTCCTCAATATAATATGTTAATGGAAATATGGTCTCTCTTCTAAAAACAAAACATTACTGTGTTGAAAAAAGAAAGAAAGCAGGAGAGAGGCAAAGCAGCTGGGGTGTTCTCCATGGAGAATAACCAAGCACACCAAAAAATAGAGGATATGAAAAAAGACAGCATGTCTGCAATGATTCTCCCGAACAATCTCCTCTCACTCCTCCAAAAAAAGAATTGCATGCAGTGTGTCTAAATGTTGCTTATTCTCAATCTCTGATTCCATCCATATAAAAGTTGAATTAATTGAAATGTGTTCCAAATGAGAACTGGAAATATGATTTTAATATTTATGAGCAGGGAGAGTTTTAAATATTTAACAAACATTATCACATTGGCACTGACCAATCAGAACAGATGTAGCAACTAACGAGCACCACACTGATGTAGTGGCCATCTTAGTAAAGAGCCCTGCCCATCCACGCTGCTTTTTCGCACACAAATTATATCTAGATAGATAGGCAGAGGTAGAAATAGAAATAGATGATATAAACTCAGTAGGACTCACCAAATCTCTATTGCAACTCCTCTTTTTAAAGGTCTATACTTTGCTTCAAAAAAGTAAAACCAGGCCAGACCTGTAGCCTAGTGATTAAGGGAGCCAGATCTCAGATGGCTGACCATAATTTGAATCCCAGTCCAGGTAACTTGAGAAACACACCAGATGTGCATGTAAGCATGTCCCAAATCCCAACAGGATGGGGAATGGAGAAGGGATTGCAGTATGGGTACACCTCACTTGGGGAGTGTGTTCTCTCTTTCCTTTTCTGTCTCTCTCTCTCTCTCTGGCAAGTGCATGAGCCTTCCAGAAATTTATATCTATATATAAATTATATATATATTTATATATATATATAAATTATATATATAATATATATGAAAGCATTAAAATAAGTAATTTTATCTATTCAGAAGACTTTAAAAACAAAATTATAACCACTACTAGACAGATATTCTATGAAAAAGTCCTCCTGTTTCCTTTATTATAAATATAAAAATTACATGGAGTCTATGTTCTTTTGGAGAATATTATGGTACATCCAGTTATTGTTAAGTGTAAAAAGGACAAGGATGAGGTTCATTTAATTAGATACTTAGGACAAGCAGATCATGAAATAGTCCAGAGAGAAAGAAGCCATTCTTAAATGGCTTTTAAAAAACTTTTTCAGGTTAAGAGAGAATTACTGGAGACTGAATTACGGTGTGATGGAGCCACCACAGAGAGTGCCCCTCTTTCTCTGTTTATATGACATGCATGCATGCACTTTACCATTAATTTAATTTTTTTAAGAGGTTTTTGCCTTACGGCGTGTGCACTCACTGGAGGGAGAAACAGACACAATGAGAGAGAAAGTGAGAAATTACGTCCCGGGGGGATGGCCATGCCACAATTCCTTCTCCTCCATCCATTCTTCTTCCGGGATCTTAGGCACACACACACACACACACACATGCAAACACACACACACACACACACACACATGCACGCACATGCCCACCATGATTTTCAAGCCACCAGGTCCAGTACTCAAAACTGTCGGACATCTGGGAGTCTAGAGATGTATCTGCTACACCATATGCTGGCTCCACACATTATCATGAATTTAAAAATTTAAAAAAAAAATTTAAATGCAAGTCTGATCATGTTCCTTCCCAGCATAAAGGTTTTCAAGAAATTCTCATTATATTTAGATTTGAAAGATCAGGTCCTCTGTATAACTACATGATCCTGAATGATGGTCCCAGCATAACTCCCCCATCTTGTACATCTGTCCTTTGCACTCACTCTTCTCCAGCCACACAGGACTGAGCTCTTCTATCTTTGGGCTATGCACAGACACTCTCATACGCACAGGTACCTTCCTTCTTACCCTTCAGTTTCAGCTTAACTGTCTCTCTTAAAGAGGCCCTCCCTGAATCTCTTCTAAGTATTATTTGTGTGTGTGTGATCATTAGGAAGTCATGGACTTAAATATTTGATGGATTTCAGCTCATAACAATTATTATTTTGTTCAAATTGTTCCATTTTTAGCTAAAAGCAACCTTTTAAAATTGGTTCCATAGTCACAAACCAAGGACATGACCCTATTATTAGTCTTAAGAGCTTCTTTACTATCTGATACAAGACTTTCTTAGTTCATCTTCTGTATTTCTTGACCTACACAGGGACCCATGCATTTCTTGAAGATGCATTGGCTTTTTTTCATAGCAAAATGGCAAAAACCACAATTTTGGTGCTAAAGATTTTCATTGCCACTGGATGGTTGATAATTTTTTTTCTAGATGTTTCCAACAGTCATAGCTGGAAAATGTATCTTAAATACATCATACATATTTTATTATATTGTACACATATACTTTTACATATGTTTTCCATCACATATATGCCATTTATATACTATGGATGTGTGTATATAAATATCTCATGAGTTAACACTGCTATTTCCCATTCAAATTTAATACTAAAAACTTTTTAGTTCTATATTTTATCTATATCTCACTTTTTCTGAGAATTCTGGTTCTCAAAGTCTCAGGGGATGATAGGATTAGAATATACCATACCAGGGACCAGCAGATGGAATAATGGTTATATCTCTGGACTCCCATATGGCTGACCACAGTTTGAGTACTGGAGGCTTGAAACTCACACTGGGTATGCATGCCCAAAATTCTGAGAGGAGACTGGAGGAAAAAGGATTGCAGAGGGGCCATTCCCCCTGGGGGGTAATTTCTCACTTTCTGTCTCTCTGTCTCTGTCTCTCCAATGCACACATGCACCCTATAGCAAAAATCTCTCTAAAAAAAGAATATACAATACCCTAATTACTCATTTGTTTAATTAATATTACCCACATAATAGTCTCAAAGTAACAACATTATAATTACTGAAGGCATTTTAAATTTCTATTTGCCATATGCTATCTCCAATAGTCCCCCCATTCGTAATATTTGTGCTACATCTACATCATCAGAACACATACCCATCAAATATTATCATTTAATCTTTCCAATCCTTATTTAATTACAATTCTATAAGGAACAAGATATTTGAGGTTCACCATGAGTATTCACTGAATACATAAATGAAGGGCTTTATGTCTGACAAAGAAGTGTGTCAAAGTGTGCATTTAGTAGTCATTCAGTTCTGGGACAGAGCCCTGGTTCATCATTTTTTTTTTTTTTTGGAGAGGTTTTTGCTATAGGGCACATGTGCTCGCCAGACAGAGAGAGACAGAGAGACAGAAAGAGAGAAATCACACCACCACCACCCCCAGGGGAGATGGCCTTGCCGCAATCCCTTCTCCTCCATTCTCCTCTCATGATCTTGGGCACACATGCACACGCACCCAGTGTGAGTTTTAAGCCACCGGGTCCAGAATGTGAACTGTAGTCGATTACATGAGAGTCCAATGACATAGTCATTATACTAACTGCTTGTCCCTATCAAATTTTTTAAAGAAGTATTTATTTATATTTATCATTATTATTGTTTTTTAAATTTGCTATTGGGCACATGTGCTCACCAAAGAGAGAGAGAGAGAGAAAGCAAAAAAGCAAGTCACAGGTCCAGAACTCAAACTGCCATGTGTCAGGTGGGAATTCAGTGCTTTAATCACCACACCACTTGCTGGCTCCATGGTTCATCTATTTAAAGAGCTTGCCACTGGGTCCAGATTGATCAAGTCCTTTTAGATCTTACCCTGAGTCTCTTGCACTTACTGGATTAGGTAAAATCTTTCCCAGTTTCAGCTGATACTTTTCAATAGGTCTGCCATATACTTTTCAGTTAAGTACTGTTGACTATTTTGAGTCTGAAGGCAGTGCCATCAGATGCCCCATTGCTTTTTATCTGCCTTTTCCCATACAGGCAATGTATTTTTTAAACCTGTCTGACTAGCACCCAACAGAGATATTAAATAAACAAATTCCATAAAGTAGAATTATGTGATTATCATGTGTGCTATAAAAGAAAATTATAGTATGCTATGAAAGCAAGTACTTGCAACATTTTTCTTTCCTTGGTCTTATCCCAGTCTGGAATATCCTTCCCTTATGTTTCATTTATTCAAAATATTAGAGCTCTGTATCAGATAAACAAACCCATAGCTGCTTTTCTTGGGACCATAGGCACATTTATTACCCAAGAAGGAGAATGGGTCTGTATGAGTGAACATCTAGGAGCAGGGAGGGACTATCCCCACTAAGTACTTCTATAAAAATAGTAGAACACAAAAATAAAATGTGTTTTCCTAACTGTATTCCTGATTCCCAAGTGCTCCACTTAACTTTATGCATGCTATTCCAGGGCCCAGAATATGACCACCAATATACGCACGGATCTTGTCCTACCAGGAGTAAACTTCATATTTCCACTTCTCTCTACTAGTCTGTTTTTAACTGACCATTTGTTTCAGAAAGCGAGGCTGTATTTTCTCTGCATGTCCAAAAGTTCAATCCATCCATTATCGCCCCCCCTTTTTCTGTCCTATTGGTTTATCTCTTTCTCTTTATAGCTCTACACTATTAACATAAAAATTGAGCTAACTTTTCTTCCAACTAAAATATAAACTTTCCCACCAGTGTGCTTGTTCTTTCTCTTTCTGTATTTTATGGCCAAATATCAACATACTAGTCCTAGTATTATTTTATGTTTTACTCTCTTTTACTTTACCTCCTCAATTTCCTTATCACCACTTCACTTTTCTCAATGCCTTAACCAGTCTCCTATTGCCAACGCTCTTAACTTCTAAATCCAAATGATCTATTGTAGTACTTTTTCGGTCCTTTTCCTTACATTGTGATGACATTGAGTACAGTTAACTGTTCTCTTAAAGGTCTCTCCTTTGGCACCAAATACGATTTTCTCCTGGATTATCGCCTATGGCTCTGCTTATTTCCAGCTTTCTCGTTGCCTCCTCTTTCCATCTACCTTTTCCAAGTAGATGCTACACAATAATAAATCTCCAACCCTCTTGTCAACACACTTACCCTACCACATCTGTCTCAGCTTCATCTGTGGATTTAGATGATAATTCCAAAGTTTTACTTTCAATTCTAGAGTCATATTTACAATGACCTAATGGACATTGTCAACCTACTATCCTTTTGATACTTCAAACTTGGTATATTCTGAATCATGCTTTCTTCTTTTCAGTATGTTCACTAAATTTACTAAATATATATGTATAGAGGTCTACAATGTAGCAACTGGTTTTCTAGGTACAATAGTGAATTAAATAAGATAAAGTAATTTCTGTACCTGTGGTGCATTTATTCTACTTATGAGGATTGCATTCTGAGTAATTTATATTATGGTGTCTCCAAGATGTTCTGTGTGAATACACATTAAGTTGCCCTTTTTCTTTTTCTTATTGCTACATATCAATGCATGCACTACAGTTTGTTTCACTGGGTCCAGGATAATTGACACTGATATTGTTTGCAATGTTTTGCTTTTAAAGTACATTGTAGTGGGACCAGCAGTTGGCATAATGTTATGTCGCTGGACTCCCATGTAATCGACTGCAGTTTGAGTCCTGGACCCGGTGGCTTAAACTCACACCAGGCGTGTGTGTATACATGCCCAAGATTCTGAGAGGAGAATGAAAGACGAGGGATTGTGGTGTGGCCATCCCTCCTGGGGGTGATTTTTCACTTTCTGTCTCTCTGTCTCTCTCTGTCTTTCTGGCAAGCACACGGGCCCTATAGCAAAAATCTCTCCAGAAAAAAAAAAAAATACATTGTAGTAAGTACCCTTAGATGTATGGCTTTATCTATCTACATAACTGTATAAGCAAGTAGAAGCTGGGTCCAGGATTATGTACATCTACAATACTGAAAGACATTCAAACAACTATTTTCCATAAAGTTTGCACCAATTAACTGTACGAGTAATTTGTGAGAGTATCTGTTTTTCCACACCTTTGATAACATAGGTATCAAAATATTTTCCCATATAATTTCCTAAATAATTATGTAGAAATTAGCTATCAGTCTAATTGCTTACAAAGCAGCCAGAGGGAAATGATAGAGTACCTACAAGAAAAGAGAAAATCCTCACAGTTACGAAGAGTTAGTCCTGAAAATGCAAGACTGGTTCAACATTCAAAATTCATTCAATATAATTCACCAGATTAACAGACTATGGAAGAAAAAACACATGATCATGTCAATAGATGCAAAAAAAAGCACTAGAAAAAACTGAAACCCATCCATAATAAAAACTCTCAGCAAATTAGGAATAGAAGGGACTTTCTTTGATCTAATAAAAAGTACCTATTAAAAAAATTGTAGTTAACATATTTAATAGTAGAAACAATCTTTTCTGACAGAGATGGGAGAATACAAAACTGTTTGCTCTCACCATTTATTTTTTTTAGAATTGTACTGAATGTTCCAGCCAGTGCAATATAGCAAGTAAAAGATATAAAAGGCACATAGATTGGAAATGAAGAAATGAAACTGTCCTTATTCACAGGTGATATAATCTCTATAAAATATTTAAATAACTTTCCACAAAACTCTTAGAACTAAGAAAGAATCTTGGCAAATATGTAAGACATGCACTAATATACAACAATTATTTTAGCACATATTTATATACTATCAATGGCAACTGAAAAACAGAATATTTTTAAAACACCATTTACTATAGCTCTGAAAAATAAATACCTAGGTATGAACCTAACAAAAGCTGTGCAGAATCTATAGGATAAAAAAAAACACAAAACAAAGGTGAAAGAAACCAAAGAAGAGTTAAATACATGGATTGGAAGGCTCGATATTAAGATACTGATTCTTCCAGCATCGATCTACAGAGTTAACATTTATCCCAATCAAAACCCTAGTAGGATATTTGTAAATACAATCAAGTTGATTCTAAAGTGACTCAGAAAATAATTTGGCAGAAACAAAAAATAAAAAAGAATAAATTTAAAAGACTCCCCCTGTATGATTTCATGACTTTAATGTCTTACTAACCAAGACAGTATGGTATTAGTAAAATTATATACACATAAATTAATAAGACAAAATAGTTCAGAAACATATGCATAGAAATTTTGCTAACTTATTATTAATACTACAGAGGCAATTCTTTGGATAAGGGATAATTTTTTCAACAAATGGTGCCGAAACAAGTGGGCATTTATGCACAAAAATATATATGCCTTGACCCATGTGTCATGTCTTAACCAAAAGTTAGCTTGAAGTAAATCATGAACTTAACAGTAAACTCTCCATTTAGAAATAGTTTGAAAAAAGAAAACACAGAGAACTTTCAAGGATTTGAATTAGAAAAAGAATTCTTAGATAAAAGAACCCAATCTCTTAATAGAAAAAAAAAAACTAATCAATTGTACTTCATCTAATCTCAAATCCTTTTCTCCATAAACAAAAAGGGAATGAAAACCAAAGAAAATATCTGATAATCACAAACCCAGTAAAAGATTTAAATCCTCAATTGAAAAGGGCCTCTCAGAAATCAACAATCTAATAACAAATATTAGGTAAAAAATGGACAAAGGATTTGAACAGACACTTTGCCAAAGACTGCAAGTAAGCACATGAAAAGATGTTCAACATCTTAAAACCACAATCAGATTCTATTACACCATTATTCCTTAGAATGGTCAAGAAATAAAACCAAAAGAAAAAACACAAAGCAAACAAAACTTGAACAACAGAAAAACCCTGACAATACCAAGTGCTGACAAGGAAGCAAAATAACTAGAACTTTCACACACTGCTGGAAGGAATGAAAATGGTAAAGCCATTCTGGAAAATAGCTTGGCAATTTCTTATCTGCAATCTTATGCCCAAGTTGTATTTAACCCAGAAAAATGAAAACTTTCATATAAAAACTTCTGTTTAGAGCACATTATGTTTAGGGTAGCATTGTTTAGAATCACTGAAAACCAGAAACAGTCTGAAAGTTCTTCCTCAGTGAACTCTTGTATAATAAAATACTTCTCTGAAATAAAAAGAATCAAATTACTCATACACACGACAGCATGATTTACAAATGCATTCTACTAAGTGAAAGCAACTACACTCAAAAGATTACAAATGGTATACTTTTATTGATATAAAATTCTAGAAAAGCCAAAAGCATAGAGAGAAATCAGTATAAGGAGTCCTTAAGATTTGGATGAGAGAGATTTTTGACTGCTAACAGACAGTATGCAGGAATATTTGGGGGTGAAGGAGCTGTGCTATATCTTGTTATCTTGTTTGTGGTAGTGCTTACAAGACTCTAGAGATCAAAACGCATAGAACTAAACACACAAAAATTGGCAAATTGTATTTGATATAAATTTTTAAATAATTTTCATATATATAATTTGAAATATGTATATATATACATGTGTGTATGTATATATACATACATATATGTATATACACACATATATGTCAAATTATACATGTATGAAGATTATATATATACACACATATATATATAGATATTTATATATGTATATATTTATATATATAAAACAAAAACAAGACAAAAATCTACATCCTATGAACAGAAAATCTCATGCTGAAGAAGTGAGAATCCTATACATCTTCCAAAAATGAAACAAATCATAAAACATGAAGAAAAAAAAAGTGAGAACTCTCTTAGGCTTCACTACTCAAAACTCTAGAAAGCCAGGGTGTAAAAAGTTACTGGTTGCATTTACACACTACTGTTCAATTCTCCTTGATTCTTCACCTTCTTCTTTCAAAAGGATATAAACAGCATCCTGGCAAAAAGACACAGGCATCCTTCTACGTAATGACGTATGATAGCACCGCTGTGGGCTCACTGCACTGGGTGTAACCTCAGAGTTCTTGTTCTCACAGGAGGAAGAAATAGGGAAAAGCGGTTTGAGTCAAGCACGTGCAGAGTCAGGTCTTCTGTAAGATTCATTCTATGACATTTTAAATGGAAATAAGCCCTCTACTCCACAATTTCTTCTTGAAGCCTACATTTTCATGAAACACCACCAATCAAAAGTCTTATACAAAATACATACTATTAAGCTTTTGAATGAAAATTAAGATGTATGAAGCTATTGATATGAAAAAGTCAACCGATTTCACGTATAAATCTCCTAGTGGGTAATGTGTGTGAAATATTTTCAACCCACTGCTTTATAGTTTTTTGTTTTTCTTTTAAACCCATAGACTGTGGTTCCTCTCAGATAAAACCTTCAGCCATACCAAAGAAAATATCTGATTACTAGACTGAAGTCAACAGATGTAACTATGCCCCAAGTCTTGAAATCTATGCCTATGAGCCTCTAAATCTTGTTAACCTTTGAGGACTATGGAGTAGAGTTTTAGCTGCTGATGTCACTTTGAACTTGAGACACACATATATAAGACCAGTTGTCCAAATCCATGTCATTTCTGTAGCCTGGGACGGTAGCCAAGAACACAGGTGTATCCCTGACTCCTTGTAAAATAAAAAATTGAAATGAATCAATATGAACACCTTCACTCTGTTGAAGTGTTTGGGATATGCATGTGGTAGAGAAGACCGAGAATACAGACATGCAGGTTTTTCTGCACACCTGACCGAGGGTGAACCCAGTTGCCTCTGTGCATGGTACAGTACAAAGTGTTAGTGCTGAAATCTATTAAGGCATAAGAGAAATAGATGAATCACAAATTCCTAAACAAAAATCAGAGAAGGTCGTAAAACTATTACATGCATTTTATTAGATGCAAAGTCTTGCTCCTTCATATCCAACCTCCGTATTACACAATTACGCTTAACCTCAAGGTTTATCATTTACATTGTGCATGAAATGGAGTGAATGTGTTTTCCTTTTCCACTTCAAGGGTGAGAAAAACATGAAATTATAAAAGTAATAATGTTTTGAAAAGAAAATGGCATATTCGGGGCAAGATAGTATTTTCTTTAATAGCCACTGCTGACCTTCTCCCAATTCATGGTGATTCTCCAGATAGCAAATCTAATGGCTAAGTTGTTATTTCGTATCTGTGATGTGTAAACACCGCTTAGGTGAGTTTAAGCAATAGTGTAAGAATGGTATTCTGTACAGGGTTTCCACATGTACTCAGAACAAATGGACACAATAAGTTAAATCATCAAGACATACTACCCACAAAAGCTTATATTTTCACAAATACTGCACTATAAAATAATATCGCAGGACACTTTTTGAAGATGAACATTTTCAGCCCTTCAACTTTCAAAATATAATTTCTGCTTAAGAATGACTTGGCTGGTTAAGTGGCTTTCCTAAGATAATTAGACACAGGTTTTATATATAAAAAATGAATGAGAAAATTAATTAGCAGTGGTCAGTCCAGTGTTTCCACGGTCTTAATCATCGAGGACTGTAGAATGGTCATTCAAATTGATTTAGATCACCTAACACTTCTAAAACAACAAGCAAAACACCTCTCATTACTTCTAATTCATGCATTCTGATTGCTGTACTCATTCTTTTACCACACTTGTAGTTTAGCTTTACAGTTTTCAGTTGTCTTAAAGTTTATTTATTTTATCCATGATATGTATGCTGGAGAGAGAGAGACAGACACACTTTGACAAGGTCTTGTCATTCCTCAATCCCATTTTTCCACTTCACCACTTCCTCAGGGTTGTGGGTATATGTGTGCATACATACTAGGTATGTTTTCAAGCTCACCTAAGGACCTGAGCCCACAGTCAGCCATGAGACTTCCAGCACTGTAATTCAGTTTGCTACTAGCTGTGTCACTAGGCTGGACCACAATTTTCTTCACTAGTTAGAGAATGGATATCTCTATTGAGTTGCATCTTTGTATGGTGCTAAGCACGATCAAGGAATTCAGATTACTATAAAGAGCTAGAATTTCTAGATCTTCAAAATTAAACTCAAAGATCCCTATAGCCCATGTAGTTTAACTATCTTATCATCTGCTTACCATATCCTGGACAGTTGACATAAATTTTCTCATTTAATCTTCACAAAAATTCATAGACAGAACAATTATCAATTCCATTTTATATATGGAGAACCAGAGGTCTAGTGACTAGGTAATTTGACCAAAGTCTCAGTTTACAACTGGAGAATCTAGAATTTTAACCCACATTTTGTCTAACCCAGAACACTTTCTTTTTTCTCCTTGCTGAACCTCCTCATCTACAATATATCAGCACTGGCATGAAGCTTATTCTAACGGCACAAAAATTTTTTGGATGGCTCTGGTTATAAATCACTTGATGTCCAACAACTAACCAGAAAAAAAACTACAGCATACCATGAAAATTCAAGTTATCATTTATCATCAAAAATTACATCCTGATCCTGCTGTGGTGGGAGGAGTCTAAACTTACAGTTTAGTTTGCCTTTTGAAAATAATTTCCAAAATCATAATCATTCTGTTATGTATTATTTACTTGGTTTTGATATGATAGTCAAATACCTTCCTGTCCTAAGAAAAACTTAAAAGACAGGATTTCTCTAGTTGCGCCATTCCTTGGTTGAGGGCTCAGCACTCTGTATAATAAATCCATATTAGTTTAGCCTGAAAAGTATTCATGCTGATGAGGTTACAATCAACTAATCTTGTGATTCTTTCTCAGACATTTTTACTATAGGGTGTGTGTGTGCGCGCCAGAGAGACAGAAAACGAGAAATAACCCCCCAGGCGAGATGGTCATGCCACAATTCCTTCTTCTCCATTCTCCTTTGAGGATTTGGGGTATGTGCACACCCAGAATTGCATGATTTTGGGTGTCTGGCATGTTTCAAGTCTCCAGCTCTGGGATTCAAACTATGCTCAACCATGTGGGAATCCAGTGCCTTAAACACTGCACTACCTGCTGGCCCCGACCTTGTGAGTCTTAAAAGAACTTCCAAGCAATTTCTGTAGACTATCTTATTCTAATTAGAATTACTTTGTGACAGATTGACCTGGATTAATTTACCTGTAAATAGACTGCATTGAACTCTTAACGGGATCATTTAAGCTCACTTACTGTCATGTATTATGATCACACACATACACACACACACACACACACACACACACACACACACACACACACACACCTCAAGCGTATTCAAATGTTAAGATTATAACCAAGTTTTATATTATCCAAAAGCATACTACCTTAATGATAATTGCTACTATTTGCAGCTCATGTCAGTTTCTACTGAGATGATTACACCATTGCTTTTTGTTTGTTTGTTTGTTTGTTTTTGAGAGAGGGTTTTCATTACAGGGAATATGTGCTCACCAGAAGGAGAGAGAGACAGAGAGACAGAAAGCAAGAAATCCCCCCCGGGAGGATGGCCATGCCTCAATCCCTTCTCCTCCATTCTCCTCTCGGGATCTTGGGCATGCATGAACACACGCCCAGCGTGAGTTTAAGCCACTGGGTTCAGGACTCGAACCGCGGTTGACTACATGGGAGTTCAGCAACATAGCCATTACGCTAACTGCTGATCCCAATCTCACCATTTCTAATCAGATGCAATAAACTCACACGTACAGCCTGCTAGTTCCCTACTTGTAGTAGCAGAAAGACATGTTCAGTTTAACAAGTGTCTATACCAAGTTACCTAATAAAACCTTGGAGTACTGTAACACTGTTATCTGGCATCATGAGATGGTGGTGGCAGCTATACTGAGTTCATTCTTCTAGCTCTCTCCCACACCAATTCCTCCCCCCATTATCTTTGACTTCTTTGTCACTCCAGGAACATGCAATTTGACTCCCAGAGCCTCTTTCTCCGCTCACTTCTCGGTTTATTTTCATGTCCCTACACTTAAAAGGAATGATCTCCCCCAACATGAAGACTAGGCTGGTGTCTTGATCTACCCACTAACCTCCTAGCCAAGGAGCCTTCAAAAGTGCTAATCCCAAGTCCTGAGAACATAAACTAGCACCTGAACACCACATACTAAATGAAAATGAGCTGATACCTAGTTAATTTATATACTGATAGGCTCTGAAAACTTGGTGATACCCTTTGAAATAAACAATACACAGAACAGATTCTTTAGTATCCCCCCAAAAAATAACAAAGAATAGCAATTAATTAGAAATTTGATGTTTAAAATTTTTTTCTTATTTAAAAAGGCAACACAGTATAGCCCTATTATTATATGGTTCTTGTTAAACATAACTTAATCACAATCATGGATAAGTTTAGAAAGTAAAATCCTGACATAAAACAATTACTATAAATTAGGATATGTGTTTTTTTTTTATCCAACACAAGCATTTACTTACATTCAGAAAATATCTATTAAGTGCAAACTATGCACCAAGTGCTAAGGAAGGATCACTCTATTTCTTATTTATATAGGATTATGTTTTCGATGAGCTTATTTTACATTTCTAAGGCCATGACAATATTCTTGTGAGATGAGAAATCGTATAAGGGACATCTAAATAATTTTCAAAGGAAACTGCTTGCCAAATAGTCTATGGAAACATAAAAAAGATTTAGGTTTTAGTTTCTCATATTTAGTTTAAGCTATCAAACCTGTTCCTCTCCACTTTCAAGATTTTAAGCCATCTCTTCTCTACTATACAAGTAAGATTCACTCAGGAAATAACAAAATTCTCTTGAAGTAAATTACAAATAATATATGTGAATCTACATGTTAACAAATTGAGTACAGGGTTAACCACAACATGCAACCAAAGTAAACATAAATGACCAGAACCCATATGCAATGGAATTTATACATATATGGGTTGATCAGTTTTGCACTGCCAGAACAATGCATCACACAATAAAATCCTAATATAACCTGCCTATTGTATAAAACATGCCTGAATTAACATGCAATTTATTGGTAGTGTTGCAAGGCCATGGAAAAAATTCCAGTAACTAATCCTCTGTTGGAACCTCCCAATGAATTTAATTATAGATCTGTCTATAATGAAAACTCCCTACATGAAATACTTGCTTGGAAATCTACTCAGCAAACTCAAGAAATTTTGAAAACAAATAATATGCATCTGATTGTTGCAAAGATACTTACAGTAGAAGTTCCTTTTTGCTCGTGGGTTCATCATTTGGTGATGTTTTTATCAGGAGTCATCCTGCTTTTCATCTTTAATGCTGTTCTCCCTCCAACGTTTCTTATCCGTAATTTCCAAAGCAGAGCCACTTGCACTAACAAGCCATCGTCCCATACTGTTTCCTTTTTGTGTGAATTTTACCCTGTAGATCGATTTCCTGTCCAAAAACACTCAAAATGAACAAACGCTGCTGTATGCAAGTGAAATGTGCTACTCAAGTCCTCTGTTTGTGCAGTTAGGTTCAGGAAGAAATTCCCTGATTAAAAAGAGGAACTATATCCCGGTCATTCCAGACAACTTAGAAGACAGTTTCTTCCTTATGAATGACCATGTCGAACTTGCCATCATCATTTATTCCTACTAGCGTGTGGCTGTTTACACATACCCATACCCATCTATGTACTGTGAGCAGACTCAAGTCCCCTCCCAATTGCCGGAGAAACAATATCCCCACTATATTTTCAAATCAGGCTTAGTATGCTTTGAAGTACATAATGTTTTCCATTCCTGAAAGGACAAAGAGATCTACATTGTCAAAGTTTATTTTTAAGCTCATGTGCTTGCTAAATGCAGTGGCAAACAGGCTTTCCGTGCCTGTAGTAAGTACCATTGCTGGAACCTATTAATGCAGACAGATGAATCGTTGGCTCCATTCCACATAAGCTTTTATTTCTTGTTTCTTACCTTATCTAAACTGCATTGGTTATAATTTTTAGAATTGGGAATGTTATTGGTTTTTGGAACTTGCTTGTTTTACCAGGATAGAAGCAATGTAAGAAAGTCAAACAGGAGAAAAGTTTTAAGGAGCTTTGGATGAGAGCTGAAAGTAATTAGAGGTAGATTCTGTTCTGGAAGAAGTCTAAGAGACATTTGGAGACAACAAAAATGACAACCAATTTCAAATAAAGGAGAGAAAGGTAAAGAGTGAAAGAGAGACAAGGGGAGAAAAACAGCAAAAGAAAGAGAAAGAGATGCCTTGACTATTAGTAATAATTCTTCACATGTTTCCTTATTGTTGGGAAAGCAAATTGCTCTGGTTTGTATAACCCCCTACCAGTCTGCTCAACCGACCAAAATTAGCCCACATGTCATCTAATACCAGACTAAGACTTGTGGAAACACATTATTGCTCTATTAAAGCCCTAACAAAATACAGCTGAGCAGTGAGCATTAGGTGGTGGGGTGACCCTGAGGTAATATGATCTGTGCTATGGAATTTCTAGCCCAAATTTTAAACATCTGGTTTTGATACGGTAATAAATGTGATAATGTACGTTAAATATCAGTATTCACGTAACATAATCCTTCCAACTGACTGAAACAATGAAGGCTTTTCAAATTATATGACAGACAGCCACTTATTTCTGTGCACATACAAAAATGACTGTCTCGTGCATATGTATACACACACACACATACACACACACAGACACAGCAATAACACATAAACTGTCAGCTGGTTTTTCTAGAAATAAGAGTGAGTTTTCTGGATATTCCTTTACCCAATTGCACTTACTTGTAGAAAACTTGTCTGAGACCAAGGGAAGGGAATGAATAAGGAACGTGAAAAATAATAGTGCTAATGGGACCAGACAGAGATGTGAACCCCTGACCTTTGATTCATTAATACC
The DNA here is from genome assembly GCF_000334495.1 of Tupaia belangeri chinensis. Taxonomy (NCBI): domain Eukaryota; kingdom Metazoa; phylum Chordata; class Mammalia; order Scandentia; family Tupaiidae; genus Tupaia; species Tupaia belangeri. The sequence continues at coordinate 1,624,950 of NW_006159982.1, read as the reverse complement.
ATCTCATGCTTTAATCTGATGAAGTATCCAGCCACTGGCAACCTGAAAAATAAACTAAATTGGATTATCTTTATCCTGTTTTAACTTCATGGGAGTTTCTGTGTTTCAAATCTAGATATTATGATATTAGACATCAAGTAATTTCAATGCTGTAAATGATGCTAGAGTCCAGAAGCTAAAATCTTTTTAAATTATCACCTTAGAATTAGACCAGCCCATCAAAAAGTACTAACCCGTGAGCATTTGCTGGACTTTTATATTTTCACATAAGAAGGCTGACAGAGTGACCTAGAGGCTAGAGAGGATGTGTGGAAGTCACCGAGACCAAAGTCATGCTGGGAATGACAAATGGTTGATTAGTATAGGGTTGAGAAATAAGGGTGACGCTAAGGTTGATTGTGAGCTCATGTGTTACAGAATAGGAAAAGTTTTTGCAGTAGTGTATTAGGCAATCCATTTACATTTATCAAGCATCTATTCTGCCCCAGGCATTGTGTTAAGAACACATTTTTGTGTGCTACATCCGATGATGTAAATATGTACAAAGTAGAGAGGTAGCAAAGATGAAAGAAGAGTTAATTAAGTTTGGAAAGATAAAGGTTGATTCTGAACTGGGTTTAGGGGAGAAATTAGAATTTGCCAAGCAGACAACAGGTGGCAAAAGCATTCCAGGCAATGTAATTAGCATATGCAATAGTGAGATGAGTTGGCAAAGTTATTCCCAAAAACACAAGTGTGTATGATTGGATTCTAAAATTCCAGTGGAATTTTGGAACAGAGCAGGATCATTTGGTTTGGGCTTGTTTCTCTTGTCCAACCATGTGACCTGTATAAAGAAAGAAAACAAACAACAAAAAAAACCCCTAAGCCTTGTATACCTTTGTATCACCTGTATTACTGGTGTGTAATGACTTGGCTGATGAACCAATTGCTTTGCCACTTCGATCTCCAGCAAGGGAGGTCTGAGTACAGCATTCTCTAGCTATATTCTGTTCATCCTCCCAGCAAGGAATCTCACACAAAGTATGTTTGGATATCAAGAATATTGAAAATTTATTCACTCCCTTGTTTCCTCCTGATGTGCAAAGCTTCATGAGTCAGGTGAATGGTATTTGAAAAAGCTGGTACAAAATAAAAACCCCAAATGCTTTTTCTTGGTTTGAGCCAAACCCAAACCTTTTCAAAGGCGTGAAAACATGCAACCACATTGCCTTGGTTTTCCTTTCCTGGGCTGCTCTCCTTCCCGGCGCTGGCCAGCACCACACAGAAGTCTTGCAACATGAGCCATTTCCACGGAATTTTTAATTCTGCCAAAAACAAGAGGGAATGGAAATTTTGAGAGAATGGTTATTCTTAGGAGACTTCTATTCCAGATTCCTAACTCGTGTGGCTCAGATAAGCATCTAAAATGCACTGCCAAACCTTCTGAGGTTCCCCAATGCACTTATTTCCACTCACATTTCTGCATAGAGACCTCAAAGCAACAGTGAATGCAATAGTTTGTCGGAAATATTTTCTGTATGCCAACCCAAGATCCCCCTACCTATGTGGAAATGGGTCTGGAATACCATTTACAACACAAACATTGGTTTAAATGTCCCCAGAACATGTTCAATTTTTAGATGAGACATGTTTACTTTCTCCAAAATCAAAACAATCTACCCCAAAGCAACCCTTCAATTATTTTCTGTTCCTTTGCTTCTGGAAAACTTCAAAATATAGTAAGAATATTTACTTGGTGTATCGTTTAGTCCGTAAATGCTCATGCTCTTCCTATAGCAACATTTCTTATAAGAAAAAGTACATTACGAACACAACCAAAATATCACTAATTAGGATACAGCATCAATTATCCATTGCTATATTAATAATATATACCTACTCCAAAGCTTGGTGGCTAAAAACAATAGACCTTTATTACTGCCTATTCTGTGGGTCAGCGTGACAATTCTGGTCTCAAGCAGTCAGCTGCATGTTGCGAAGGTGACACGGCTGATCTTGGCAGTGGACCGCTTGGGGGTCCACTGACTACAGGCTGGCATAAGATAGACTCAACTGAGACAAACAAGCTCTTTTTCTAGTTCCTCTTGCACATGTCTTTCAAATGCCTTCAACAGGAGCGCACGGGCATGATCTCAGCCAAGTGGAAGTATGATTTCAAGGCAATCAGAGACAAGAAAGAAAGTAGAAATGTACAAGTGCACTTTAAAGCTTTTGTTTGTGTCACCTTGTTAAGATCACACTGCTCAAAACAAGATAAAAAGTCAAGCGCAAAGACCGCAGTGGGAAGGAACTCGTTACTAAAAGATGCAGGTACAAAGATACAGGGGAAACTGAAGTCATTCATAAATCAACCCACTATGGGCACACTGAAGGTAAGAAGCTAGTCACATCCAGTCATTTAGATGGATATAGGACAATATTGGGTGCCTCTACCTATGAGACCAATGTTAACTTTCATACTGAGGCAGAAAAGGGAAGATAAACCCCCAAATTGGAGTGGTTGAGAAGTATCCCAAGAAAGCTCAGGACAAACACCAAACTAGTGTCTATGTCAAAGGTTGGGTTGAGGTATGGCTAGAGATGGATGGCAATGAAGAACGCATAATGAGATTGTCAAGTAATTTCACCAAGCATGACGGAATCAAAGTTGACAAATACTAAAAAACAAGTTAAAAGATGAGGATCAATGGCAGTGCAATAGTAATGTATCTAGATCCACGAGGGGAAGACTTTGGTTTAGTAATCCAGCTGGGGACTTCCTGGGATGTCCTTGCGCATCCTAATATAGAATGGCTAAAACTGAGGGTAGATTCTAGAGTGGGGTGCCCATCTCTCTCTCTTTCTGAAGAAATTAATGAATAAACTTTTTTAAAAATTAAAAAAGATAAGTTAAAAGATGAATGTTTGGGTGACACTTCTCTGGAGTAATTTTAAAGAGGGTTGGGTAGAACAGTCACAAAATCAGTTGCCTAGAGGGTGCATGAATGATTGTAAGGATTTGATCTGATGTAAAAGATGCGAGAATTCAGGAAGTGAAGGAAACTTTAATAATGTTCACTGGCGGGACCAGCAGATGGCATAATGGTTATGTTGCTGAACTCACACGTAGTTGACTGTGGTTCAAGGCCCTGACCCAGTTGCTTAAACTCAAACGGGGCCCATGTGCATTTGTGCCCAAAATCCTGAAAGGAGAATGGAGGAGAAGGGATTGATGTGTGGCCAATCCCGCTAGGGGGTGATTTTTCACTTTCCGTCTCTGTATCATTCTGTCTCTGGCAAGTGCTCATGCCCTATAGCAAAAATCTTTCCAAAAAATAAATAAATAAAGATGCAGTGGCTACTCACTTTCTCAAGTCAGTGGTCTCACATTATCAGATCTTAATTTTTAAGCTAAAATTTTTATGTAATATTTCCTAATAATTTAAAACAATTCAGAAAACATCAGCAGCCATGAATTACCCCTTAGGCTGCTCTAGCCCTCCATGTAGAGGTTCCATTTCCATGGGGCAACCTCTAACTCAACAGCCTCTCCAAATTTGTGTGTTTAGAACTTACCTACACTTAGCACAGAAATGATCAAATCATGCTACAGTATGAAACACACACTTAAAGGACCCTAAAAATATTTTTATCTTCCAAAGAGTTTGCATTATTTTACTCTCCACATGGAACTCTTGTAGGAACTCCACCTCAAAGTTAATTGCCCCTTGCTTTTTAAATCAACTTACTTTTGACATTATATTGCATAATTTCCTCAGTGTATGTGTGCATGGGTGCATAGTATTTTTTCTCATAGTCTTGCTATTTTACAACCTTCCTGCCTCAGCCTCACAAGTAGCTGGGACCACAAGCACTCGTCAATTTGCCCAACTTCTCTGTTTATAAATATGTTGGTCCAACAATCTCATCTTGATCCCTTATAATGTTGATTTCTAGATGAAGTCTTTTTCCTATACAGATCTCTCTATATAGCATCTAGAAAATATATTTAGTATTTAGCACTTGTATTTCTCACTCTTGTTTATGCAAAAGAGTATTATTCACACGGTGGTTTTCTGGATTTCAAGTTTATTGATTCAGCTTCTCCACTTGTGTTGCTGGCTCCTAGGCTCTTTTTGTTTACTCTATAGGCAGCCTGGAGGGAAGCTCTTTGAAATCCAAATATCTAACCACTTCTACTCTGGGAAAACAGCTTTTCCTGGGCATCTTACTCTTGGCATTTTTTGGTAGATCATCCTATCCATTTTCACAAATGCATGATTTAAGTAAGTGGTTAACCCTAGAGTAATTGAAGGAGGAGTTAAGATATATTTCTTTAGCATCCTAAACCAAGTCCTCTAAATACATCCATATTAGTCTGTTTTAAGACTTTTACTTGGATCATAGTAAATACAAACACTCATTCCAAAGTGCAACATATTTTTATATTCTATTCTGTACGCGTATATATATATTTCCCTCCTGTTACGCAGAGATTTGAAAATGCATTATATATTATGTTGATGTTATTTCAATGCTTAATATTGCATCAGACACATCCTATGGTCCCGTTTGTATTCTCTTGATCTTACCTGTTTCTTAGAACCTCAGCAATTTCTTCCATCAGAGCCACTGCCCCTAAGGCCTACTTATGGGTCTGCTGCATGGTTTTGAACCTGAGCTTAAATAAGAAATATGTCTGAGGTCTCTCCTACCATTTCCAAACTTAGATTCTAGAAGCACATAACCCATAGAGTAGGTTTTGGCTTCCCCAAAGCTGTCAAAGAGGCCAAGCTATACAATACCTTAAGTACAGAGGAATCAACTTCCAAAGGGTTAAGTTTGACCCACAGGAAGCATAAGATGGAAGATAGCTGGCAAATAAATGCCATCTCACTTTTTCCCCAAGATGGGCGGTTTTGAGGCAGAGTCTTGCCACACTGCCTGCCCAATGCCATAAGGCCCAAGCAGGGCTCAGCTGATGAGATGGCTGTCTCTCTGTAGGTCTTTGTGAAGCAGTGATCAGCATAATAACACAATGTCTTATCTTTGCTTTCTACTTTTCTCTGCCTCACTTCTCTTTCTTTCACTCTAGTCACCTTAGGATTCTCTTCCCAATCAAGTATTAGCACTTACACCTTGTCCTAGATTCAGCTTTCAGAGGAACCCAGGATAAGACACCTATGTATACATGTGTGTATAATTCTATACTGAAACATTCTTATTACCTAGTTCCATTGTGGACACCCTTACACTGCACAACACATTGCTAATATTTGTGGAAACAAACCTACTGCATTACTAATTGTATAAAAGCTTAGCACATGTAGTCGTGTGCAGTACACAATACTTTAAATGACAGTGAATGACTATGTCTCTGCTTTATGTATCTGCTACACTGTGTCTCATTATTTAGAGGTGTACTACCACTCATAAAATAAAGTTTACTGCAAGACAGTATGCTTTGGTATACCAGCAACCTCACATCTCATCTTTATCTCTTGATTTCATCATTTTCTCTTGTGCTTCATATAGTCTCATTTTGTTTTGTTCATCATGGTCCTTCCAGTGGGAAAAGATGTGGAAGTGGAAGACAGTGATATTGATGATCCTGAACCTGCTAATGTGTTTGTGTCTTAGTTTTTAACAAATTTAAGAAGTAAAAAACATAAACATACCAAATGTTAACAATAGAAAAAAGATTATAGAATACTTATAGAATAACGTGTTTGTGTTTTAAGCTATATTATTAGGAAAGAATGAAAAAGTTTAAAAAAATTAAAGTTTATAAAGTAAGAAAGTTATAGTAGGCAAAGATTGATTCATTGTTGAGAAAAGACTTAAAATAAATTTAGTGTAACCTAAGTGTGTTTATAAAGTCTACAATCATGTACAATGATGTCCCAGACTTGTTTTTGGTTTTTGAAGAGATTTTTGCTATAGGGCGCATGCGCTCACCAGACAGACAGAGACAGACAGAGAGATAGAAAGCGAGAAATCAGCCCCTAGAGGGGATGGCCACGCTGCAATCCCTTCTCCTCCATTCTCCTCTCGGGATCTTGGGCACGCACACGCACCAGGCATGAGTTTAAGCCACCGGGTCCAGGACTCAAACCGCGGTCGACTACATGGGAGTCCAGCGACATAGCCATTACGCTAACTGCTGGTCCCCCAGACTTTCACATTCACTCACCACTCAGACTCACCCAGAATAACTTCCAATCCTGCAAGTACCATTTATAGTACGTGCCCTATATGGGCACACGCATACCATTTTTTTATCTTTGTTTTTTCCAGTTTTTGCTATAGGGTGTGTGCACTTGCCAGAGAGACAGAGAAACAGAGAGAGAGAAAGAGAGAGAAAGTGAGAAATCACCTCCTGGTGGGGGGTGGGACAGGGAATGACCACATCACAATCCCTTCTCCATTCTCCTCTTGAGATTTGGGGCATGCATATACATGTGCCCAGTGTGTTTTGTAAGCCATTGAATCTAGGACTCAAACTCTGATCCAGTCACCTTAACCATCACACCATGACTGGCCTTCACTTTTTAGCCTCTACACCATACGTTTACTGTACTCCTTCTATGTTTAGGCATGTTTATCTATAGGGCTACCTATCATTGTGCCACAAGTGCCTACAGTGTTCAGTACAGTAACATGCTACACAGATTGTAGTCCAGGAGCAATGGGCTATACCACACGGCCTGGCATGAATAGTAGGCTATACTGTCTAGGTTTGTGTAAGTGCATTCTATGATGTTCCCGTAACAATGAAATCACCTGATACGTTTCTCAGAACTTAGACCTGTTACTAGCGACATATGACTATAGTGTTATATAGCAATATATAATTATATATAGTTACATTATATAGGGATATGTGCCATATGATCATTTCTTTTCTTTTTTAAGAGAGATTTTTCCTGTAGGGCACATGCACTCTCCAGAGAGACAGAAAGACAGAAAGTAAGAAATCACCCCCCCGAGGGTATGGCCATGCCGCAATCCCTTCTCCATTCCTCTTAGGATTTGGGGCACGCACATACACACGTGAATGGCATGAGTTTTAAGCTGCCAGGTCTGGGACTTGAACCATGCTTGACTATATGGGAGTCCAGTGATGTAACCATATTCCTTATAAAATGTCATACCACATAAAATTGTTAAGTACTGTCTTCTACCTAACATTATGAAATATCATGAAACAAGATGTTGATATAAAGAATTAATGAGCTACAGAAATTTCAGAGATTTGTTTTCTTTTTCTGATTTTGCTTTGTGCTTTTGTAGTTTTTATTTTTTTAAAGAAGTTTTACATAAAGCAAGTAATGTGAATTTTGTAAAATATCAGTCATAAACTTTGGAAAATCATCAGTAAGAACAATGATATTTTTTAGGAAAGTAGGGTTTCAGACTCTCAAAAATATATCTAAATGAAATAAGTACCTTGAAAATATAACTTTCAGTTTAAAATATTTTTACTCTTAAATCTTGTGGAGCCTGAAATCCAAATTCTGCTTTATTTATTCTAACAGCATAGGCTTATCTGTTTTTTAATTGCCAGAGGATTCATGCACTGGCCAGAAAGAAAGAAAGGGAAAGGGAGAAGCCCTCCCCACCAACACGGCACGGTCGTGGCACAATCTCTTCTCCCTTTTTCCATCTCATCCATTTTGAGCATAAACATACATGTGCTCAGTATATGTTTTTTTAAGGTACAAGGTCTGGAATTTGAACCGTGGTTGTCCTCATGGGATCTGGGTTCCTTAACCACTATACTACAGGTCCAACCCAAGGCATATTTAAAAATAAAAGTCTACTTAAACGTTCTTTATATTTGTGCTATTTTACATAATATTGGGCAGATGACAAGATAAATGTCTAATAACCTAGGTAGGCTACCTTTATAATGCAGCTATTATAATGTAGCTAGCAAAACAATATATTGGGTTGTTGGAAAAGTCACGATATATTTTCCTATGCAAAAAGGGCTTTGTGACTTTTCTAATGACCCAATAGGTTTTTTTTAGGAGAGATTTTTGCAACAAGGTGAGTGCACTTGTTGGAGAGAGAGAGACAGACAGAGAGAGACAGAGATACAGAAAGCCAGAAATCACACACACACACCCCAGGGGGGATGGCCATGCCATGGTTCTTTCTCCTCCATTCTCCTCTTGGGATTTTGGGCACACACGCACACACACCCGGTGTGAGTTTTAAGCCAATGGGTCTGAGACTCAAATCACAGTTGACTATGTGAGAGTTCAGCAACGTAACCATTATGTCATTTGCTGGTCCCATCTGATAGTTTTTTGTTTGTTTGTTTATTTGTTTGTTTGTTTTGTTTGTTTTGTTGGTGGTGGGTTTTTTTTTGTTTTTTTTTTGAGAGCTTTTTACTATAGGGCGCGTGTGCTCGCCAGATAGACAGAGAGACAGAGAAACAGAAAGTGAGACATTACCCTCCAGGGGGGATGGCCATGCTGCAACCCCTTCTCCTCCACTCTCCTCTTGGGATCTTGGGCACACATGCACGCACATGTGTCCGGCATGAGTTTAAGCCACCTGGTCTGGGAATCGAACTGCAGTAAATTACTTGGGAGTCCAGCAACATAGCCATTATGCCAACTGCTGGTCCCTCAATAGGTTTTTATTTTATGTGATTTGATTTTCATTCTTTGCATTTCTCATTTCTAAAAATTAGGAGGGCATGTGTATGTCTTCACTCCCCCCCAAATTTGTGTGTTGAGATTTGGTTGTAACAGGATTAGCAGGGTAATAAACTTAATCAGTCTATGGTACTGAAAGGTGGGGCCTTTGGGAAGGAATTAGAATGTAAGTCATAGAGTGGGGTGCCTATGATTGACATGATTTATGAGGAGAAAGAATGAGACAGAGACTGGGATACTCTGCTCTTGTCCTTGTGATGTAATGCCTTGGACTCTCCAGATGTGGCCTCTTGACCTTGGCTCTCCAAGCCATGTTCTAAATAAATCTCTATTTTCCTAAGTCACCACTTTCAGGTATTTTTTTTATTATTTACAACAGAACAGACTAAAACAAGACTTTGAGACACAGAAAAGTGAAGCATCTAGCTCAAGGTCACACAGCTAATTTATAGCAGAGTGATTTTAGCCAATTTGCCACATGCATTTCCTTAGCCTTCCTAGAGCCTGTGACTTGAGACTAATTCAGTATGATATTCCCTAAGAGAACCACTATTACAAGTCTAGTGCTTTCTCTCAGAGCCATAGGCATAACTGGAGAAATATCAAAGCATCCCAGTGTCAGCATTCCCTGACTCTTATTTTCCTATTGAAAGATACCAATTAGTTTACACCTTGCATTGAAAAATGGCACTTGGGGCCTCAGTTCCCCTTTTCACATCGTTGTTTTAAAATGTCTGTTATTTCCACTGGAGCTTTTAGTGACTCAGGACAGGGATCATTCTGTGCACATACCAAAAATCAGTAAGACTACATTTTCCACTTCTCAAGAACACATGAGAAAAAATGGTGCTCTGGATAAACACCCACAAGGTCTTGTAAAAACAACTAAGCAGGGTATCAGTCCACTCAGGGACTTCAAAGGACCTCAGAAATTCATGCATTAAGTAAAAGAGGAGTAACACAGCTTAAAATACTAGGAGATAAATTTTTACTTGGAGCCCATGGATGAATACATTTTCTTACTTTTTTATTATTTCTGTTTTCTTATTTATTCTAGTCTAAATGCCCAGGAGGAGCTGATGGTGTGGATAATTAAGGAGTTCAGTGGGTAAGCCTGTGGCTCCAGGGTCCATGTTGAATATGCTTCTGCAGACAAGATTTAGGAAGGGAAAAGGGAAATCTAACATTTTTGTGTTGAGATCCTGAAATTCAAACCTATGTGAATAGCTAAGTTTTTGCCATTTGTTTTATAATACAGGCTTAAAATAGGAAAGTCCTCTTTTATTTATTCACTGTTTATGTGTTTCTAAAAGACTTTTACATATGTTATCATCAACATTCAAGAAATAAAAGAACTTCACTACTTCTCACAAAACAAGGGAAAACCATGCTCCTATAAAGGGGATAGAGATCATATTTGATTAAACATGTTAATGCTATTCTCTGAAAACGTGCTTACATATTTTGAACAGTAAGTCTTCTATTAGATTATCAACTCCTCTAACATAAATTCCACATTGATGTAGCTAATGTCAATGGCATTAGCTGTGGAAAGACATGCAAATAATTTCTAGCAAGTGGTCTCCACCTGAGTCTAACATTTATATACAAAACTAATTGGAGCATAGAGAGCTGTTTATATTCCAATAAAGAAATCACAAATCATTTCTCACTGAGAAAGATGGTTCAAGATTTAGATCTATTAATAGCATGGTTATTAATCCCACATGAATAACCACAGTTCAAATCCCAGCCCCAGTGGATAGAAAAATAAGCTGGAGAGGTAAGACACTTATGGGACACAGATAAGGTTTATTATCCGTTGACAAGGATGTGTATAATAGTCTCAACCGGGCTGGACTGAGGTGTATATCATGCTGGGTAAAGTCTCTTCACAATCTAAATGATGTATAGCAATTTAATGTATGAATAATAATAAAAATAATAAATTAAAATTTAAAAAATAAAACAATGAACAAAGAAAAAAAAAGAAAGAAAAATAACCTGGACACTTATATTGTGCATGCCCTGATCCCAGCAGAATAGAAAAATGGAGAAGGAATTGTAGCTTGACCAGGCTCTATTGAAGAGTGTTTTCTTCCTCTCTCACTCTGTCTCTCTCTCTGTCAAGTGCACAAACCCTCTAACAATTAAAATGAAAGATTTATAATAAGAAAATCTCAAAGAAACCTCTTCTGCTACTACAAAGGACAGAATAATTTATCTCTTTCCATTGTCTCCATTTTTTTCTTCTATTACACACTCTGGTTCTAGAAGCCAATGATACTTTAAAAAAAAGAAAAAAAACTATAATGGTCCTCCTTTGTAACTTGTTCCATATGTTTGATGTGATTCATAAAATAATTCCACATTAGTTTCTCCAACCTAATGTTTGGATCATGACATCTGTTTTTTCCTATGTTTTCATGATTTATTTTGTTGTCCGTGTGAACTCGCTTTATAATAGTAAGAGGAATTTGCTTAGATTCCTTTTCCTGGAATGTCTCCTGGTGTCTTGCAGACCCATCAGACTTCCCATCCACAGAAGATCCAACAAAGCCACTAGATGCCTAGCTCCACCACTTACTCACATATAATTCGCACCAGTTGTTTAGCTTTCTGGGCCTCAATTTCTCCATCTATAAAATGGAAATGATAGGTATTGACAGGGTTTTTCGGAAAATTTAATTGCTGTTATTGGTATATGGCACTTTGATTAATGCCTGGCCCATTGTTAGTCTGGTTGCTGAAATTATTACAGCTAACACAGCAGAGGTAGGCTCCTCTTACCCTATTATACCTTCAGTTGCCAGCTGCCAGAAGACACAATCAGCACTAAGTAGAGACATACTAGAAATGGAGGTGAAAGAAAATCAGTAGTCCTGATCTTATTTTTATTTAACATTTTGGAATACTGTTCATCACAGATTCTGCCTTAATTTTTTCTCTTAAAAATATTTCACTAAAATATATTTTTGATCTTGATTATTGAGTCCTTTGGCTTGCCCTGCTTCCTGCTCTATTACCTGCGGTGGTTGGATTCTGCGCCTAAACAAATGCCTGCCTGTACTCTTCACTTAGTCCTGGCTCTGAACAACTGTGAGCAAAACAGACACAGTTCCAGCCCTCATGTACTGACGACTGAGTGGGAGAGATAAGCCTTAACAAAGTTATTACAAAAATACATAAATTCTTATCTGTTTAAAGTACAAAAATTTGATATCATCTATAGGTCTATAGGTGACTATGAATACTTTTTTAAATTAAGAGCTCAAGTGTTTTATTTTTTCAATAAATATGTGTGAATTTCCTCCCATGCCAGACACTGCTGTAGGTGTTAAGGAAGAGTGAAAGGGACACATAATTTCCACCTCCATGGAGTTTTTATTCCAGTGCAGAAAGGAGATAATAAACAACAGAAATAAACAAATACACTAGATGTTGTACAGTGCTAAGTTATAAGGAAAGAAAAACTAAATAGAAGGGAGAGAGAAACTATAGGGGAAAGAATTAGAATGCTAGATAGGCATCACCAGAATTGTAACCTCTTGAGTCAGGATATGGGGAAAATGAGGAAGAGAACAATGTGGATACCGGGAGGAAAACAGCCCAAGTAAAGAGAGTAGCAGGAACAGGGCAACGTGACTAAGGTGGCAAGATGCCTGGAATTTTTAAGAGAATGGTAAAGAAGTCCACGTGTCAATAAGAGAGTAGGCAAGAATTTAAATCAAAAAGTTATTGAGAGCTGATTATGGAGGGCTCTTAAAGACATTAGAAGGGCTTTGTTTTGCACTCTGGGTTACAGGGAAATCACTGAAAGAATTGGACTAAAGGAATGATAAGATCTGATCAGATCTAGCAGGATGGGTGTGTTACTGTGCTGAGGATGAGCTCTAGGAGATATCAGAAAAAGCAGGACCAGTTAGGAGACTACTATATAATCCAGACTAGATCTAGGGCGGTTCCTTGAACCTATATGATGGCTGTTGAGGGCACAAGTACTAGAATAACGGATATACTTTGAAAGTACAGTCAACAAGTTCAGCTATCAGCTGAGATCTGGCATCAGAGAGGGAAAAAAGCCAAGAATAACTTAAGGTTTTGGGCCTAACCAATTGGGAGAATGCACTCAGAATGAACCAAAATAGAAAAGACAGTAGAAAAGTAAGTCTAAGAAGGAATATGTAGAAGCCTCACTTTTGAACAAATTAATTCCAAGACGTATTAATCATCAAAATGGATATGGTGAGTACACATTTGGGTGTAAGTTTGAACGCTAGTCCTCAGGCTGCCAGTTGAGCCTAGACACAGAAATTTTGTTGCTGCAACTGAATACTACAGACTGAAGAATTTATAAAGAATTAAAGTGTACATGCTTATGAGTGAACCAAACTGAGGCCACCCTTATGCCTTCTACTCCTCCATAACATCCTGAAGTCATTCCATCCTGGCCCAACAGAAGTTTCTGTTTGAGTTAAATTCTTATCTGGGACAGGTATTCATATTTCTTAACATAATAGCTCCAGCCACTGGCCCTTGTTCTGTTGTTACAGAAAGGGTCATAATCTTTCATCTGTAACCTCAAGCAATCACAACTTCCTTCCAGGTAACTTGCTTCCCTTGCTTTTAATAGTGAAGAGGTTGAAACATGAGGCGTTTTAGCCCCAGACCCTCAACTCTGCCCCTCAAATTTCCCCTTGTTCTTCAACTCCTTTAAACAATAGAGGTATGTCGCTGGACTCCCATGTAGTCAACTGAGGTTCGCGTTCCAGACCTGGTGGCTTGAACTCACGCCGGGCACATGTGCATGCATGCCAAGGATCCCGAGAGGAAAATGGAGGAAAAGGGATTGTGGTGTAGCTATCCCCCCTGGGGTGTGATTTCTCGCTTTCTGTCTTTCTCTCTCTCTGTCTTTCTGACGAGCGTACGTGCCCTATAGCGAAAAAAATCCTTCAACAAGTTCAGCTATCAGCTGAGATCTGGCATCAGAGAGGGAAAAAAGCCAAGAATAACTTAAGGTTTTGGGCCTAACCAATTGGGAGAATGCACTCAGAATGAACCAAAATAGAAAAGACAGTAGAAAAGTAAGTCTAAGAAGGAATATGTAGAAGCCTCACTTTTGAACAAATTAATTCCAAGACGTATTAATCATCAAAATGGATATGGTGAGTACACATTTGGGTGTAAGTTTGAACGCTAGTCCTCAGGCTGCCAGTTGAGCCTAGACACAGAAATTTTGTTGCTGCAACTGAATACTACAGACTGAAGAATTTATAAAGAATTAAAGTGTACATGCTTATGAGTGAACCAAACTGAGGCCACCCTTATGCCTTCTACTCCTCCATAACATCCTGAAGTCATTCCATCCTGGCCCAACAGAAGTTTCTGTTTGAGTTAAATTCTTATCTGGGACAGGTATTCATATTTCTTAACATAATAGCTCCAGCCACTGGCCCTTGTTCTGTTGTTACAGAAAGGGTCATAATCTTTCATCTGTAACCTCAAGCAATCACAACTTCCTTCCAGGTAACTTGCTTCCCTTGCTTTTAATAGTGAAGAGGTTGAAACATGAGGCGTTTTAGCCCCAGACCCTCAACTCTGCCCCTCAAATTTCCCCTTGTTCTTCAACTCCTTTAAACAATAGAGGTATGTCGCTGGACTCCCATGTAGTCAACTGAGGTTCGCGTTCCAGACCTGGTGGCTTGAACTCACGCCGGGCACATGTGCATGCATGCCAAGGATCCCGAGAGGAAAATGGAGGAAAAGGGATTGTGGTGTAGCTATCCCCCCTGGGGTGTGATTTCTCGCTTTCTGTCTTTCTCTCTCTCTGTCTTTCTGACGAGCGTACGTGCCCTATAGCGAAAAAAATCCTAAAAAAACAAAAAAAAAACATAGAGGTGAAGGCACAGGTGGAGGCTTGCTGTGGGAGGTCACAGCTGGGATCCCAGCAGAGCAGGGAAAAGTGAGTCTACAGCTGTTGGAGATTCTTTTATAATTTGTCCTCTCATAGTAAATTTTTATCAAATCATCTATGCAATTGTCTGGTTCATTTTTCAGTCTCAGAACTATTGACCAAGAGGTTTGTTTGGGTCTCAGTTCTGTAAATCCAAGGTTGAGGGGCTGCATCTGGTAAGGGTCTCTTGCTGGTGGAGACTCCTCCACAAAGGCCCAAGGCAGTGCAGAGCATCACATAGTGAAAGGGCAAGAGTCTGTCATCCTTGACCTCTCTCTTTTCTTATAAAGACATCAGTATTTAACCATAAGAGCCCCACCCTGATGACCTTATCTATTCCTCATTATCTTCTAAAGATTCCACCTCTTGATAACATAGTCAGATTAATTTTCCACCCTTTTAATACCATCACAATAGCAATCAGATTTTAATGTATGAATTTTTAGAGGTTATATTTGAGCAATAGCAGGTGGCATTTAGAGCCATGGCACTAGACAAAATCATGTAAGGATGGGTATAGACAAGACAGGGATATGTTGAGTACTAGTTATGTATGAGAAGGTGTTAGCAAAGGAGACTGAGTTGTAGAAAAATTGGAGTGTGGTGATTTAAAGTCAACCACTGAAAGTATTTTGAGAAAGTAAATGTAATAAAGTGACAAATGTTGCTGACAGGTTAAGTAAGATGAAGAGTAAACACTGCTCATGGGATTTAGCAAAGGAAAGTGACCTTGGTAAGAGCAGTTTCATTAGAGTGGTATCAGTACAAGCATGATTTAGTGGGTTCAGAAGAAAAGCAAAGGAGAATTTTTAGAGAATGATTTTGAGTTCTGCTGTTAAGGAAAGGTGAGAAATGGAACAGTAACTAGAAGAGAAAGGGTGCTCAAAAGAGGATTTAAAACATGTATTGGGTTTTCAAGAGGGAAAGTATCTTATTTGTCCAGAGGGCAGAGGACAATGATAATGGCAAATAATGAGCAGTAAATCTGGTCTGATGGCACATGTACATGTGTGTCTATTGTGAGGAGTGAGCAAAAATGCCTATGAGAGGCAATGAGGAGTAAGAGCACAACACTCCCCCCGCAACCAAGCTGGTGGTTCAAGCAATGCAAGTGAGAGACCCCAAAGTTTCTGATTCAGCAAACTGAAATGGAGTCTGAGATTTGCCACTTCTAACAAGTTTTCAGGTGATGAAAAAACTCTTTTTCTTTGGAAACCCAATCCAAGTTAATGCTAGAAAGTGAAAGTGTGAGGTGGATTCCAAAAGTTCATGAAAAAAATGGATTGAGTCTATTGTAGTGCAAAAATAATTTGAAATTCATGCACAATTTCCTTATAAAACCCATTCTCCATGAAATTTTTCGATCCATCATACCTTTCACAGAAAATACTCAAGTCTGTGAGTTTTTTTGAATCTGGTCCATGTAAAATTTACTCCAATTTTGATACACTTTTAAAATGATATTTAAAAATTCACCACTAAACACAATTCTATTTATTATTCCACAGTCTTTACACTGCATGTTTGTAAGAATGTTCTTTGCAAACAGTGTAGTAAGATTATGTTATTTCATGCTAAGAGAAATAATATACATCTTCATATTCAGACTTTAGTGTTTTCCAGCTTCTTCATTGTTTTATCCATTTCTTTTAATCTATCCTATTAATCATGAAATCATTTCACTTGGTACCTATTTGTTTATTCATTAATTTATTTGAAAACTATTTATTGGGCACCTACCACATAAACAGCTCTTGGTATCTAACTTCTGGCCTTTTGAAAACTACACTCTAGATTGCAGAAAAAAAGACAATGAACAAATATGTAAGTAAACACATAGTAATTCCAGTGATGACAATATTTACAAAGGTTTTCTAAAATGAAGAAAGGAGAACAGAGACATAATGAAAAGTAGGATGAATGGTTAGGCAAGGCCTCAGCAAGAAGGTGACAATTTCAGCAAGAATGGGAAGCAGGTAAAGAAGCTAGTCCCAGGAGAAAACTACTCCAGGCAAGAAATGAAAGGGCTCAGGGCCTGGAGTATAACTACTTTGCATGTTTTAAGAAAAACAAAGCTGGGGGCCAGCAGGTGGCTTGAGGGTTGAAGTGCTAGACGCCTACATGGACGATTCCAGTTCAAGTTCCAGATCCCGGCAGCTTGAAAATCATACCAGGAGTCTGTGTGTGTGTGTGTGTGTGTGTGTGTGTGTGTGTGTGTCCAATATCCTGAGAGGAGAATGGAGAGGGAACTGGGACATGGCCGTCCCCCCCTGAGAGGTGATTTCTCACTTTTTCTGTCTGTCTGTTTCTCTCTCTCTCTAGCAAACACACACAACCTATGACAAAATCTTAAAAAAAAAAAAGAAAAAGAAAAAAAGAAAAGCAAGGTATTCACTGGTGTGACTTGAACAGAGGAATGGGGAGGGGTCAATGAGATCAGGGAAGAGTCGGGGTCAACGCATGGGATCTTGTGAAGTCTTGTCCTTGTCAGCCTTTGAGATGGCTTTGACTTTTTTCTGCATGAATGAGGAAGCCAGTGGAGGATTTTAAGCATGAGAGAGACGTGATCTGATTTACATTTTAATATGATACCTCTGGAGTTGTTTCGTGAAGAGACTCTGGGAAGCAAAGAGCAGAAGTAACCAGTGTAAGGAGTAATGATTCAGGCAGGAGATAATAGCAGCTTGGAAGGTATAAAACAGTCAGATCCCGATGGTTTCTGAGGGTAGAGCCAACAAGATTTCCTGAGGAATTAGATGTGGGGGTGCAGAAGAAAGAGTCTGGGATGATTGTAAATTGTCAAGCTTTGACAAATGAAACCACCATTCACTGAAAAGTTCAGTTGTTGAATTTTGGATGTATTGAGAGGCTGCTGGAGGAGGCAGACAGATGGATAAACAAATCTGGAATCAGGAGAGCATTATGGAATGAAAGCATTAATCTGTGTTGGGGAGGTATTAAAAGTCACAAGGATACGTGGACTCACCCATGGAGTCACTATAAAGTGATGGGCACAGGTAGAGAAAAGAAGTGTCGAAGGATCGAGTCCTGGGTGCTCTGACCTTTGAGAGGATGGCATGATAAGACAGAATCAGCAGAGACTGAGTGGCTCTGAGATAGGAGGATATGTAGGAAAGCATGGGGCTCCTTTTCCTTCCTAATTGCTAGAGGGCATGTGCATTTTCCAGGGAGAGACTGAGGAAGAAAGAGAGAGCAGGAAGGAGGAGAAAGTACCTTCCCACGTGGGGCATCGTCACACCATAATCTCATATCCTCCATTTCTCCATCTTGTCAGGATTTGGGGCATGTATGCACATGAACGGGGTGTGTCCCTCAAGCTGCTAGGGGAACTCGAACTGTGGTCAGACATGTGGGATCTTCCTGCCTTAACCACTAGGCTACAGGGTGGGCCCTCAAGGTGCTCTTAAAGCAAATTCAAACATGTACTTCAGAGAAAAAGGAGTATAGGCTGCCTGTGCTAATTCATATCATTTGTCTTCTACATATATCACATATAACTATTTTTTTTCCCGAGATGCACAGCAAAACATGCCATTATGCAACTACCGGGGTCCAAAAAAATGCATCACATGAAATATAGGATTGTATTATTGCATGGTAGATGGAGAATCATCTATCTAATTAGTATGTAATTTCACAAAACACAAGTGTAGAGATGGTGCAATTTACTCAGTACACTTTTACTAAAACTAGAACTGACAGGATCCTTAAAGATGGAGAGGCATTCCCTTCCTAACCGTTTATGTTCCACACATTAAGACAAGAAATATACACTGCTGCATTTAGGGGTGGAGGTCCTAGAACCAATCTCCAACCTTGTTGTCATGGAATGATACTTCATTTTCGGACTTCTTGAGGTAGTTCCAGTAGTTCTTATTTCCAATTTTTTGGTTATTTTATCTGTTTGTTTTTTTCTGGAGAACGTTCTCAGAAACAGCTCCAGGATTTAAACTTTCCAAGCATTTACCAGGATGCCTAAAAAAAAGACATCTGATAATTATTTTTTAAATACTCTTTTAAAAAAGTGTATTTATGCTGTTCGTGATAGGGTGTGCATATCTGTGCACACGTGAGAGACAGGGATGGAGAAGCACCCTTGGCAGTGGCTGCTTGTGCCATGCTCTCCCTTCCCCAGACCCCCAGGACCCCAGGATCTTGGGCACATGTACATGCACCTGGCACATTTTCAGTCCCCCCACAACGAAGAGCCAAACTCGCTGACTGCTGTGTACCTTTCAGTCCCACAGTTCCATTTGCTATCAATTGTCCCACCTGATTATTAATTTGTCATATCTGATTTCTTGTTTTTCAGGTCATCAAAATTTAAAATTCAAAAAATTCTTCACAACCTGGAGGCCTATTGCTAATGACAAAAATGATGCAATTTTTTCTTTAATTTACATTTTGCTTTCCTCTCTGGAAGTTTTTTGTCACTTCACTTATTCTTATTGATGTGCCCAGGTGTCTCCTTTCATTCAACATGATGATTGATGCTCCCCTTCCGATATAAAAATTCATGTCACTCTTGAATCCTGAGACATTCTCTTCAATTATTTCTTTGACAATTTTCTCCCTTGACTTTTCTGTTCCATTTTGCTGGAATTCCTACTAATTGGATATTGAAGCTCAATGCTCATCCTCTGTATCTCTTATCTTTTCCCTTTACTATATTTTCTCTCTCTACACATTCTACTTTCTAGGTGATTTTTGTGCTTTTCATGTAAATGAGGTTAATACAGCATTCTGGGTAAACTGCCCTTATTGAAAGAGATGCAATTCTAAAAAATGGAGATGAATTTTTGTCAAAAACAAATGATAACCTAATTCATACCTCTGTGAATACATTATGTATGCTTAGTGAACTCCCTGGGAGAAAATATAAATCTATACATACTTAATGTGGTTTCAGATATTGCCATGCTATCTTATATTTTATCATATCAATGAAACATGTATCATTTTTAGGAAGATTTACTCAAAGTAAAGCTAAAAGATGGCAAACAATTAACTCTCACCTTGAAACAAAGTAAGAAGAAGAAGACAAAAAACACCCACTAAATAGTATAAAAATATACTTCAATAAACTCTAATTTTACCCTAAATGTTGGCATTCATTTCTCCTTAAGAGAACCTGGGAAAATTCTATCTCTATTTCCATGGCTCCCAGAAATGTATGTTTTCACAAAGGCAACCAGACATGCCTACACATCTTTCAAAATCCTCACCCCCAGACATTCACAATGATTTCAAAGAGGAAGAAAGAAAAAAAGAAATATCAAACATACACACATGGACACACATGCATGTGTGCACATACACATGTATGTGTGTGTGATATGTGTGTGTGATATATACAGGCACACGTACACACACAAGCACCATGCTTTCTCATTCTGCTGTCCCACTGAAGTTTCAGCAGTCTTCCAGTTTGTTTGAAGACTTCTACATGGATGTATCTTGGTGCTTTCTTGTTATTATTTTTTTTTTTGGTAAATGATTAGTAGCATCAGACAATGTTCAACATTAAATATAGAAGCAATTGTCCCACTTGTAGACAAAGCTTGCCTTCCCCCATCGTCCTTAGGCTCCTTTGTGTAGGCATCTAGCAACCTTGGGAAAAGGCACCTTCGTCTCTGAGGTGTTCTGCAGCCATTTGTCATCAGTCCTCCAAAGTCCTACCACTGCTGACAGGACTGTGCCACTGATGGTTTGCTTTATCACAACTCATTTGTTTTTCAGTCCAGCCCTAATTAGCCAGAATAAGAATTCTGTCTTCTCTCCTTTGAAAATTTACAAAAGGAAATTGAAAGCAGAGCTCTGGGGTCTGCATGTTTTTAGTTATTTATAGTAAGGGCATGAACAGCCCCTAAGGGAAAACAGCACTTATCAGTGAGACCCCTGGATGGCTGCACTATTCCTATCCAGTACTAAAAACTACATTGTGGGGACAAGTGGGTTTTATCTTGCATTTATAATGCTAGTATTGGATAGAGAGAAGCAGGCCCAAGTTATCTCTTTGCAGACTGACCACTACGTCATGTAACTTCTCTGAACCTCAGTTTCTCAGCTGGAAGATGGGGAAGCAAACTCATGGGTTTGTTTTAAAAATCCCTGTGAGTTAAATATATTTATCTTCACTTTATAGATGAGGAAACTAATATTTCAGGATATGCAAAAAAAAAAAGCATTGTACACTGAAAGATGCTTTATAAATTTAAGGTATTTTTTTAAATTTTTTTGGTTTATTTATTCCATGAGTGAGAAAGACAGAGGGTGGAAAGAGAGAATAAAAAAGAGACACCAAGGGGGTCTTGATGCCGCAGTCTAACCCAGCTTCAGCCAGCCTCGATCATGAGCATGTCCCTGTCCAGCTTACCAGGGAGGTCCCTGGGACATGAACCTGGACCCTTCCCATGTGAGACAACCTTACCAGTATACCACCATCCACTCGGAATTTAAATGTTTAATATTACTATTTATCTAAAACTACCAAGAAAATCCCCTCCTCTCTTCCTTTCATCTAATAAACAACTACATAAATTTGGAACATATAATCTGATAACAGAAAAGAACATTTACACTGCAACTGGAGATAAAGGTTTTTCCAACCTGGTTAGGGAAAAGTAATTTTCAGGGAAAAAAATAACCAGTGCTCTCATTACCATGAAAGGATGATTGGAGAATTTAGTTTCCATCATTGTATCTGTGCAACTCCTGCTGATCTCCCCATAGTAAAGCAGCTAAAAAGTGTTTGTGTCAGTGGTGGTGTTTTCATGGGGGAGGAGGGAAAAAGAGAGAGGTAAGAATTTTTGACAAGGTCTCATCACGTAGGCATCCTCCTGCTCCAGCCTCGAGTTAGCTAGGATTATAGGCATGCATTACCATGCCTAGACTGTTTAGACTTGTCTGGGGACCAAACCCAGGCATCTTAGGCAGCCTCAGCCTCACACAACAGCACCTTACAGTTTGCACCACTTGGCCAGCTGGTATGTGTTCTGATGAAAAGATAGCATGCCACACTGGGGAGGAACTTCAAAACTGAATTACTAGAGAATCCATGAAAGTGGACATCATTATGCTGAGAACAGCAGCAACAATTCTCAGGGAATTGAAGGTAATATTTTAGTCTCAAATTTAAGTTCATCAGAAGCTTCAAGAGGTCTTACTATAAACAGAGATTCTGAACCCCATTCCCAGGGCTTCTGATCCAGTAGGTCTCAGGTGGAGCCTGAGAATTCGCATCTCTAAGAAGTTCCCAGGTGATGCTGACGCTGCTGATCTAGACACTACACTTTGAGAAGCACTAAATTATAACATGGGATACTACAAAAGTGACCAAAATCCAGGGAAAAAACATTTCTCCAAAGTTTCCTTCCTGATCTCTAGTGTGGCATGAGGAGAACTCAAGCCAATGCAATAAAGGAAAGACAGATTGGAAAGAAGAGATGGGGAAGAAATGAAGAGAGACTGGAGAAAGAAGACATACACCCTATTGAGAAGACAGTGTATTTAGTGGGAAGGCCAATGTATTAGCTTATTAGGGCTGCTGTAACAAAGCAGCTTGGTAGCTACAAACAACAGAAATTGATTATCTCTCAGTTCTGGAAGCTAGAAGTCCAAGATCAAGGTGTCAGCAGGGTTGATTCTGTCTGAGGCCTCTCTTCCTTAGACAGACAGCCACCTTTTAGATGGCTGCTCCTTCCTGTGTCAACCAGTAGTCTTCTGTCTGACGTGGTGTCTGTGTCCTAATTTTCTCTTCTTATAAGGATACCACTTGTATTGGATTAGAGTTTAGCCAGGTGACTTCATTTTAACTCTGTATAGACCCTGTCTCCAAATACAGTCATTATCTGAGTTAATGGAAATTAGGGCTTCAACATTTGAATTGGTGGAGAGGAGCATAATTCAGACTATAACAGCCAGTAAGCTGAAAATGGCTGAGACAACTGCTAACAAAGTGATACCACGTCACAGCAGGCAGGAGTCAGAAAGCAGATAGCGTGCATGAGCAGAAACAGAGCATCAACACGTGGGGAGTGGCCGAGATGAGAGATGCCATGATGAAGCATTCTGGAGAGCACTGTGAGACTGTAAGACAACACAGGCCTTAGATCAGAGGCATATCGTAGTTCTTGGAATCACTGAACTATATGAGGGACTTCAAAAAGTTCATAGAAAAATGGAATTAAAGTAAGAGTTTGTTTTGGTGTAAAAAAAATGAAATACATGCATTTTTTTTATTATCCATTTTCAATAAAATTTCCAAATACTCCCTTGTAATGGTTGCAGAATATGTTATATCAAATCTTAGTTTAACCTAATTTTAATAGATTAAAACCCAAATACTCTTAAGATGGCGCACACTGGCCACCTGATAGGTTTCTGAGTAGGGGTTCATTCAAGCAAAATGAGGCAGAACCGTTCCTGAAGTTAAACCCAGAAGCTTTCACACATGATCTCAAGCAGGGATTCCAGCCTCAGTGCCATGGACATTTAGAACTGGATCATTCCTGGGACCAGCAGTTGGCATAATGGCTATGTCACTGGACTTCCATGTAGTCGACCGCAGTTCTAGTCCCAGACCCAGTGGCTTAAACTCATGCCGGGCATGGGTCCATGCATGCCCAAGATCCCGAGAGGAGAATGGAGAAGGGATTGCGACATGGTCACCCCACCACCACCGAGGGCGATTTCTCTCTCTCTCTCTCTCTCTCTCTCTCTTTCTGGCAAGTGCACACCCCCTATAGCAAAACCTCTCAAAAAACAAACAAACAAACAAACAAACAAAAAACTGGATCATTCCTTGTTGGGATAGGCTGTCCTATGCCTTGTGGGATGGTAAGTGGCATCCTGGCCTCTACTATTAGATGCCGGTAGCACCTACCCCAGATGTGACAGCAAAAAATATCTCTAGACAATGCCCAATGCCACAGTGGAAGGGGGCGTACAAAATTGTTCCATTTGATATCCACTGATCCATAGGTCCTATTTTTTTTTTTTTGAGAGATTTTTGCTATAGGGTGCATATGCTTGCCAGAGAGACAGAGAGACAGAAAGCAAGAAATAGCCCCCCACCCCGGGCGGGAATGGCCATGCCACAATCCCTTCTCTGTTCTCCTCTTGGGATCTTGGGCACATATGCACACATGCCTAAGCTGCCAGGTCCTGAACTCAAACCGCAGTCAAGTATGTGGGAGCCCGGCAATGTAACCATTACACCATCTACTGGTCCGTTTCATAAACTCCAGGCCTGTTACCTCCAGTCTTAACAGCAGTGTGTGAAGCAAGCATCATGCACCCTTCTTGTTGATAAGGAATCACAAACTCACTTTCACACACCTAAAAAGTGTCTGATTCTCTTATGTATAAGGAGGAGTCGTCAAAAACTTCACGGAGAAAATACGTAATATAACAAAAACTTTGTGTGGATTTCAATTTTTTTACACCAAAATAAACATATACTTTAATTCCCTTTTCCCACAAGTTTTTCAAAGTCTCCTCATTTATTCTTCTTAGTAGGCTATCTCCACACACTAGAATATAGAATAATCAACCTCCTGTCATTGCAAAGAACTCTAATTTCCAGAAATTTGCCTTTCCAAAATTTGGGGTAGTGGAAACACCTCAGGTTCCAGGCCCAGCAATAAGACTCACACAGTAGTGAAAGTAGGGCCAATTTTCACATCCGGCAGAGCATGCAGGAGCAGCGTTAGGCCTCCCTGAGGCCGGGTCTTGCCGCAACCTGATAGACAGCTGTCAGGTAGATGCTTAAAACTGGCAGTGTATGAAAAACACACTCAGCCCTCTGTGATTTATCAGGCAAAGCAGAGCTTGTTAGCCTGTCAATTATTGTCACCACGATGCCAGACTGATTTGAGCTCTCCCGTCACACACATGAAATACTTTGTGTTAGCAGGAAGACTCTTTTGGGAATCAAAGTCCTGTGACTCTGTATTTCCCTTTTTTTGAGTATTTCGTGGATGTCAGAGGTAATTCACTGCTCTGGAGGAAGTAACAGAATAAACAATCTGTCTAAGGAATACTCAAGGAAATAGGCTGGAATCATGGTTAGCCAAGCAAACGGGGCACTTGTTTATTCATTCGTGTCACAACACTTTTGCAGAACAACTAATTTGTGCCAAACCTTGTGACAAGCACTGAAGACTCCCTGACAGACATGACATGCCCCGTGCCCACAACGGCCTCGCTGACAAGCAGCAGTGAGGTACCTAATCAATTGGCAGGAACACCTTGATGTTCAGGTGCTCAACATCAGGGAAAAGGCTAAGGAGTCAGACCAGCAACAGAAAAGACAGGGAGTAAAAACGCAGGGATGTCTTGATTAACTAAATCATTATCAGATATATACTATCTGCTATAATTCAAAATAAAATAGAAGAAAGTCACTAGAATAAAATTCAACATTCCATTTGATTCTTCTTCCTACAATCAATCCTTTATCTCCACTGCTTCATCCTGTCCCATTGAGATAAGACAACTGTTTGAATTACCACCGATGTCTGTGTATAATTTTCCTTTCAGCAATTCTTCACTATTTGTCTCGCTTGCAGACTGTCCACCCATCCTGAACTTCCTTTTCCTACTTCTTTTTATTTATTTATTCTTTTTTTTTTTTTTTGGGAGAGGTTTTTGCTATAGGGCACATGTGCTCACCAGAAAGACAGAGAGAGACAGAGAGACCGAAAGTGAGAAATCACACACCCCGCCCCGGG
This sequence comes from Tupaia belangeri chinensis, assembly GCF_000334495.1. NCBI lineage: Eukaryota > Metazoa > Chordata > Mammalia > Scandentia > Tupaiidae > Tupaia > Tupaia belangeri. The sequence goes on along the minus strand of NW_006159982.1, from coordinate 1,599,592 downwards.
GGGCGGGCGGCCACACCCCTATCCCTTCTCCTCCATTCTCCTCTCGGGATCTTGGGCACGTACGCACACACTCCCAGCATGAGTTTAAGCCACCAGGTCCGGGACTACATGGGAGTCCAGAGACATAGCCATTACGCTAACTGCTGGTCCCCTACTTCTTTTTATTTTTTGTGTTTATGGAATGTGATCACTTTCTTCCTAGCTTTCACTGTTTTATTGTAACTATCCCACTCCAGTGGATAATTTTCTGCTTTTCTCTCTCAGATTTTTCTGGGATGAGTTCGCATTCTTCTAGCAAAGAGACTCTGGGAACTAAACAGAGACAAACAAATTATTTCTGACCCTGCTAATTTTACTTCATTGTGGCTCCAACAGCAACTCAGGTGAGATTTCCACAAGGGCTTGTTCCAGGCCTGTGTGTGTGGAATCTAAATTTAAGAACTGCAAGGTTGATCTATTTTGTCCTTTCAATGTAAAAGGATATCTTCACTTTGAAGCTGCAGTTTATACAGCACTAAAATTGATTCTGAGTTTAAATTGACTGGAAAGGAACAGATTAGAAGACAATAGCAGGATTGAGCAAATTGAAACAGTGAAGTTTATTTTGCCACAAATAAACGGCAAGATAAAACTGGAGTAAATAAAACTAAGTGCTCAGTACTGGTGTTTTTTGAGGGGCAAGGAGCAACATATGAGCCTGTTTATCAATCGCTTTTTGAACTCGGATAACCTGACATTCTGACATAACAGTACTAGGGTGAGATCATTTTAAACCATACATGAGCTGTTCCCTCCCAATCCCTGCCCAGGCTTCACTAGGCAAGAAATGAGCAACGAGAGAAAGGGAATCCCCCACTTCCCCACCCCCCGGCTCTAATGATCCAGGACGTGTCCTCTACACAAACAAAATTGGTCTCAGTAATTCAAATGCTCAACACATCTGAAGCTGAAAGAAGTACAATGGTATATTTCCTTCATCTATTTTTCCATCTGATTTTTTTTTCTCTTCCCTTGTGGGAAACAAAGCCAAGAATGTTCCTTAGTCATTTTCACCCCTCAACATCAGTGGGAAATGTCAACGAAGAACTATGGAAATGAGTACTTCCTTCACCCCCCATACATTGTTTGTTCTGACCAAACTGGCTGTTTTGAGTGCTCTCTATGTGCCAGACACCATTGTTTATGTTGTACTTATATTTTTACACTTTATAATCCTTATGTAAACTCATGAAGTTGGTCTTTATATTCTTATTTACAGATTAGGGGACAGAGGCTCAAGAATTTGATGAGCTAATCCAATATGCAACATGAGGATACGAAGACCAACTTCTTGGTTTTTCATAAGGATTATAAGAACACAAGTGACTGAACTAAGATTTGAATCAAATTCATACTCCATATACCCTGAGCATTCTCCCTGGCATGCATATGTGCAAAGCAGTAATGCCTCTCTCTTCTTGGCCATATGCAATCCTCCTGAAATGCCATTCCTGTTCATTTCCATTCATCTAGCTTACCATCCCTGCAAGTCTCAACTCAATCCCCATCTCTTTCACAGAGTCCTGCATTTCCAATGATCAAGTACTTCTCTGAAATCTTATGATGCTTTTTTCCTTGGCATTAACAAACATAAACTTTTGTTGTTCATCTGTTCTGAATCAGGGGTTAGACCCCAGCATAAGCTGTTTATCCCACTGAATATTCAGACAATTTTTTTTGGCATGATCTTTCCTGTTAAGACAATGACAGAAACAGACTCCTTCGTCAACTGCTATATCCCTAAGACCTAGAATGGTAACAGACACATAGTAGGTACATCACATATATTTCAGGGTTTTGTGGTATTTTTTATTTATTTATTTACTTTTTTGGCCAAAGGGCATGCACTCACCAATGAAGAGAAAGAGAAGGAGAGAGAGAGTGAGTCCCTTCAAATGGGACATGGTCATGTTACAATCCCTTTTCCTCCATTTCTCTTTTCCATCGGATTTTAGGCACGCATGCCTAGCATGAATTTCAAGTCCACAGGGCCTGGGTTCCAATCAGAGGATTTGGCCTTCTAAACATAGCACTTAACCACTGCACTGAGGGGCTAGTCCCTATACTTCATGCATTTTTATTGAATGAATGGATATACAAGGGGTCCTTGAGGTAAGAAAGCAGGAGATTTATATGCCTAAAATGCAAAGATTCATATTATAAAAGTAATTAATTAACAAAGAGTAAATCAGCGCACAAGAGGACAGGTTTTAAGTGCCTCCTCAAGTATGTTGTCTTGTCCTACAGTTACTGCCCTGGCCAGTAACCGTAGCAGAACATAGAGGAAAATCCTGGGACTTTATGTTTATAAACTAAATTAAGGAAAATCTCTGTAAAATGCAGAGGATACAAAACGATGCTTCTTTCAAGCCCAGGCAATAAAGCTTAGCAATAAGTGGGCACCAAAAGCATTTTCCTCTCTAAGGCAGAGCAGCCACTACGAAGGCAGAGATCCATGAGATATAAAAATGAAGACAACCATAGGAGCCAGATTAGGAAGCCAAACTGATCTACAGATGGAAAGAAGAGAGGACAGCATTACAGATCAGTGCTAGCAAGAGACACCCCAAGAAACCTAACGCAAGAGAGAGCAAGTTAGGCTCTCAGGAGGGCCTGAAGACATGCCTCAGTAAGACATGGTGAGATTCCTGGACTCTGCTTCGTAGTCAAAAGTCTGTGTTGGTTAGCAGACATCAGAAACTCCCTTTGGGCTTTCTGAACTAGTTGTGAGAGCTTTGAAGTGGGAATGGTAATCCAAGCTATACATAGTAGATGAACTAGAGAAACACTAATGGTTTGGGTACTTGCTTTTTACTGTAACTGTGAGCTATTTCCCTGTGTAGCCTGGGGCATTTGGTTACATAAATATGTGTCCTGAGTTCTGTACAAGACCATAATCACCTAGAAGCTGAGACAAATATTCATTCTGTTGTCTCCAAATTCTGGCAAGATCATCTCCATTAGACCCCATTAAATAAACATTTGGCACTTGGCACAAACATCATAATGGCAATATAATTTTTTGAGAGTTTTTTTTTTCTATAGGGTACATGCGCTCCCCAGAAAGACAGAGAGAGACAGAGAAACAGAAAACAAGAAATCACCCCCCTGGGGGGATGGTCATGCCACAATCCCTTCTCCTCGATGCTCCTCTCAGGATCTTGGACACGCATGCACATGTGCCTGGCATGAGTTTAAGCCCCTGAGCCCGGGACTCGAACCCGGGTCAGCGACATGGGAGTCCAGTGACATAGCCATTATGGCAACTGCTGGTCCCAATAGTGATATAAATCTTAAGAGATCTCTGAAAAAAATCCCAGTTTTCTAACATGGAGTTATTAATAATATTTTTTCATGCTTATTTCTGTTCCAAAATATTCTGGAATAGTGTATTTATTCTGACAAATAGTTATACCTTAATCAATCAAGGATGCCCAGAAAGCGTTTAGTATTTTTTAAAAGAGTCTTCAGTATGTATTCTGTTGCCTCATAGAACGACACTTTGAGGAATTCAAGGTCAAGCAAACTTGCCAAAAACCACATAAACACAGTACCCATAGACATCACAAAACAAAGTAGAGGGCTCAACCTTTTCCAAAAGAAAACAGATAAAACATGAAAACAATCCGGCCACTGCAGGGGCGCATTTGTCCCCCAGTAGAACGTCAGATGCACCTAAAGCAACAAGGGCTTATTGGATTCTCAGTTGCCAGGAAACAGATTCTCTTTCCTACACTCTAGTGCTTTTTTCACCACACTGAGAAAGCTGATACTCAAACCCAGTGAGAGAAGATGACTCTTAATGGCCCTCCACTTCTAGAAGTTGAGGTAGTGGTGTTTTTATCTAGATGATCCTAAAAATGGTTGGGCATCCTTTTGAATCAGAGTGTGGGTCATAGTGGAATCTGAACATGGGTTTGCTCTCATTAGAGGTTCCTCACAATAACACCAACGCCTTTTTATCACTCTGTGGCTCCTAAGTTCTTAAACTATATTGTACATACTTGATATTTGTTTACTCAGGTCTTTTGATTTACTTTGTTTTGTTTTCGGGGGAGTATATACTGAATTGTCATCATTTTTTACTCTGCTGTGTACACCACTCCATTCCACTAGTGCATTCTTGTGTCTGGTAACTGGCTCCCCTACTCCATGCCACATCTAGTTTTCATGATTATTGTCTCTATTTACATGTTATTAAGTCCTTTAGCTTCTAGTAAACAGTGAGGACACTCAGTGTACATTACATGGGAATATAGGGTATTCATCTTTCATAGCCTAACTTATTTCACATAGTATTATATCTTTTAGACTTGTCCATTTTGCAACTAATAAAGGAGACTGTTTTCTTTATAGCTGAGTAGTATTTCATCACATATTCACCTGCCACATTGGATTTTTTCTTTTTCTTTTTTTTTAAGGTTTTTGCCATAGGTCATGTGTACTCACCAGAGAGAGAGAGAGAGAGAGAATGAGGAATCACCCCCCACCCAGGGAGATGACCATACTATAATCCTTTCTCCTTCATTTTCTCCCTGGAATTTTGGGGACACACACACGTCCACTGAGATTTTCAAGCTGCTAGATCCAGGATTCCAACCATGGTCAGCCATGCAAGTCCAGAACCCTAGCCACCATGCCACCTGCTGGCCTCCATCTGCCACATTGTTTTTATTCAGTCATCAGTTTTTGAGTACTTAAGTTAATTCCATGGCTTAGTTATTGTGAATACTGCTGTAATAAATGTGAATAGGTGTCGAGCATGAATAAGTAAATTACATACAATTTTCACATGTTAAGAAAAATAGATACTAAGGCAAAAATCTAAGGGTCTACTAAAGAGAAATAATATATTATTTGTCATTAAAAAATGTCACTTATTATGGTGAAAATTCCTCAGTAGCAAATATAGTTTCAAAGCTCAGCTTATTTCAGCAGAACTCAGTCTCATGTCCTAATTCAACCCGGGCGGACTGTATGTCACCATGTGCCAAGTGCTGCATCAGACCACAGTGGGAATGCAAAGATGAGAAGGAAGAATCTGTTCATCAAGCAGCTTATAATCCAGCAGAGATAAAAACATGATGCATGTGGGACAGCTGAATTAGAGAGTACTCTGGAGAAGGAAAATAAGTCGTAGTGGAAGATGAGCCTTCCTCACTTTCCCAGAAGGATTTGGCCAACACCTCTGCTATATTTTTTGCATATTCCCATCATAACATGTATGATAGCTTCTTCCCTTAGTTCTTTGTTCTCTACACTTCACTCTCATCTCCATGCTCACCTGGGCCAAAATTGTGCCCATTTATATTTGTATATACTTCCATAAAATTGTCAATCTATGGGATGAGCAAAAGAATGAACACATGGGCACATGGCCACATAGACTGGATGTAGAAAGGGAGGTGCCCTGGATGAATCACTCCGGGGTTGGTATTTTGTTCTGTTAGCTGTAGAGAGGTATCAATGCTTCTAAAGAAAGGAATAAAAATCAGTTTGGGGGCCAGCAGGTGGCATGGTTGTTAAGGCAGCTGACTCCTCAGTTCAAGTCCCAGACCCAGTGACTTGAAAAACCACACTGGGGGTGTGTGAGTGTACGCCCAAAATCCTGACAGGAGAATGGAGGAGAAAGGATGTAGGCATGGCCATCTCCTCTCCACCCCCAGGAAGATGAATTTTCATTTTCTTTATCTCTCTCTGTCTCTCTAGTGAGTGCATGAGCCCAAAACAAACAAAAATCAGTTTTGTATTTCATAAAGAATACCTGATGTAACCAGATGATGATGAGACAGGAAGAATTGGGTGGCTATTAGTTTGCTGAGAAAGTCATGATGTGCTTTTCTGTTTTTCTATGCAAAAATGTGTCAAGACTTTCCTGACAACCTAATACTCTAGGCAAGAAATAACGAGGGTCTGAACTAAGGTAGAAGCAATGGAATCCAAAAGCCAGGACAGAACTTTGGAGCTAGAAGTGTGGTTTTCCTTGATTGTGGAGATGAAGAAAGAGTCCAGAATGATACTATTTTTATATGAACAAGAGAATTTGGACAATTCCTTGAGGATTGTTGTAACCGAGATTTTTCTTGTGCATAGGGGGATGATTGATAGTGTAGTTGCACAAGCCCACATAATCAGCATCCCTTGTCAATGCTAAATTTTTCTTTTCCTTGTATTCCCAGCACCTGCACTAAGACAGACTTGGCTCAGGTATTTCACAAACTGCCACAGTACTTGTTAATTTTATAACTTACATAATTATTCCCTTTTATATGCCTTAAATGTCAGGGTTCCTGAAGTAATAGCACAGCAGCAAATTAACTTTCGCTGAACTTATGAAGTCCTAAGTATTCAGGCAAGTTTCCAACATTAGCAACTTCTACAAAATATTATGAATTCTTGGGAACGCCCCTCAAAAGGATGTCTCTAACAGGGTGTACTTATTTCGCTTAAATTAGAAAATGACATACAAGCACTATATGAAGTGCTGTTCCCTCCCTACACACCACAGAAGGGACCCTCCCCCACTTAAGCTGGGACACCCCCCCCCCAGCCGTGTCTTCTTAAGAGGGAATTTCATAGAGACAACTGGACAAGCAAGCTTAAAATTTTGTATTCACAAATAAAACTAAAGGATTAGGAAATAGGAGTCAGCCTCATTCAGATCTCCAGGCCTACATCACCGTAGACAGAGAATGTCGTAAGCTGAGGAGAAAAGGATATTGAAGATCGCATACAAACCAGGAGAGTTAAGCATTAACGAGAGAGGCAGAGAGACTGTGTCCAAAATCCTCACTTCCATAGACTCAGCCTCCCGAGGGAGCCAAAAATGCCTTCAGTCCTCTAATTGGTTGCATCCAAAGATAAAAGGACATGGACATCAATTTTCCAGTCAAGTCTTCAGAAAACAGTTAGCTGTGCCAATGTGATGCTGCCACCGTGGAGCAAAAAGGAGAGCGGTAGGGACAACCCAGGACATTCGCTCAGCCCTAGAAGCAATGGAAGCAATGGGAAAGTATACGAATGTTAGTAGAGTCCCCCAGACCAGGCACTGCAACTGGCTGGAAGCCAGAGTGCTGGTGGGATGCAAGGGAATTGCAGTGGGAGTGCTAATGCAGAGACTGCTGAGTGCCTTCTCCAGCAGGGGTTCTGCTAAGAATGCTGTTAAAATGCTGCAAGTACCATTATGATGGAGACAGACCTGAGGGTCACAAACATGGTCCACAGCAGGCCACTGAGACAACTCCAAACCATGAAATAAACATCTCTCCACCATTTGCACAGCCTTCTGAACACAGCATTAATTTCAGAGAAAACAGTGCAGTCAAATAATCTTGAGCCCAAAATGACAGCCAATAAACCTACCTGATAATGACTAAATTAATTGCCTGCGTCAGAAATGATGGGGGTTTGAAACTGAAATTTAGCTTTTACAGATAGGTAAAATAATTTACAATTTGAACACCTGAAGTACCTATAAAATTTGTACATAAGTTCATAACATAGAGGTCAAGAACAGGAACTCTGGTAGAGGACAGATATAGATTTGAAGCCAGCTCCATCACTTACTCGCTATGTAGGTCATGAGCACATAACCTATGCCTTCTAAGCCTCAGTTTTCTCACCTGATGTCCTTATCTGACTCAGATTTCTGATATGTATTAGTTTACCAAATTTAATTCCTTGCCCATGTATCCCACTGGGCCCAACCAAAAGATCTATTTCATAATTCAAACCACCTTTTAAATATGCTTCACCTGAGATTCTTATTTCCCAATTACCAGTTCCAATTTCGATTGCTCCCTTTCTTAGCCTTTCTAACCCAGAGCCGCACCCTCCCAACAATTAACCCAAGCAAGACAACTCAACCAGGCCCTACATCTAAATTTTCATTCCTTGATATCACGATTGGAGTATCCTTCCTGGAGAGGATGGACTTTTAGTTTAGTTAGCTCTGTTCTGGTGTTGAATGCAGAATTCATCAGGATTTTATGAGGAGAGAACAAAGAAATTTAAGGAGCAATTTGATTAGATGGTGCTTGCGAAGCATTTGGTGTTAAGAACTTTAGATGTCAAAGCTGTTAATAGAATCCTTGTATGTACAACCAGTTCCCAGAAAATAAAATAATAAGGACAGAAAATATTCATACCAGTGAGGAACATTAGCACTCCCAGAAGGTACAAACTGAAGCAGAGAACCAAGTCACGAGCAGCACACGCAGTAGCTAACTGTGCCTTCAGTTCTCTTCACCTTCGGATTCATTATATTCCATCTTGTTAGTCAGCCTTTACCCCACCTTTCTCAGGAGCATGCTGAGTGGAGATCAGGGCATTTGAGACAAGCTCGTGCACTACTGTTTTCCCTATGGCCATTCAAAACGTCACCAAGGTACCTGCAACTCTGGATTCTTCTTCCCAAACTCACTTTCCTTTGCCCCAGAGAGTATCAGTATCCTTAATTTGCTTATAATTGACATGATTTCTCTATTCTTTAACTCCACGAGTCTATATTCCTAGACAAAGTACATATAACTTTGATTTATAAGTTTTTTAACTATATATATATCTATATATATATATTTATATATAGATAGATAGATAGATAGATAGATATAGATAGATAGATAGTTTTTTTTTTTTAATCCTGACTTCTACAAAGGATTTGAGATGACTTAATCATGAGACTAGGAACTAGAAAATGATAGTAAAGTATAAATTACAATTTTAAAAATAATTAAGAATTCAAATAAAACTAGAAAATTAAGACCATAAAAGAAAAGAAATAAGCAGGGTGGTCTGCATGAGATTTAAGGAAATGGAATTTCTATTAGAATATTATAATTTAGACATGTCGTACTATTCAGATTTTAGTCTAAACCATGGAGGATTTACCTACTATCTCTATTGTGAAATAGCCCATGCTTTCCCATGGACTGCTGAGTTTCTTCTCCCCTCTGTCTACTCCTCTAATGGCCCCTCACTGACTCTTACCCGTGGGAGTTTTATGATGATAATGGTGGAGGACGTAGTCAGAGTGGAATGCAGGGCTGCTAACAGCAACATCGATGTCTAAGACTCACTATATTTGCCATCACGTACTATGCTGAGCTCTGAACACATCACCTTTGATACAATCCTCACAACAAACCTAGGAGCTGCCTCATTTCAAAGAAACTGAGGCATAGAAAGTTTAGACACTTGCTTGAAATTAAATGGTAAGTGGCCACCCTGAAGTTCAAGGATTGTTGGACTAATTGGGTTGACTGGCATCAAGTACGGGGGTTAAACCACTATGCAAGCCTACTTGGAATCCCTGAATTTCCACCTGTCCCATCTCAGGTCATTTGTAGCCTCCATCTTGGCAATCATAATCATATCGATATATCTCATTTTTATTTTTTTAAACTCCAGACTTTTCCAGTTTTTGAATGAATCCAGATGCCTTATAAAAGTTGGCAATGTGCACTCACTCTTGCCAGTGGGTGTTAAAGCCCTGGTAATCATCTCCCTCTGTCTCCTTAGAGGACTGAGACAAACTTCCCTGACAGAAACTAGAACCCCTTCTGTGGTGTTATGCCCAATTACATTTTAGTTAAGATCCACAATCCAACCAGTTGCCCCTGTGAACAAAATGTCTAAGGGACTAGACCATGGCACAGAGGTAAAATGTAGCATTTACAGGGGTTGATTCACATGGAAATGTTTCAGGTTTGCATCCAGAGACCCCCCCTGAGAATACCGGACATAAGTGTGTCCATTATCCCAGTTGGCTGAAGTTAGGAGTGGATCATGGTGTCAAGACCCTATTGAAGATGTTGTCTCTGTCTCTCTCACTTGAGGAAGAAGCAAATAAATGAACAACTTTTTAAATGTATCTTTTTTAAAACCTTCTGAGCTTTTGCTTCTTTTGATTTTTTTAGCTCGAAAATGTTAAGAACCTATCCATTTTACTAGAAAATATTTAACATTGAAAGTACCTCAAGAGGCATATCTGAGAAAGCCAGAAATAGATGTTTTACATTTTATATTCAGCCTATTTTCCTGTACTTAATTAATTCCATTATTCATGTTTCCACACCCAAAAACTTACTGATTTTTTTTAGTGCTTATGCACTCCAAGAATGCATAGTTATTAATCAAAGGATCTATGCTCTTCACTTAGCCAAGCTATCCATGTTAAACTCTTTTCATCTTCCCTCATAAATCAGTTCTTCCAGTTCCTTAATCATATTCATTACTCATGTCTAAGTTCTTTCCAATTTATCTGAGAGGCTTAAAAGTTCCCATTGTTAAAAATCCCATGGAAAGATATGCCTCGTTTCCAAAATAATTCCATTATGATTCTCTAATTAAAGTTATATTGACATGCACTTTTTTTGCTCTGTGTTATTCAACTTAGATTTAATTTGCTACCTTTCAAGATGGCAGTTTTTCTGGGCTGGCTCCATATCACAGTGGTTAAGCACTATGCAGAGGGAACCAGATCTTCCATGGATGACCACAGTTTGAATCCCAATCCTAGCAACAACACACTGGAAGCATGGGCACACATGTCCCAAATCCTGACAGGATGGAAAAATGGAGGAGAAGAGATTGCAGCATGACCATGCCCCTTGGGAAGTGCTTTCTCACTCCCCTGCCCTTACTTTTTCTCTCCATCTCAATCTGGGGCATGTGCATGCCCTCTGGCAATTTTTTTTTTTTTTTTTTACAAAAAGAACGAACTGTATGGCATCATCCTTACCAATATCAACCAGCTGAAAGTGACAGGGAAGAGAATTAAGTGTCAACTCCTAAAATTGGCCTAATGAAACAATCACAGTGATTTAGGAATGGGTGTTGTTTTACTTCATTTTGTGCTGCTCTAATAGATGACCTGAATTTGGGTAATTTGAAATGAACAGAAATTTATTGGTTCAGAGTTCTGGAGGCTGGGAAATATAAGGCACTACCATCTGGCAAAGTCCTCTTGCTGTCATCACATGGCAGAATGTGGAATGGCAAGAACATAAGAGAGCAAACTCACGCCTATGAGCCCTTTTAATAATGGCATTAATCTCTTCCTGAGGATGGAGCCCCGCATCATCTGAACATTTCCTTTTAGGTCCCATTTTTCCAACAGTCACATTTGGGATGAAGCTTCTAACACTTGATTCTGGTAGACACATTCATACCCATAGCAGAAGTTTCTCACCTATACTGCATATTACAAGTCAAATTGCTAATACATATGCAATCTTGAGGCAGACGTTTAGCTCCTTATTAATGAATTGGCCAGTCCACTGGGTAGCATCATAGACAAACCCCACTGAAATCCTGTCATCTCAGAAAATGCAATAGTTGGGACTATGCTTTATGAACAAATGGACTTTGGAATTAAAAATGATACTGTACCACTCTATCAAGGATTATACAAACACAGTTTTCTTTAGCCAAAATTACTTTCTTCTTTTATTTAAACTCCAAATTACCATAACGTATAGCCAAATCATTAACTTCTTATCTAAATTAGAAAGAGATATGATTTGAGGTAAAGTTAAAATTTCCAGTGAAGTCTTAGATTTAATTAGCTGTTATTCTCTGATTAGAAGTTTCTGCATGTTTTCTGTCATAGCCTTGAAATTAATTATCAGAAAGTTCATATTCACCTCTAACAACCAATCTCTAAATGAAGTTGGGGCAGATTGAATATTTATTTAACAAAACTTCGAATAAGTAGAAATTCAAGAATTTGGACACTTCTAATGGTGAGCATCTTCTAGGCCAATCAAATGTAATAATTAATGGAGTATTTCCTTGGTAATTAAGGGTCTTAGAGTGTTCAGAGTCAATATTCCAGATACTCCTTGGTGACATAATAATAGTACAGTAATAGTATGCAACTGAGATCATTCTGCACATAAGCTCTCTACATGTGTAGAATTCCTTTTTCATTTCAGCTGATATGACAATCAGTTATTATACAAATCTGTTTTATTTTTCTTCTTCAACAAAAAGCACAGAATAAGGGGAAAAATCTAGCTAATTAACAGGTCTCATTAGCTTTTTACTGGACAGTATCACTGAGTTGTTCAACATATAATTCAGCACCATTTCCTTGGCATGGCACATACAGAAAACAGATGGCAGAATCATTCCTAAAGATGACAAATTGTGACAATCTTTTTAAACATGATGAGAAGGAAGTTGACTTTTCTTGAGAAACTGACTTGTCAAGTAATTTCCAACCATTATTTTATGGTATCTTCCAAACACTGCTATGAGATTAAAACAGTATACATATTTTTTAAATGAGAAAATTGAAACCCACCAAAATGAATAAAGCACAAATCAACAGAGCCTCTAGAAATCAGATATGGGAATCAAATCAAGGACTGGGTAATTCCAAAGCCCAGAGACTTTTCTTTACTCCATGGTCTCTTTCCAGGGAACATCAATACAACCTGAAGAAAACAGGTAAAGATTTACTCTCAGCTAAGTTAGAATACATATTCAGTTTGTACAGAAGTTTCAAATGTCCAGTTAGACCTTACACCTTGTATGGAAGCAGATCTGCTGATCCAAACAAGGAGGTAGTTGAAGGGAAGGAACTTGTATAAGCTGTCCAGGAAGAGAAGGCAAGGTGGGTGGTTCAATGTCCCTTCATAAGAAGCGCCTCTCCTCCTGAACGAGCTCTTCAAGTTGCTGCCTTTCTGGACTGAGTATCCAGTTAGAAGTATTTGAGCTGAAACATTAGGGCCTAAATGCCTGAAGCCCTTTTGAGAGCACTAACATGATAACATGTCAGGGAAAGCCCCCTCCTTTGCAAGCACAAGAAGGCACTTGAGCCAGAGCATGCCTATCCTCATTGAGTTAGAGCTGAGTAAATACGAGACATCTTTTTGTGACACTTCCACCCAAAGTACTAACTACATGGTTGAAGTTTGGTGGCAGATTCTGTTGATCAAGACTCCCTTTGTTTTTCATTAACAATTTCTGCTTTTATTAGAATTTCAGACAAGAGATGAAAAACTTCATTCTCCAACATTACAGTTCTGACAAGGTATTGTCAAGAAAATCCAAACAGCCTCAGCAAAAAAAAAAAAAAAAATGTGGCAAGCAAAAGTATTGAATTCAGGGTGCACTGAGGCATTGCCATGACAAAGCTGTCTCCTAGTTCTGAAGACAGTGCTAACAACCAGAGCAGCCTGGCAGGAAGAGAGGGGAGCCAGCCCTTGTCAAGCAAAGACTGCAAGCCAGCATCATACAATGATAAGCCCAATGAGCAGCTCTGGCCACACATCAAAGCGTAAGCAAATCTCCTTCTCTAAGATGTTCAATGTAACAGTTTTGTCTACCAACCGTTTAAACTCAAAGCAAACTCCAGTTTCAATATGCTGTCTGTCAGCTCTTTAATGCTCTCAGTTCTTTAATACTCTCACTTTGTAACCGCTACCCCTTCTTTATGCATCTGCAGGTTTAGACTCGGTCCTTGCAAGCCGCAGGACAGGAGCAGACTGTTCCTGTGTGTGCACAGCAGAGATGATGGGAAGGTGATGCTACATTCGTGGTGCTGCTGTTCAAGAGCAGAAAATAAGGGCAAATAAAGGATTAGTCCTCCTTCCAAACTTCCCCACACCACCTGTCTTCCCACTCCTAGGAAATAAATCTAGTCCTGCATAGTCCTAATTTACTACAACCTGAATCTTCTCTCCCTTTAGTCTCTATATCTACCATTCTATTTTTTAATAGTTTTTAAATAATTATTTTTTATTTTATTTTATTCATTATTTTATTTTATCTTTTTTTGAAGTTGACCAGAAAGAAAGAGAGAGAGAGGGAAAGTGAGAAAGCAAGTTGCCAGTTTGGGATTTGAACTGTGGTCAGTCATGTGGGAGTCCAGCGCCTTAACCACCACACCACAGACTGGCCCCTGATTATATTTTTTTAAGAAATAATTTTCCCTAATAAAGACTTGGGGACAATAGCTTTTGCTGTTTGTTTTTGTTTTTGTTTGTTTTGTTTTAGTTTTTTGCCATAGGGCACAAGAGCTTACTGAAGAGAGACAGTGAGAGGAAAACTGAGAAATCATCTATCCAGGGGGATGACCAAGCAGCAATCCCTTCTCCTCTATTCTCCTCCTGGCATTTTGGGCACACACACACACACACACAAACCCATGCCTGGTATTATTTTTCAAGCTGCCAGGTCCAGAACTTGAACCTAGTAACCTGGTGGGAGTCCAGTGCCTTAACCAGATGCCATTTGCTGGTCCTGCTTTTGGTTCACTTTTTAAGATCTATGAGAAAATATCAATAACAAAAGCAATAATTTCCTGAAAATCTATTCCTTTTAATGTGTGAGAACCTAAACATTACTTCCTTTTATCACATAAAAAATCTTTGGAATCTTTGGCCTATTGTTCACCTTCGATAATTTCAGAATAGATTCAGAGCCAAAAAAAAAAAAAAAAAAGCTCTCTCTCTCAACTGAGTGAGAAGACGAGCACTAGATTGGGGGAAAAATACTTTCAAAAGACATATCTGATAAAGTACTATTATCCAAAATACACAAAGAAGTCTTAAAACTCAACAATAAGATAATAAAAAACTCAATTTAAAAAATGGACAAAAGTCATGAACAAACACTTCATCAAAGAAGATGTGTAGATGGCAAATAAGCATAAAGAAAAATGTTGATTACTGTCCTTAAGGAATTACAAATTAAAACAGCAAAGAGAAGTCACTAGATACCTACTAGAATGGCTAAAATCTAAAACACTGACAACATCAAGCATTCTCAAGGATGTGGAGCAACAGGAACTCTCATTCAACACTGAGAGGATTGCAAAATGGCTCAGACACCATAGAAGACAGTTTTCCAGTTTCTTATAAGACTAAACATAAAAAATAAACAGAAATATAAAAAGAAAATATGAAAATAAAAATCTAACCATACGATTTAGCAACGGTAACTTACAATGCACTCCTTGGTATTTTCCCAAGTCAGTGTTAAAAACTTATGTCTGTTCAAAAACCTGCATATGGATGTTTATGGCAGCTCTGTCCATAATTGCCAAAGCTTAGAAGCAACCAAATATGTCCTTCGATATGTGAATGGATAAACTGTGGTACATCCAGGTCACAGAATGCTATTCAGTTCTAAAAAGTTGTGAGCTATCAAGTCATGAAAATAAATGGAGGGAACCAGCAGTTAGCGTAATGGCTATGTTGCTGGACTCCCACGTAGTCGACCGTGGTTCGAGTCCTGGACCCGGTGCCTTAAAACTCACACCAGGCGCGTGTGCGTGCGTGCCCAAGATCCCAAGAGGAAAATGGAGGAGAAGGGATTGCAGCGTGACCATCCCCCCTGGGGGGTGATTTCTCGCTTTCTGTCTCTATGTCTCGCTCTGTCTGTCTGGCAAGCGCACATGCCCTATAGCGAAAATCTCTCAAAAAAAAAAAAAAAGATAGCAAATAAATAAATAAATGGAGAAAACTTAAATGCATATTACTAAGTAAAAAAAAAAAGCCACCCTGAAAAGGCTACATACTGTATCATTCCAACTATATGATATTCTGGAAAAGGCAAAACAATGGAGACAGTATAAAGGTCGGTGACGGTTAGGGGTTGGTGGGAAGGAAGGGATAAATGGGCAGAGCACAGGGGATGTTTAGGGCAGTGAAAGAATTCGCGTGATGCTATAATGGTTAGCACATGTCATTACACGTTTGTCCAAACTGATAGACCGTACACTACCAAGAGGAAACCCTCATGTAAACTGAGGACTCTGGATGATAATGAAGAGTCCATGCAGGTTCAAAGACTGTAACAAATATACTGGATGGCACTGGCTTTTGATAGTGGAAGAGGTTTACATGTGTGCAGGCAGGAATGGTATATGGGAACTCTCTGTACTTTCTGCTTCATTTTACTGTGAACCTAGAGCTGCTGTAAAACATAAAGTCTATTTTTTTAAAAAAATCAACTCACCCTCTTTAAGAAATTCCTGTATCAATATCCATGTATTCTGCCCTCATGACAACTTTGGGAAGTAGGTACTATTACCCACTGTCACAGACAGGAAAACTGAGACAAGGAGGATATAAACATCCTGTTATCTGTCATAGAGCTGGGCTCTAAAGGACAGACTACTCCTATTTTTACACCTGTATTTTTCCAAAACTGAGTTATATAGGACTTGTCCTATAGTGTATAATTCTCTGTAATTTGGGGGATTTAGAGAAGCAAAATTAAAAGTTAATTCTGCACATAAAATTTTAATACTTATGATCAGAGAACCTGAATGTTTCCACCAAAAATGCATTATGACAATATCATACTTTGCTACTAGTGTTTTGTAACTTGACTTTGCTAAGTGCTTCCATTTCAATGAAGTGACTGAAATACCCTTCAAACTGGCTGTTCCTTTCATTTTAGAGAATAGCATTTCAAACTGAACACCCTTTCCCCATACTCCTGGTAAATGACGGATACAAAGTTGACTTTCAGTCTTAAGTCAGACGAATGCCTGAAGAAACAAAGTCAAGAGAAACAGCATATGTGTTTGCCTGAATCATAGAAAATTGCCCATAATTACCTTTCTGAATCTAAATGCTCAGAACTGCAGCTATTTAAGGCCCCAGACTCGGGGTTTGCTGGAAGCCTCCTAACCCCACCTTGACCTAAGATTATCAGCCTCTCATTTGCCAAACCCACTGGACCTGCGTAGGCCGGAGAGTAACATCTGCAGCGCTCCATATCACTTGTGGTTTTTAAATTCAAGCCACAAAAGTTGACTCCGGCTGACTAGGCAGAAAATGAGATTAAAGGTGCCAGAGAGCTCTCAGAACTAGAGGGAGTATTGGAGAAACAGGCTGTTTCCAAGAACAATGCCCTAAACTGTGCTGCAGGACTGATAAGAGAAGAGGTCGGTGCCACCATCAAGCATAGGACATGCCACTCTCATTCTTGTGCCTAAACATGAGCCTCACAATCATGACTACTACTCATATTAACAGGAAAGGGGACAGAGAATGAGCACCTACATTGTGTTTTAAGCTACAGAGTCAAAAACCTGTTGGTGAATCTGATTAGCACCCTATTTGTAACATGCCTGTCCACAGTGTAAAGGGCATTTCTAGCTTTATAGGGCAAGACCG
>NW_006159982.1:1570392-1582400 GCF_000334495.1 Tupaia belangeri chinensis | reverse complement strand
TTTGACCCACTCACAAATTCACAAGCTATATAACTTCTCCTACATTAAAAAATAAGGATATTGTTTTTCCAAAACAAATGATGATTCTCTTTCCCAAAACAGTAAAAGAGATATAATATCCCTATTTCCAAGTTGAGGAAAAAAAAAAAAAAGAGCAGAATGGCAGTTTATCTGAATTTATAATGACCAAGCCAGAGTTGAAATCCTGGTGTTTCTCCTCCAAATTTCAGGCATTTTCAACTAAGTTATGCTGCCACACTTTGAAATAACTGTTTCAGTTCAATATTCTAAATAATGCAATGAGGAGTCTTAAAAATGTCAGATGCATAAGAAAATTAAAACAACTGAAGTTGGTGATCATGTTTATTCCATAGAGATTTTATCATCTCAAATCAAATCACTGCTGCTCTTTTCCCATATTGGGTTAAGTGGGAATTAAGCTACCTACTTTTCCACTTTGGGTTAAGTATGGATGAAATATTGAATAAATGGTGTAATTTTAGATTTTTACTGATGTAACCCTTTTCTTGCAGGACATTAGAAGTGAGCTGTTAATAACCTTGCTGTGTAAGCTTGGCCTAGTGGAATTTTAGATCCGTATAGATAAAAAGTATATATTTGTTAAGCTGCTACTCTGTGCAAGGTGTGGTTCTAACTGGGAAAGAAACAATGCCCTCTGGGAGAAGCTCAAAGTCTAGTCAGAGTAGAGACCTCATTGCAATTGTGCAGTGAAAGCCAAGCTAAAAGATTTCTCCATAAAAGTTTCCAAGCCATTAGGGAGGCCCAATCATGTTCTTTCATTTGATAAGTTTCTAAGGAACACCTCATATAAGTTTTGTAAGGAGTTAGGTGTTTAGAACACAAAATAAATATAGTCTTCTACTGGCATGAAACTTAGAACCTAATGAGGAAGTGATAAATTAAATAAATAATTGCACTAACAGTTAATGAAATAAAATTATGAAAAGTACTATTAAGATACAGTTCTATAAGTGTTTATAACAAGGAAGATTCCCCATAATGTAGACAAGGTACTAGGCGGGTGTTGGGAGATCATTTGCCCTGGGTATTCCATATTTATGCACATCCTGTCTTAGCTTTTGTTCTATACTTTCCTTTCAAGGATGTTTGTATAATAAATGACCTTGGCAAGTGAAGATAGTGCCCTTCTCTGAGACAGAGGTTAAGACTGGTTTCCTGATGAGGACAATAAAGACAGTATCTTCCTCTAGGACAAAGGTTGAGCAGGTTTACTGGCAGTTCTCTTAGAAGACTGGGGTTCCTTGGGCTGAATCTTCTTCAACTCTGATGCAAACAAATTGTGTGTGCCATATTGACCTAGGCTGATCCACATCATTCCCATGAGACTTTGAGGACAAGAAGGAATGAGAACATGCAGCTCTACTGTCTGCTGTGCATGTTCAGAGACAAATTCCTTTGTCTGTGATCCAGGAATTTCATGTCTTTTGCCAGCCTCCATGATCATGCGGCAGGCTAATTTGTTAGTTAACACATGAGGTAAAACTCAGGCCATCCTTGCAAGGCATTGGTGGGCTGGTGGGAAGACAGAGGTCCTCTAAAGAACTGAGACTTAAACTGAGACCTGCAGAATAAGTAGTTGAGGGTGGGAATCATTCATATCAAGAAAGAGGGAGCCCATGGGGCAAGACTCTGAAGGCAAGAGGTATGGCATGACTCATGAGCTGACCAAGGACTGGAATGTCTGGAGCACAGCAAGTTCAGCTGGAAGGATTGCTAGATGAAGCAGTAGAGGTAAGGAACAGCTTGATCTTATAAATGTATGAAGTAGTAGAGTACACTTTGGGAGACAATTTTCCATAGACCTTTCGTTGTTCCATACATCTTGCAAGTTGCCTAGCTGCCCTTTGCTCTGGACTACCTTTTCAAGGGTGTTTGTCTGAGGAACAATTTTGGAATATGATCTGGGTAATATTTAACTCAGGGTTTTCCTCCTGTAATGCAACTCACTATGTGTGTAGGTGTTATCTGGCCATCTTGGAAGCACCCTGAAGGAATTGAAGTTCAAGAAATAGTGTGGAAAATGCTGATGCTCTGGCTACCATTTACACTATAAACAATCTGTGTCTTCTACTACCCTCCATGAAACTGTGGCAGGCTTGACTTCCTCAACAAGTAGGATAAAATCTCAGGTCCTTCATAGTTTTTACAGTGTTTTATTACAAGAGCAAAAGATGCTAAACGGTGGCATTTTGCAGTTTCATATGATGGCTTTTGTTTGGTGTCATAACCTACCTATCTCTAGAGAGTAATACCATAAATTGAGGAAATCAAACCATCCATTCCCAGAGGAGTATTTGGCACGAAAAAAAAAAAAAAAGAAAGAAAAAAAACACAAATGCTAGAAGTATTCATTGTTTTCAAGGAACCTAGAATATTCTTGGCACAACTGTGGAATAGTTTAATGGAAATCATGTGAAGTTGGTGTATTAAGTCCTGGTTCTGCACTATGCCAGCTGTCTGAGACTTCAAGCCACTTTATCTCATTTACTCCTGAATTCATCAGCCAGTAAATAAGGATAATACAACCTATACTACATAGTTCACATGAGGGTGAAGTGAGATGACAGCATTTTAATAATAGTAATACATTTTTCCATCAAACTACTCTTTAAATCAGCAAACAGTGCTTCTATTTGAGAAATGTAGTTGTGTAAAGGCATTGAGAAAATTTTCAAGATAAATTTGTTCTTGATTTTAAACTTTGTGGTTGTCTTTTTCTGTCTATTTGTGACAATTTGGTGTTTTTGTTTTGTTTTGTTTTTTTCTAAAAGCTCTGAGAAACGCATGGGAAGTGATAGCCTAAACTCATTGAGTGTTGGAGACTATGACCTACTTGCCAATCTCAGAGTATAATTTTCTCTCCTATAGCCAATAACAGCATGTAGCCCATAATACCAGTAGTCATACTTGAAAAACGACTGCAGTAAAATCACAGTGACTGTCTGTATCTCCAGACAACGCTTAGAGGCACAGCTACTGAAATACTGGAAATGAAGACATATGCCAATTCCCCAAAACATGCTGAATGCTGGTGTCTTAAAATGAAAGTAGCAGGTGAGGCTTTTGTTTCTGCTTTTAAAAAGCTGTGAAGCATCCTCATTCTCAAATTGATGAAGCCTAAAAACATAGCAAAAACCAGTTCTAAGCTGTCTCTTTATGGCTTTCAATCTTCTTTGAACTCTGAGCAAAGAAATTTGCCTTTCCATACTAGTATGATGTTTTCTGGCACTTGCTTGAGATTATGATAAATTGGAAAAACCTGACAAATTAAAGCCTCGAGCTGAAGATAACCAAACACTTTGGAGTGATTGCTTCTTTGTTGTTTGGCAGACACAAGAATGGAAAAATATTGCATATGGTATCTTCAACTTGCTTGGCATGTGATGCATTTATACTTTGAGAACTCATATCGTACACTGTAAATACGTATAACAACAAAATGTAAATTATGCATTTATACTTTGAGAACTCATATCGTACAGTGTAAATATTTATAACAACAAAATGTAAATTTAAAAAAAAAACAGCAATAAATCCAAGAGAGAGCAAGGGACCTTTTTATGGGAAACAGGTCTAGCTTGGCCCCAATATTAGAGCCACGACCAAATGGGTAGCTGGATTGATTTAGAGGACTTTTAAAACTCACCCAAAACCATTTCAGCAATGTCATTTAAATAGTCTTCCTTTTGCCTTCATTTCTTTCTTTTCTTTCTTTCTTTCTTTTCATGGCATCTGTGTCATTTTATGCCATTTCCTGGCTTATCTGTTAGTTCTCCCCCCCCTTAAAATCATGGATTATTTATTTAACTGTTTACCCTGAGTAATTAACATAATCCCTTAATAAATGGTCTTGTTTTTAAATAGAATTAATAAATGAATAAAATACAATAACTACACTAACACATCAGAGTCCAAAATATAAGCAGGGAAGTTGTCAGGAGAAGGTGGTAGTTTTTAAGAAGAGAAATAAAAGTATTTAGGTAATATTGCAGCAAACAAAATGAGTTATGTTTGCATTTCAAAACTTCAATTAAAGTTCCTTTTCCTTTCTTATAAAATAGAGTTTGGCCTGAGGCTATTTAGGGGATCAGAGAACAAAAACTCAAGACTTTGCCCTCTTCCTTCCACCTCTTATTACCAGTAGCACAAAAATGACTACAGAACTGCGAAAGTCTACAGAACCCATAGTCAGACCTGGTGTCTTGGCAGAGCGTACTCTGTTCTTCATTGTACCCATCTTTTCAGTCCTCTGGCGCCCCCTGTCTTGATAGGTGGTTTAACTATTAAAGGTACGTTATCATCTCCTAAATTATGCTCAACATTTCCAATTAGCGTTCTTCTCTTTCATTATTTTGTACAATTCTAAGATATAAACTTAGTGAATATATTATCTCATTGATACAGTAACTTCCAGCTTTATGGTTTGCACACACAGTGATCATTAATTATGGTTAATATATCTACAAGCCCACTGCTATGGTCTGAATATTTAATTTCGCAACCCTAAAATTTGTATGTTGGAATTCTCATCCTCTCAAGGTATTAGAGGTTGGGAGTGATTAAGACATGAGGATGGAGCCCTCATAAATGGGATTAAAGGCATTATAAAGGAGGCCTGAGGGAGAGCCTTCACCCCTTCTGCCACGTAAGGTCAGAGTGAACAGCTGGCTGTGTCTGAGGACACAGGCCCTTACTAGACACCAACTCTGCTGGTTGCTTGATCTTAGAATTCCCAGCCTCCAGAACTGTTAGAAATAAGTATTTGTTCTTTATAAATTACGTAGTCACAGGTACTTTGTTATAGTAGCACAAACTACTTTGTTATAATAACACAAACTGACTAAGACAAATGGGTAAATGCTCTTAATTTGCTTGTGACTGTGTGCCCTTAGCAAGATGGTGACACTCATTTTGAGTACCTTTCCGAATTCCCAACTTTAAGGAGCTGTCCAAACAGACTAGAACAGTCACTGAACCAGAATTAGTGTCACAGCAAATTGAATATCAAAAAAGAAAGTGCTCTGATCAGTCAAGGTTTTCCCCCAGATCTCACTATAACAAACAAGGACAGAAACAGAGAGAACACTGCAAATAAATGAGATTGACTAGAAAGTTAGGAGACTCTACCAACTGTCAAGAAACTCACAACCAAGATGCAGTGAGAATCAGAGGTAGGGAATCAGGGGTCCTTGAGGGAAGAAATAATGACAAGTTGTGGGAACCAGTTCAAAGGGGAGAGGAGAAAAAAAAATCATAGGAGCAAGCAAATCCAAAGAACTCAACTACTGAAGAAGTGTTAAGACCACGGTCCCATTACAAGTAGGGATCTGGATATGAGAGACAAGGAAGGAGTCCATTTAGTTGGAAAAAACACAGGTAAGAGCAGACTCAACCTCCCTAAGTTGAACCCCATGATTTTGGAGCCTGAGCTGGATTCAAACTGAAAGTGAGCATTAGCAAGGCCCAGGATGTTCTTAGAGCTTAGAGCTCTACTGAGACTGGATGTCAGACAGACACTGCGGCCTCTCAAGTAGTATAGTTGGAAAAATGCTAGATGAAAACTTGCCAAAATACATCCTCTTCATGTCAAGAATGTATAAATGTACTCAAAATGAGTGTCATTATCTTTCCAAGGACAAAATGTTACATGAAAACTAAGGACATATACTTGTCTCTCTGGATCCATGTGTGTGTTCTGCTATAACAAAGTACCTGAGAGTGAGTAATTTATAAATAACAGCAACATGTCTCTTCTCTTTTCTTATTTTTCTTTTCTTTGAATTTGTTATAAGATATATGTACTTACTGGAAGAAGAGAGGAAGAGAGACAGAGAATGAGAAAGCACACCCCAAGGGAGATGATCATGGTCATACCATAGTCCTTTCTCCTCCATTCTCCTCTCAGGATTTTGGGCATACATGTACACATGCCTGGAGTGCTTTTCAAGCTACCAGGTCTGGCACTTGAACTATGTGAGATTCAGCTGTCTTAACCACCATGCCACCAGTTGGCCCCAACAATGTATTTCTTACACTTGGAAATATCAGTAACAGGGTGTCAACCAGTTCCATGTCTGGTGAAGGCTTGCTCTTTGCTGGCAAGATAGCACCCTGTGGCTATATCCTAGCATGACAGAAGATGAAAGAGCAGAAGAGCCTAGATAGTTCCCTTTTACAAGGGTACTAATAACAATAATGAAAGCCAATCTCTCATGACTTAATCATTTCCTAAAGGACTCACTCTTAAAACTATCACATTTGGTTCTAGATTTCCGCATATGAATTTGGGGGGTACATACACATTAAAAAATAGTACTGTCTGCTTAAAAAATAAACCACTACCCCCATTACCCATGTATCTGTGTGTAGATCCCCTTCCTCATTGACCCCTTACCTTTCTTTTGAGCTCTTGTGTTTTTTTCTGTATTATTTCTTTCCTCTGACCTCTGTGCCTCCTTGGCCCACTGGCATTCAGTGAATAAGAAATCTACACCTAGCCACCAGAGAAAGCAGTTATTTGTTCTGACTCTGGTGTTCTGTGCTCACACTAGGTCTTTTTAAAAATTTCCTGAAATTTTAAGTTTGGGCCAATGGGAATGCTGTCCACAGTTTCTAAGGGGATTAGAGAAAATGATTCTCTTTTGCACTTTAAAAATAGTAGCAAACCTGGGAACCAGCAGTTAGCGTAATGGCTATGTCGCTGGACTCCCACGTAGTCGACCGCGGTTCGTGTCCCGGACCCGGTGGCTTAAAACTCACGCCGGGCGCGTGTGCGTGCGTGCCCAAGATCCCGAGAGGAGAATGGAGGAGAAGGGATTGCGGCGTGACCATCCCCCCTGGGGGGTGATTTCTCGCTTTCTGTCTCTATGTCTCTCTCTGTCTGTCTGGCGAGCGCACACGCCCTACAGTGAAAATCTCTCAAAAAAAAAAAAAATAGTAGCAAACCTTGGAATACAGGGAAAGAATCTCTTCTAGATTTAAATAGGTAAGGTCTCAGAATTGAAATTAATAATTTAATTGGAGACCTCTGTTCCAACAATGTACATATCCATAAAGATTATGTAATTTCTGCAAGACTATAAAATAAATAAGGCCAATATTGTCTCTTTCTTATTTGCTAATGCATGCCCAATGTTTACACAGCACTTCCAACATAATAGATACTTTAACAAGTAGTGGTTAAATGAATTAAGGAGTTATCTTTCTTTATTAACCTTGACCTGGATTTTGCAACTCTAAAATTGGAAAAATGCTTTCCAACTAATTAAAACCTATAATTTAAACTCACCTGTAATTCATCTACACTGGAGACGGTAAACAAGTCTCATTCCACATATATCTTTTTATATACTTCTCTCTTTTCCCGTTATTGGGAAAGTAAGTCCAAACCTTCAAGCCATTCTTAATAATCTTGAACTCTTGAGCTCCTGGTAATAATCCTCAGGCTCAGAACATCCCCCATTCCTCTCCATTTCAGCCCACCTAATCTTTTTCCCTTTCATTTTATACCTCTCTGCCTATAGTCATTGGTCAAGTAAATAAATCGCTGCATTAATGTGTGCTTTCCAACCTCTTGGTTAAAATTGAATTATTAATGAGATAATAAAGTGGCAAGAGATATTTTCTGCTAAAGAAAACAAGGTAATTTGTGGTATTTGGAGTTCACCTAAATAATTTACCTTATTATAAATAAACTTATTAATTTATTTTGTTATAAATAAAACCTAAAAATAAAATCTGCCAGGAATAATGACAAATAGATTTAATTAATTTTGTGATTTATTCCATTACAACAGATCTGTCAACGTCTTTTTCTTTCCCCTTGCTCACTAATAAAATTATATGCATAGTCCAAATCACTGCAAATGGAAATAATTTCTACCATTTCAGTGTCATTATGATTATCATCATCAAAATTATTAAATTGGTCATGTTCCTTTCTGTGGAAGAAACTTCAATGTGGAAAAAAAAAATAGTATGTCCATTGAAATTCTTTCCTATCCCTGTAGATTATATGCCTGCTGGCTCTGGCATTTCTTGGTTCTGTTTTGCAAGAAATATAAACAAGTGACAAGGGATAATAGAGTACAAACTAGTGGGCAAATCTTTCCAAGGAATGGTCTAAAACCTGTTGGGTTGTCAGAAAAGTCATGATGCATTTTTACACATGACTTTTCCAACAACGCAATAGAATCCTGAATGGTCTAGAATCTGCTTCACTTAATGTAAGGAAGAAACCTTCTCTCATCCTGCCCTATCAAAAACCTTAGAACAACAGGGCAGAAAAATAAGCTTCTTTAACTCCTCATTGAGTACCAACGACAATAAAAAAGACCCAACCATGGACTTCAGTCGTTATTACTGTGCCAGTTTCAGAGTAGGCCACCATTTTGATCTTTCAGTACTCTCTTTCCTTTTTCCCTTAACTACAGGCAATATAAATCATTACTAGCATATTGATACCCTTCAACATTTTTGCCCAATTTAAATAGAGGGTAATCACTGTTATAAATACAGCCTGGGTTTCACAGATATTCTTGCCTTCTTTTTAATTTTTTTATTTACATTTAATCATTGTACATCCTTATAGCATATGATATGGTTTTTCAAAGCACACATGCAGTGCATGTCAATCAAGTCAAACATATTACCATACATGTCACCCTCAGCAGATAACTTTCCATTCTTGTGTTGGTTATTTTTTTTTTCCTAAGCCCCTCTCTTTTACCCACCCCAACTCTAATCTTGTCACTGCTACTAAAGGCTGAGTAACCATATGTACCTGCCCTAGATTATGCAGGTCAGTGTTTCTTGCATAAACTGACACCATTAGTGTCTGTTTGATGAGGGTCATTAATTTTAGAAAGTGTCCAGTGCAATACCTGGCAAAGTGTGGGGGCAATGAAATATGGTCTTAAGCTAGGAATCTGTGTACTTTTCTTTATAGATAATCTTACTTGTCAATCATGTCCTAGAAGAAAATTAGGATTCTTCTAAGAGGAAGACAAAAGAAGAAGAAGGAAAAGAGGAAGAAGAAGAGGAAGAAGAAGAAGAAGCAGCAATAAATTATCTGACTTTCTGCAATTCACATGTTCTTAAAGTCCAAAGAAGTAAAACACAGTGTTATTGTCTGAATTATACCACCTCCACCCCCACCCCAAAGTTGTATGTTGAAGTCCTAGGCCCGAGTATCTCAGTATGTGACTGTATTTGGATCTTTAAAGAAATAATTACAATTAAACAGGTTCATTAAGATGGGCATTAAATTAATATGACTGGTGTCCTTATAAGAAGAGGGTAGGACACAGACAGGCACATACAAAAAACCATGTAAAGAATCTGGGAGAGGGCCACTTAATTAGCTAAAGAGAGAGGCTCAGAAAAAAATATATTCACTAACATTTTGAGCTCTGATTTCTAGATTCCAGATCATATGAAAATAAATTTCTTTTGTTTAAGCTACTCAGTCTGTGGTATATGCTTATGGAACCTCTAACAAGTTAAGTATAGAGAATTTATGTTGTAATAGAATAAAGAAAGCCCCAGATTACTCTGCTTCCACAGGAGAAGGCTTGAGGACTAGTTGTTCAGGCAGGAGTTAGAAGTGTGAAAGGAGTGGGAATCAGAGTCCACCAGATCTATGGGAGTCACATAGAAGGCACTTCCTATACAGAGACAGTCAGCAGACATCAATCCTTCTCAGCCACTTTCACTCTCATCTCTACTAGCTATGTGCATTCTTTTGTTTTTTAATCCCAGAGGATGCATGCACTCACCAGATTAGAGACAGAAAGTAAGAGAAAGAGGGAAAAGTCATGCCCAATTGGGCTTGGTCACATCACAATTCTTTTCCTCGATTTCTCCTTCCTGGCAGGATTTTGGGCATGCACATACATGCACCCAGTGTTTTCTCTAAGCTGTAGTCAAGTATATGGGATCTGCCTCCCTGAACCAGTAGACTACAGGGCTGGCCCTAGGTAGATTTTATATCTAGGCTTGGTATTCTACATTTTGTAAACTCAATATATTCTGCATTTTGTAAACTCAAGGTGACCACAATTCGTACATTCTCATTTAAAATTTGTTTGGGGAGCAGCAAATGGTATAATGGTTATATCACTGGACTCTCACATTGTTGACTGTGGCTTGAGTCCCAAACCTAGAAGCTTAAAACTCATGCTCCTGAGAGGAGAATAGAGGAGAAGGGATTGTGGCATGGCCAACCTCCAGGGGGGGGATTTCTCGCTTTTTGTCTCTGTCTCTGTCTTTCTGGTGAGCACATGCACCCTACAGCAAAAACCTCTCCAAAAAAAAAAGAGAGAGAGATATTGAACAAAGATGGGGGGGTGGGGTGGGATGGGGCAGGAGAAACCCCTTCCTTGAAGGGCAGTTAGAATAGAGGAAGAATTGGGAGAGGAAGCATTAGGGCAATCACAAACAGATAATCAATACTTGAGCTGTACTCTCAACACAAGAACCACAATCTCCTTTTCTTGTTCCTCCTCCTCCTTTTTCTTTTTTGTCTTCTTCTCCTTCTCTTTCTCCTTTTTCTCCTTCTTCTCCTTCTCCTCTTTCTCCTTCTTGAGCACAAATCAAATTTTATTTATTTACTTTTCATTATTTTAAATTCTTGAGGGGCACAGCATCACACAGATTCTGTGTCCAATGGTCTTAGCAGCAAGGTTGCTTCAGAATTTGGTTCAAACCATATCACTGTTTCCATGAGCACAAGTAACATTTCCCCTGAATACTCTGGTTTTATTTGATTTGCCTCCAGAAGTCACTATGTTGTTTTTTGTTTTGGACACATAAGCACACCTCTTGCCTAAATATTGGGTCATCAGAAAAGTAATGACACATTTTTTCATAGGAAAAACACAGAAAAATACATCATGACTTTCTCAGTGACCCAATAGAGTTCCATTTCAACTCAGGCCTAAAGACTTTCGATTTTAAAAGAGCTGTGTACTCTTTTTGGTTCCTAAGATCTCACAGCCAGCAAAAATGGTCTTGGACCACAGCCTTCCGGACATAGTTGCCTTTTAGAAATCCTGTTCCTAGCAGGCCTCAATTATTTGCCCCCAAAGTTCAGCAGCAGGATCCTTACTCACCTCCCCAGAATCACTCCTAAAGAGAAGTGGAAGGAACGTGCCATTCATAGTCACGTGGAAATTGCCAGGACACTCAACAAGGCAAAGTTGGAGAAAGATAGTAGCAAGAGAAACCTACTCTGACTTCCTAGGGATATCAATAAAAAGAAGCAGTGAAAAAAGAAGTGAATCCTGCCATGAGCTCTACTAGTGATTGTGCACAGCAGGTCACTTCATCTCTTCACCTTATTTACCTTGCCACAGTACTTCTGGCTCCAAGACTTTATTGCAGTGGTTCTTAACTGGAGCTACTCATCAGAATTCTGAGGGCACCTCTGTAAATATATCCATGGCTGGGACCACCTATGGAAATCTTAATGAAGTTGCTCTGGGGAAAAGCCAGACAGAACTGAATTAAGAAGTAATCCAGTAAGACAGTGGCCCAGGATGCCAATCAATACAGAGCTTTCAATGCAAGCTCCACTTTCATTGAAAACCATTAAGAAACTGCAGACATGAGAATTTCTTTCAACCAAAATAGTCTTTGTGACAGAAAGGAAAAGGTTGATACGTCACTTAAATGATAACAAATGTCCACTAAAAGAGAGTAGATCTGGGACTGGACAGTGGTACTGTAGTAACGTGATGCTCTGCAAGGTTGACCCACCTAGGAAGGTTCTGGTTTCAGGTCTGGAGACCTCCTTGAACATGCCAGTTGCACTCATTTGTCTATGATCCAGGGCTAGCTGAAGCTGGAGATGGAATATGGTTGAGGACTCTGTTAGGGGTGTCTGTCTTTCTTTCTTGCTCATTGAAGAAAGAACGAAAGAACGTTCTTTAAAAAAAAAAAAAAAAAAGGGGGGTGAGACTTTTTTT
>NW_006159982.1:1515631-1570357 GCF_000334495.1 Tupaia belangeri chinensis | reverse complement strand
CTCAGCTGTCACCCAGCTCCCAGATAATGGCCCACACCATGGGTTTTAGAGCTCTGAAAAGCCCCGCTGGCCTCTAGGTGTTCAATGACCACCTGGTGGACAAGAGCTACATGGAGGGGTATGTTTTATCACAAGCAGACACGGCAGTATTTGAAGCAGTCTCCTGCACACTGCCAGTCAACTGTGTCATGCCCTCTGTTGGTATAATCACATAAAGTCTTATGAGAAGGTTAGCCTTCCAAGAGTGAAGAAAACT
This sequence comes from Tupaia belangeri chinensis, assembly GCF_000334495.1. Classification (NCBI taxonomy): domain Eukaryota; kingdom Metazoa; phylum Chordata; class Mammalia; order Scandentia; family Tupaiidae; genus Tupaia; species Tupaia belangeri. Next base: position 1,570,101 of record NW_006159982.1, on the reverse strand, counting down.
TTGGACAAGTATAGTCTTTCCAATGTGGAAGACACCACAGGTAGCAGAGCTACTGACAGTAAAGATGATGAGGATAACATGGATCTCCTTGGCTCTGATGAGGAGGAGAAAAGGGAAGCAAAGAGGCTAAGGGAAGAATGCCTTGCAGAGTATGAGTTAAAGAAAGCCAAAAAACCTGCACTAGTTTCCAAGTCTTCCATCTTATAAGATGTGAAACCTAGGGATGATGAGACAGAAATGGCAGAATTAGAGGAGTACTTCAGAAGCGTTCAAGTGTGGTCTGGGACTCCTCTCAATAGTTCCAGTGGGATATGGAATTTAAAAAGTCAAATACAGTGTGTAGTTGAAGATGATAACATTGGAATAGACATGCTGGAGTTGCAGATCACTGCTTTTGAGGACTATGTGCACTCCATGGTTGTGGCTGCCTTCTACAAGATCTAAAATCCATCCTGGATTATTGCACTTGAAGGATAAAAAAGAAAAGGGGGTAGATATGCCCACCAACTTTGTTCTGCTGCGCATGTTTGAAGACACACTGACTCTCTTGTCTATTCTTCCACAGGACACTCATCGTGTACTCTAAATAAAGTACCCCCTTGCTCAATCAGTCTTGAGTCTACACATGTCTTTTGATTTTTATGTCCACCATGCCAATGCCCCAGATCCTCTGTACTCCAGGTGAGAGCTGCTATTCTGGACACTATAGTAATGAAAGTACTTTATAACTTGTAAAGTTCTATATTAACATTAGTCACGTGGATTATGCTTATCACCACTATCATCATTATTATTGATTTTAGGGAAAGGCAGTATGATACATAATAAACAAAATTATTGTCACTTACACTAAAACGCTATATTTTATATATTTTCTCCTTGATATTTTTTAAGAGTTTTTTGCCTTACGGTGTGTGCACTCACTAGAGAGAGACAGAGATAGTGAAAGAAAAAGTGAGAAATTACCTCTCCCACAGGGGATGGCCATGCTGCAGTCTCTTCTCCTCCATTCTCCTCCTGGGATCTTGGGTATACACACACACACACACACACGCACACACACACACACACACGCACACACACACACACACACGCACACACACACACACACACACAGAAAGTGGGTTTAGAGCCACCAGATCTGGGACTCAAACCTCGGTTGGTCATGTGGGAGTCCAGTAACATAACTGCTACACCATCTGTTGATCCTGCCCCTGATATTGAGGAGCTTTAGAACCAAGCCACATGAGTTCAAACCCTGATCCTACTACTTCCTACCTCTGAGAACTTGGACAAATTAATTCATTTCTTCTACCTCAATATCCTCATCTATGAAATGAGGAGACTCTTGGTGCATGTTTATAAGATTATGAAGGAAAATTTACAATGTTAATCCAAATAAAATACTTGTGATAGTGACCAGAATATAGTTAATACTCAGTAAAAGTTAGTTTCATTATCATCATCCTCATTATTACCATCACAAATCAGATGAACTTGGAATCAAAACAAGTGTGACCAGCATCAAGATAACAGGTGAGGTGTTTTGTTTTGTTTTGTTTTGTTTTTGTTTTTTAAAAAAGAGTAACCAGAAGAAGCAACCAAGACAAAGCTGACACAAGTGATTATTTTCCAGATACCATCAGACTGTAGAGATAGAAATGAAGTAAAATCAATAGCACCAGACATGGGCCCAGATCTCTGGCCAGTGTCAGAACCAAGATAACTAAACTCTGAAATCCAAAGCCACCAAAAAAGGTAAAAAGATGGAACTAGGTCAGATGCAGGGAGTTAAAAGGAAAAGAACCATTTTCACAACCTAGTATTAAACTAGCAGATGTCCCCTGGCTTTTCTCAGCGGATGGTAGCAAGGTGGAAGCCTGACCTACCAGGTAGCTGGCCTCAGAACTGAGCCAGGCAAGATAACAATCTTTGCTCAGGGAGTGGTGACCTAGATTTGTCTGATAGTGAAAAATAGCAAGCAACTTTCCTCCAAGGATTTTTATAGAAATAAAGTGGGATCTTGTATATCCATATGGTATCAGAGTGTAAATGATTATGATGATCATTTGGGTAAAACTAAGAGTAATGAAACTGAAATACTCAGATTTCCTTTTGGTTAATTCTCGATAGAAAATAAAGTCAGTGCTGTTTGTCTTAGTCTATTCAGGCTGCTATAACAAAGTACCACAGACTGGGTGACTTAAAACAATAGATACTTATTTATCCTATGTCATTAGTTTTACTTGACAGTTCTGAAGGCTGAGAGGCTCAAGATCAAGGAGCTGCTTCCTCACACACAACCAACTTCTCATTTTAATCTCACATGGTTGAAGGGACAAAGGAGTTCTCTGCGTTCTTTTTCATAAGAGCACTCATCCCATTCATGAAGTCTCCATAAAACAATCATCTCCAAAACTCTTCTTCCTAATACCATCAGATTGGGAGTGAAGATTTCAATATATGAATTTTGGAGGACATAAGCACTTAGTACATAGTAGCACTGTTTTACATGAGCCTTAAATTTTTTACCCAAGTATCTTGATTATTGCATTTCTTAAAACATTCCCCCCCACACACTAGTAACAACCTCCTTTGGTTTCTTGATTTCTATATATTCCACTGATTATTCCTTTTTCCCTTTCTTGTTGTCAATCACATCTTATTCATTTCTGGCCTTGGGGGTTAAGACATCCATATAACAAATAGGAAATAGAGCTTACTTAGGGCCTGCAGTTTCATAAAGTCATCAAGGAATGTGTACCCAGGTAAAAGTTTGAGAAAACTTTATCATACATACCAGGACAGTTGGCATAAGCAAGTCTAATCAGGTCCTTCTCTCAGAACTAAGAGATTTGAGACAGAAGGACTTATGTCCCCTTTTAGATCTCAAGCTATACAGAGTTAAGCATGGGACTTTCAGAACTCTCTTTTCTGCCACAATGGAGAGGGCCAGCCTGAAAGGGGACTCCAGGGCACATAAGGAGACAGGGTTAGGAGAATACGTGAAATAAGCCCAAATGACATATTTGAGTCCCTGCCATGCCCGAAGTCAAAACCACCCTTAAAATTCTCAGTTAAATTAGTCAATAATTTTGTATCTTTGCTTGAACTATTCTAAGTTGAGTAACTGTCATTTGAAACAAAGCATTCTGAAATATAAAACGCTGGGCTATTATAATATACCAGTATCAGTCATCAAACACCAAGCACAAAAAGAATACTATTCTGGAGCATTTTTCAGGAAGAAAATCTCATTTCCAGTCTATTTTGAGCCACAAGCTTTGTAGCAGAAGCAATCAATGGACAAATGGATAATACATATTATATCTTATTCTCAGGAAGACCTCTTGCCTTCATTCATGTCATGCTAGTATTTCCCCTTCTGTTCTTTTCCAAGGAATAACCAAGCCTAAGATTTCCAAGTAGTTAATAAACTGACTCAAGCAGTCTCTCCTGTTGTGCAAATTTCAATAGAAGGAGGAAAACCAATTAATATGCACCTGAATACATTTAAATCAGATTTCCAAGTGTTTTTTTACTGTAAGAAACTGAACAGCCCTATAAAAGTAAATCAAAAAGCTTTGGGAATAATATATTGAGGTTGGAGAGACTTTCATTTTCACCTGGGTTTACAAAATTGAATGGGCAGTGAGATCAGAGCAATGGGTAATGACTAAAGAAAGAAGGGAAGTTGGGACCAGCAGTTAGCATAATGGCTATGTCGCTGGACTCCCACGCAGTCGACCAAGGTTCGAGTCCCAGACCTGGTGGCTTAAAACTCACTCCGGGCACATGTGTGTGTGTGCCCAAGATCCCTGAGAGGAGAATGGAGGAGAAGGGATTGTGGCATGGCCATCCCCCCAGGGGGTGATTTCTCATTTTCTATCTCTCTGTCTCTCTGTCTAGCGAGCACACGCACCCTATAGCAAAAAAAACCTCTCCAAAAAAAAAAAAGAAAGAAAGAAGGGAAGTTTCCTATATAAATTAGATCATGTTATTCTTAGTTTCCACTATCCTGTATTGGAGAGACCAAGCATAAGAATACCTTTTTGTTATATGAACATGTGGTGCAGAAAATGAATGTTTTTTAATCCTCTTAAAAAGGAGTTCTTCCAGAGATAGCTTCTTGAAAGACTAATTAATTTTCAGTGGGTCCTATCCTGTATTCTCTCTAGTATTTTATCCATCTTTATGTAGACACTATTAAGGATGTGTTTGCTCTTATAATTATATTAAAAATGCAATAGGTCTGGGCTGGTAGCAGCGGCACAGTGGTAACCCAGCATGCTGTGATGCTGGACTTACACGGAAAGGTCCAGGCTCGTGTCCAGAGGTCTCCCAGTACAGTGACACTCATGCACATGTGCCTGTACTCTGAGCTTGCTTGGAGTGGATCTCAGTGTGAAGACCCTGTTTGGGGCAACTGTCTCTCTCTCTTACTGTCTCTCTCTCTCTCTCTCTCTCTCTCCATTCTCTCTTTGACTCTTTCTCATGAAAACAATTAAAATTTTTTTTTCTGAATGTAACACTTTTAAGACAAACTGAAGTAGAGAATTCAACAATAATTTAATCTTCACAAGTCCTTACAAATTTTCTTTATCTGACCTAGCAGTAGAATTTGCAAGACATACTATTATTTAAAAATTAAGATGTACTTTCTCCAAACGAAACAAAATGGAAATGTGTCGAAAAACAAGCTCTGTTACTCATATTTGTGCCTTCGCCGTTGTTTTACCTCACAATGTCATCACTCTCATTTTTGAAACATACAAAGTTATGCTTGCCTTAATATCTATGTGTCCAAAATACACACTGTGGGTTTCAATTTACCATCCCTCTCACATAATAGTGGCTAATATACATATGCAATTCCAGGCATTGTTGTATTTTACCCATATTAATTCACTTAGTTATCTGAACAGCCCTATCAGGTAGATCAATTCTATTTTACAAGCATTTACAGGTATTTTTCATCATCCCTATTTTATGGGTGAGGAAAAAGAAGCATAGGAATTAGCCAAAGTTGATACGGCAACTAAGCAGCAGAGCTGTGGTTCACACTGTGCATCACCAATTCCCTAGCCTAGTAAGGTATTTTGCTCAATAGACTGTTCCAACTTTCAGAGAAAATTTGGCAAAGCTGTGAAATAGTAAATAAATTAGTATTAACACTTACATACAACTTATAATTCCCCCAAAACTTAATTCAAAAGCCCATTCTCGATGTCCCTTCTCAGATTCCCCTTCTATCTCTAATCCCTACTTGAGAATAACCTACGAATTCCTAAATAATCTTGTACTTAAAAGTACCTAACTCTGAAGTCCTTAGATTATAATTATGCATATAACTTATTGGCCCAACTAAGCTTTGGGCTCTTGAAAGTTGGCAGGCTTTAAAATTATTATTACAAGACACCTAATGTAGTGTTTTGCACAGACACATATTTGAGGATCACTTGTCATTTGAATTTGCTAACATATTATGCCAAAATTTACCATTAAGCTGAATTTATGGGGTCCAAGCAGTTTATCTCAAATCTTTCAGGAAAAAGACAAGATCATGATCATTATATTGATGATTAATAATAGTAGAAAGAAAGAAGGAAGGAAGGAAGAAGGGAGGGAGCGAAAGAGAGGTAGAGAAAAGAAGAAAGAATTTGAGCACTGGCTAGTTCTGTAGAGATAACTGCTTTCTAAAAATTTATAATATATTTGATTATTTTACAAATACTACCGATATCTGTGTAGCTATATAAATATTCCATATTCATACTATGAAGGGAAATTTGACTTCTTTCAATCTCTCAGTGAGAAAATTTCAGGAAAACAATGAGATGATACAATCAAAGCTACCTGAGCACTGTATGAAAACAAGGCCCCTGAGCCTTATTTCTTATTGCACATTTCTTATTGCACATTTAGAGTAATGATACCAAGAAACAAACAGGATGATAATGATTTCAACAGCACTGTTCACCTCTCTAATTTTCTAAAAGCTTTAATAACCTCAGAAACAAGCCAATGATATTTTCTGGCACCTTTCTCAGAGACAGCATAGTGGTGAGAAATGTAGTCTTTAGTATTAGATATGTGGGCTCAGGTCCCGACCCTGCTATACTACCTGGGTAGCTGTTGGGGTAGTACTTTGCCCTCTCATTCCTGTTCTGTAAGACAGTAATGACAGGGCGCAGCAGGTGGCATGGTGATTAAGGTACTGGACTCCCACATAGCCGACCACACTTCGAAGTCTGAATCCAGTGGCTTGAAAAATCACACTAGCCATGGGTGCATGCATGCCCAAAAACCTGAAAGGAGACTGAAGGAGAAGGGATTGTGGCATGGCCATCCCAGTGGGGTGGGAATTCTCACATTCTCTATCTCTAAGAATGCATCTGCCCTATGGCAAAAAAACAATAAATAAATAAATAAATAAAAGGTAGCAATGACGGTTTATATTTTCAGAGAGCTGTTGTGAGATTTAGATGACATGCTAAGTATTTAGAACAACAAATTGTATGTAGAAAGCACTTAGTGAGTATTAGATGCTATTTTAAAGGTATTTTATTAACAATAGTCATACTTCTCTAACATAATCCAGTCATCAAGAGAAACCATTTCAATCTTAATCTTGACATAGAATTTACATGCATGAGAAAAGATGTGGCCTGCTTGGTTATGTTCTCAAAATGACCTCTTAATCTGTTATTTTCCTTTGAGCATTTCTAAGAAGGAAATGACAATAAAAATTACTTTCTTTTTGATGTAATTATTCTGTTAGAAATTCATATTTATGTTTATTGTTATTTGCTTCATCAGGTCTTTTGTCAATATGACTATCATGTTTAATATCCTTCTATTAGTATCCCGACGTAATGCATTTAAAACGGGCATGGTTATTTGTTTGGGTACTTCTAGGCAAGGAGAAAATAAAATGAACCATACAAGAAAAATCACATAGAGGTTGAAAATCCGTGACAGTAAAATAATATCTGCTTTGATTTCTGAGAAGCTGTATATTTTCAATTTAATGTATTCTTCTTGAGACTCTTACTGTGGTACAATTTGCATATTAATTGTTGCATATCAAAGGATTAATCGAGTTACTTCAAATAAATTGGGTAGATTGTCTAATGAATCGTCCTAAGAGATGGAAAAGAATTCCACAGTAATGAAAATGAGCTACAGCCCACACAAGAAAGTTTCTAAAAGAACTCTCACATGCTTAATGGAAATTAAGTCATGGTTTAAAAGAAATGATCCTTATTTAGGAACAGACTCCCTAATGTAGTCTCAAGATATTTAATGTTTTCTGTGCCAACTGGAATGATGAGGAACGTCTCAAAGGTGGCAGGGCCTCACTAAAGGTCTGGATTGAGCTGTTAGACTATTCAAATTTTGACCGTAGTTGTCATCTGGTTAAACAGATTTGTAATTTGGATTATAACCAAACACAAGGTTATAGTCCAAGACTATGTTAAAGATTGCTAATGTGGGTCCTTTTGCCACAGTAAATTTCATGTGCCCCAATAAGTCAATAATTTCCTGCTTGAAAATCATAATTTTTTTCATTGAGGGGATTACCAACAAAGTTTAAATTCCTCTTCCTTTAACGTTAAAAAAGTCTGGACTTCCTTAACCAAATTGCAATAGGTTTTTATAAATGTCAAATCACCTTGCATTCAGTAAGCAAATAAATATACCTTGGAGACTCTTCATAATTTTGTTAATTAATGGGTAATGCTAATTTTCTTTCTTCTCAGTCAAGGAACCAAATATAATTGCTTTTGCTGCAATTACCAACATGTCATATTCCCAAGTTTTTTGACAAATGATCCTATAGAGTACAAATTGATCTTGCCATCATAATGAACATAAACACTTGATCAAAATAATTACCTCTATATTTCTGGCATTTTCATGTTCTTTTCTTGAATTAAAAAAAAAAAAAGAACTTTCCCTAGTTTTATCCTTCCCAAAAATGTAGAATAACCGAGTGAGCAGATTTTTGCTCTAAAGCACCTGCAAAAATAGTTATACTCATGGTCTTCTTCCAAAGAATTTTCACCCTGTGCAGCACTGTTCAGCATTTAACACATCAAAGTCATGTCAAATTTTCCAATCTTCTAATCTTCCTTTTTACCAAAGGTAGGTGGAATATTGAGTGGCATCATTACAATTCTTTCCTAAATCAGAGATACTAAGATCTGCAAATGACAGATATATGTAATAACTTTGTTCTTCACCCTTGTCTTTAATAAAAAGATAAATCTCACCTGTACAAGAAAAGCGAAATACCCCAAAAGTAAAAGCTTTTTTAGAAAGCTGCATACGGGGGTGCAAATAACACGGTCTTAGAAACCAAACAGACCTGACTCCTCTGTCAAGTCATAACAACTCTTTCAGCCTTTGACTCTTTATGAAATGTAAAATAATAATATAAAATGATACAATATAGCTTCCAGAACTGTGAGAGGCTGAAAACTATACAACATAGGTATTTAATAGACATTTCATAGGTGGTGGCTGTTGTTATTACATTGTTTCATGATCGGAATTTATCAGTTCCTTCAGGCCATTTAATTCGGGCTGTGTTAACAAAAACAAAGTAACCTTAGTTTCAGCTGATGCAATCTCACACAAACCCACTAGTAAACCACTAGGCTATAGGCTTGGCCCTCTTCTAATTTCTTAGATGGCTCCTTGTATTAGGGGTTTTTTTCTTTACTTTCTGCTACTCTTTTGTTTATTTTCTTTCCCCTGCTTAAGAAACAATGACTTGTATGCTATTTCTTTCTGAACATTTTCTTTGCCAAACATTCTTGGCTTTTATTTTCCTAAAGCAGTTTATTGGAACTATTGGTATTTTACTGATATTATTTTCTAGTCCTACTCAGTTTTGACTCATACAGAATATTCACATTCTCTGGAGCTGAATATTATTTGGAAGATAAATATTGTTAAAGTCCAGGGCAAGCTATCCTAAAACATAGCATCTTGGCATATTGAGAATTTTAAGGTGAAGGAATTTGAGAAAAGGCAGAAGCTGGAAGGTTCTCTGACCTTTCCTTGTTGTTTTTCCGCTGAAACAGGTCATAAAACCCAAAAGGATTCTTTTTTAAAGAGAGATTTTTGCTATAGCGCGTGTGTGCTTGCCAGAGAAACAGTGAGAAATCACACACACACACACACACACACACACACACACTGCCCCCCGCCAAGAAGGTTGGCCACATTGCAATCCCTTCTCCATTCTCTCTGGATTTGGGGAATGCACAAACACATGTTGGCATGAACTTCAATCTGCCAGGTCTGGGACTTGAACCACAGTTGACCACATGGGAGTCCAGCACCTTAACTGCCATTTCAGCAGCTGGCCCCAACCAGCAAGGACTTTCCAACCTTCTCCTTATGCAGGTTGTAAGATCATCATGTGGGAAGTGTCCTTCCTATCACCAGAGGAAGGGAACAGACTTACCACCAGAGGCACAGGGACATCAAGAAGAATCTGAACAAATGGGCTTCAAGTCTCCCCAGTTTATTACCATTAGATCATACTCTTTTTGACTTGTCAGATTTCTCCACCACTCTCCATTCATCAAACTACTACAACAATACAGAGGTTTAACTGTTTCTTTAGGTCTTCGTTTCCTTGTGAAATCTCTTTTTTGTTTTGTTCTGAAGTTTTTCAAGGTTTTTGCCATTGGGCTCTTGGGCTGGCCAGGGAGAGAGACACACAGTGAGAAGGAAAGGGAGAAATCACCCCTCATGGGGGTTAGCCATACCACAATCCCTTCTGCTCCATTCTCCTCTCAGGATTTCAGAACAACACACAGAAATCCACACACGCACACACACACACACACACACACACAGTGTGAACTTTAAGCCTCCTAGTCTGGGACTCGAGCTGCAGTTGGCCATGTGAGAGTTCAGCACCCAGTTTTTGGTGTCACATAAAGCTTATGTTGAGTAAACTTGTGCAATTTTCTCTCTTGTTATGAGGTCCAGTCTGCTAACCTAAGGTGAGTAAAAGGGAAAGATATTTTTTCTTCCCTTTAGTATCATGTTCTTCACATATGGTTCTCTTTTCTGGAAGGTTATGTGGGCATATTTCAGTATTCAATAGCTTAGTCCTCCAAGACAAGTGGCAAAGCTTTGATTACTTGAAAAATGGTACCTTCTATTTCACCCATAGTGAAGTTCTCACCACTGTCATCCATGATCTGCCTAACAGAACTCTTATGCCTACTGCATTTCGGTTGCATTTTTAATATATCTATAAATATTTCAAATTAGAAATAATGACCTCAATACTGGGGCCGGCAAGTGTCATGATAGTTAAGATGCTGGACTCCTACCTGGGCAACCATGGTTAAAGTCCCTGATCTGATGACTTGCTTCTCACTCTTCCTCCCTATCTCTCTCCAGTCAAATTTAAGAAAAATAATAATGAATGCAATTAAATAAATATTTTTTTAAAAGACTTCAATGCATAATAGTCCACAGAAGCTTAAAAGTAACCATTCCACTATCATTAGTCATTTATATTGCTTTATTTTTTTCTTTTCTTTTTTTAAACATTTAATTCCAAATGATACTTTTATTAATTAGAGTTGCACCTTTTCTACCACATTGGAACCAACTTGTCAAAAGTTTAGTTCTGTTACTTTGTGGACCCCTTGGTAAATTGCCATTCTTTCTCTCATGTCCATGTTAGGACAGCTAACGAGCTGTCACAGGGGGTCTGTCACAGGGGGTCTCAGGTTATTTGACACGTTTGTAGAATATGCTGAATTCTTCTCTTTGGCTTAGCTTCTTATCCACCTGTGGACTCAAAGCAGCAGTGGCTACTTCGCACTTAACTATCTACTATCTTATATGCACATATTAAAAGTAAAAATTTGATTCTGCAATGGCACTAGACTACACGGATTAAACATTCTGTCCACAGGGATAATACCGGGCTTTCCTTTTCCTCATCTGTAGGAAGTTTCAGGTGCTTGACAGAAATAGCTGAACTGTTCCAAATTTGCTTCAGCACATTCATATGTGATAAAGGAAAGTGAAGTCCATGAGACCCTGTCTCCTCCTCATTTCCCATCATGTGTGTCTCTTCTGTTCTTTAACGAATGATAGATGTAAACCATCTTTTCTTGAGTTTCATCAGAACGGTCTTGATCTGGCCCTATTGTGAGGTTGATGCAGTCTTTAAATCGCAGTCTCGCTATGCTGTCCAACTTGGTAATTTTCCTCCTGGTGTTGATAGCTCTGTTCCATCTTCTGCACAGTAAGGTGGCAGTCTATGCTTAATAAAATTCTTCTTCATGTCGGATGAAAGCAATTCTTTGGTACCCTCCAGCTGGTACGCAAGTGCTCTCAGAAAGCCACTTAGTTTTCTTGTTGCAACAGGTATAGTTTCCACCTGCAGGAGCAGCTGCTGGGGTATGTCTGCCAGTAATGCTGTCTTCCTTTGCAGTAGCAAACACAAGCCATGATGTCCAAAAGGATATCTCCCTGTGAACTGTTCTGGTAGGTGATGATGGTCACATGGATAGAGTAGGCCAGCCCGGGAAGAGTATCTGCTTGGTGAGTGGTCCCTCCAAGAAAGTACAAGTCACCCAGCTTCAGTGGGAGCTCATGTGCTAACCTGCCAAGGCTGCCCTTGGCCTCCACACTGTACTCCCGTGCCAGGGGCATGGCTGCAGGATGAAAACCTCAGCGTCATCATAATGGAGCTGTAGGCCCTGAGATCCTGTGGGGTTATGTACACATTGGAGCCAACCAAGGAGCCAAAGAAACTTTCCAGCTTCTCTTGGATCCTCCAAAGCTCATCCTTAAATCTCTGAGGTTGGTGAAACTGAACTGTTGCCTTTTTCTTATCAAAATCTTTTCTCAGCTGAAGGAAGTGTGCTTTGCCGTCTTTATGTAAAACCTCCTTCTTCCCATTGATGCACCGGCAGACATTCGCATCTCTTCCATAGTACACACCCCAGCTGCAGAGACTCTTCAGGTCTGTTAGCCTAAACAGGGACTGCCAATAGTGGTCAGGGCAGGGTCGTCTCTCCGAATGAGAAAGGGCTTCTGTTCCCAGAATTCTTTGAAAAACATTTCTGTCTTGATGGGTGAGACCCCTGGGACTGTCAAAGCTTAAAGTGGAAGGCCCACCAGCTGCCTCCACCTTCACAAGCTTACAGGGAACAGGTTCCTCTTCCTCCCCATGCCCTGCAGGCTTTGCTTTCTTTGGCACCGTTCTATCTTCAAGACAACGCAGTGAGGAAGTACAAACCCCAAACCTGGCACCGCACCACCCGGGCCGACAGGGCAGGGCCAGGGGCGGAGCGCTTTATCTTTTCTTATATGCTAAATAATGATGAAATCATGATCTGTCCATTAAAAAAAATGGGTTCTTCAAAATTTCTTTCTCAAAGATTACCTTTCTCAGGAAAAAGATAACTGATTCAAAGGTGGTAACTATTGGGTCGTCTGGAAAGTTATGATGCATTTTGCATAGAAAAATGTCATGACTTTCCTCATGACCTAGTATTATAGCTTTGATGCATAACACTACGTTTTTTTTTCCAAAACTGTTGAACCAATTCATACTACCAACAATAAGAACTGAAGTATCAGTTTCACTTTGCATTCTATAACACTGGATTCATTCAACTAGTTTTCTAGACACTCTATACTATTTATTAATTTTAAAATTTACACTACTTTCATAATTAATAATGCTTTTTCATTTTTCATGTATTGATCTTATTGGCTCATGTGAGTGGTAACCATTTGTTCAATGAATGATTCGTCTAGAATTTGAAACACAAAAACAAAAAGCCTGAGGAAAAATATTTTCAACATATATGACATATACAATGTTAATCTCTTTAAGATGTGAAGATCTGTATAAATTAATAGGAAAACCATTAAGACCCCAACAGACAAATGTGAAAAGATAGTCTTACCAATTACCAAGAGAACTGAGGGTAGAAAGAGTAGCAAAATTAAGAGTTTAGTTTAAGATATGTTAACACTTCCATGAATAATACAAATTGTGTGATTAAGTAAGTAGTTTAAAAGTAAGCCAGACCACTAAGAAAACCTAGGCTAATGATACATATTAAGGTGGGGATAAGCAAAACAAAACTTTTAAAGTCATGAGTATTAATAAGATCACATAGGGAAAGTATGCAAAGATAGGAGAGGATCCGGGAAATGGCAACAAAATATTCAACAAGGAAAAGAAGGTAATAAAAAGATTGAGAAAGAGCAGTTAATGAGATAAATGTAAACCCAAAAAATGTAGTGTCCTAGAAACCATAAGAGGAGTGTTTCAAAAAAGAGTGAGGTACAGCTCTTCCCAAAGCTCATAGGGAATAAAACAAAATGAGAATAGAGAAGTAGCAATTCTATCTTTCTTTTTTCTAATTGCCTAACGATGTTTAGTCTTATCTTTCTACTGGAATTACATCATAAATGGCTAGAGGGCAAAACAATGTCCAATGCTATTGCTGTATCATCCATAGTGCTTATCAGAAGACTGGCTCAATAAATGCTTGGAGACATAGAATCACAGCAGTGCCAGAAGTCTTAGAAAGTACCTGATCAAATCTTCTGGATCCTACAAGCAAGGAAACCTACAACAAAAAAGTACTCAAACAATTTTCCATAGTCACCATGCTAGTTAGTGACTACCTATAAGGAGACCTAGAATTAGCATCCCTACAATCCCAATTTAGTGTTTTATTTTGTTTTACTATATTATAGAATCAACTCCTTTTAACTTTCAGACATGGACATAGAGGGAAGAGGAAAATATTTTATTCCCTATACGCAAACTTATCCTCCTATAGTTAAGTCAGTTTTTGGTCTAAATTGGAAGGACTGTGAAGAGAAAAGAAATGTTGACAATGGCTATGGATATATGAAATCTGTGTAGATATAGATACACGTCTTTCCACATAACAAAATATGAATAGCTCAGTGACAATGATGGAGCCGTCACTGCCTATATCCATAGCCGTATCTTGTTTCATGGATAACTGAATGACAATGATAGTGCAATTACCATCATTGAGTTAGCCGTCCGTTGTTATAAGGAAAAAGAGAGAAATATCACCCTTGTTTCCACCAGAATATTTTGTAAATTAATCTACTTGCTCATTTATTTGCTTGCTTCCCACTCAATCTAACCGAGTTTGAGAACCATCTAAAGCTGATGACTGTAACAAGAGAACTTAACTTCCTGGGATTGTGAGGTTTCACACATCATTGCTTCCCAGCATTAGAAGAAGAGATTGTTAACAAGGTAATGAAGGACTATTGTGAAGTACAAGCCACATTTAATAGTTTTTGATATTAGCTTCATATATAAAACAATGTTTCATTGCATTTGCCAATATTTCAATCAGTGATCTAAAAATTATAAACTACCTGAAAGCAAGTATAATTAATCTTAATTTTTACTGGCTCCTAACCCCCTACTTTATAATCCAATATCATAGTCCCTGTAAAAAGTAATTAAACTGATGATTTATTGCAAATATTGAATAAATAGTTAGTAAATAATATAATTAATTCTTAGATTGTTTCCTAGTGAGGTATCTCTACAAAAGGTTATATCCTTCTGATTTTCTTTTACCTTAGGTGGCTACATTCTTGAGAAGTTATTGAAAAATGTTTCATAATTATATTTAGTGTTACTTCAATTATAAAATGTACTATAAAATCCATATTGTTCTAAAGGTTTTTATTAGTTAGAAATTAAATAACTTAAAATGCTAAACCATACTACTGCTGCTGGAGACACAAAGGGACAGATGGTTCTGGAATAATTATTATGATCCCTTTAGTTAGACAGGTTTTAAAATTGTGTAAACAGAATCATGCAGAGAGATGACGCAAAATGAAAACTAATACTATATAAATGCAGAATAGCATAAAGACATTTTAAAGAAATTTAAATTTCTATTTAAATTTATTCCATCTCTAGCCAGGGAACACATGTTGGACATATTTTCATTAGTTATTTCTTAAAAGATTTCCATTTTAAGAAAGACAGATGACATTGATTAGAAAGTTTTTTTAGTCAATTCTGTTGTCTCCAGAGAATTCAAGAGCACTGACAAAATTGGATGGCACCTGTCTTTTAGCTACAATACACAAACTTACCAGAGCAAGAAGGAACACCACCATATACATAACAAGATTTGAAGTACAATTTGCTCAAACAAGAGTAACACACCTGCCAGATTCTAGTTCACAGTTTTTTTTTTTTTGCTATAGGGTGCTTGTACTCGCCAGAGACAGAGAGATAGAAAGTGAGAAATCACGCCCCCCAAAGGGCATGGACATGCCACAATCCCTTCTCCTCCAGTCTCCTCTCAGGATTTTGGGCATGCACATACATTTGCCCAGTGTGAGCTTTAAGCCACCAGTCCAGGACTCTAACCTGGGTTAACTACATGGAACTCTAGTGATGTAACCATTATGCCATCTGCTGGTCCCTCAATTCTAATTCTTGGAGAGATTTTTTTTTTTTTTTTTTCCGCTATAAGGCGCGTGCGCTCGCCAGACAGAGAGACAGAGAGACAGAAAGCGAGAAATCACCCCCCAGCGGGGATGGCCATGCCGCAATCCCTTCTCCTCCATTCTCCTCTCGGGATCTTGGGCATGCACGCACACACGCCCAGCGTGAGTTTTAAGCCACCGGGTCTGAGATGCGAACCGCGGTCGACTAAGTGGGAGACCAGCAACATAGCCATTACGCTAACTGCTGGTTCCCTCAATTCTAATTCTTAAAGATAATCTTATCCATGAAGAGAACTCTTTTCTAATATGCCTTTTAGGACTAGTAGGACTAAGTTGCTGTCATATTCTCAGTGATTAAAGAATGATTGTTGCTTTGTTCTTCGCTGACAACATGGGAAACCAAGCTGAAAATGTTCTTTTAAATGGCTCCAGACTCTGGAGCAGTCAAATATAATGACATGATTTTTAACAACTCTTCCTGAGAAGGGTGGTCTGCATGGCTCTTCCTGCCATTCAGGACTCTTGGAACTAGACATGTTGTATAGCACAAACTTTGAAACTTGGGTCAGCCTCATCCCTGGTAGAAAAGGCTAAGTATTCAGCAATAATGGCTTCTGGTAACATAAAGAGAACAACCTCTGTTTATCTTATCTTCTGTTAACATAAAGAGACCAACCTCTGTTTACCTTATCTTCTGTATCATAAGGACATCCGCGTGGAAAAACAACAAGCTACTTTTGGATCTATTCCTACCCTTCCTTCAATATTCAGGGTCCTGCAAGAAGGAACACAGTCCCTTGAGTAGATGCTGAAGGACCATCCCATGGATCCACAAGCAAGGTGGCCCCATGGTACATTATACAAAGCATCCGCAAAACCAAAATGTTAAGGGAAATGAGACAGCTTATGATAAGCTCAGGAACACTCTCTTGGACCAATGGTCTTGATATTTAAATTTAAACCGTGAACAATGATGACAAAAATGAGATCTTCTCAATAGTTACACACGTAAAGACCTTTTCATTCTTAGATAGAAGGAAATTTAGGGGTGGTGTGTACATTCTGTGGAATAAGAACACCTGCACTCAAATCCTGGCTCTACTGCAGAGCTCCACAAAATTATATGATGTTTGACAAATTCTCAATCTCTGGAGATTTTTAGTTTCTTCATCTGCAAAATGGTATTTGCTTTGTAGGCTCATGATAAATTAAAGGAGAAAACATAGGTCAAGTATTTGGTACAGTGCTCAGTACATAATAATTTAAAATAAAAAATAGGAGGGCCAGCCCCATAGAGCAACAATTAAGTCCTGTGTAGAGGAGTTCAGATCTCACATGGTTGACGATGGTTTGAATCTCGGCCTTTGTGGTAGTACTTGGCACATGCAGAAAGCCCTGTTGGGGAGTGCTTTCTCTCTCTTTCTCCCCCACCTCTGGTGCAAGCAGCCATGCTCTCTGTTGTTTACGAGAACAAATAAACTTAAAAATATACCTTAGTAGAGGTGAAGAAAGCTAATAATTGCATGTTTGGGCTTTATAAATAATTAAAGTTAGGAGAATATGCCTCTGTTTAGTGTCCTCTCCTTGTTTGGATTCCCCATACAATGAAAGCTCTAGAAACAGACTGCTGGCCTAAAAATCCTTCAATGTACACCAGAGATTAGAAAAAGGGTGGTAGAGGGTTAATTTCATGTTCAAAGTTCAATTCAGCCAGTATCCAAAGTTCATCAGAACAGAAATGACAATTCTTATTATGCAACTTTCTGTTTGTCAAACGTTATTTTATTCTTATGGTCAGAAAATATAAAATATAAGGTAAAGTAACAAGACAGGCTATTTGGCTTCAAATTTTTTCTAATTAAAATATTTTAATACCCCAGAACCCATGTTTACTTTCCATAATTATGAGTGTAGATATCCAAAACACACAGTCTAAAACACTTCATAAAAACAAAAGCTAAAACACAATAGCCCATAGTATGGATAATGATAAGATTATTACATAGGGTTGTCAGAAAAGTCACGACACATTTTTGCAAAGAAAAATAGAAAAAATACATCATTACTTTTCCTGCAACCCAATAAATATGATCTATAGACACCTTACAAATTCCATGTCTCATAGTAAAAACTATTTAAAATTTTGTAAACCTATAGATAGGGTCAGAAGTTCAGAAAAATTAAAACAGCTTGATTCATTGAAAAGAGAAGAATGAAGGTAAAGTAATTTTCTTTTTTTAAGAGAAATTTTTGCTATAGGATGCATGCACTCGCTGGAGAGACAGAAAGACAGAGACAGAAAGCGAGAAATCACTCCCCAAGAGTGATGGCCATTCCACAATCCCTCCTCCTCCATTTTCCTCTTAGGAATTTGAGCACATACACACAAGCACCCTGTGTGAGTTTTAAGTCACTGAGTCTGGGACTCAAGCTGCAATCGACTATTAGGTAAATTTTAAGTACTTTTACACTGTTAGTTAAAATATGTGCATGGTAAAATTGTCACACATACCACAGCCACTAAATCTCATTCAAAATCAGCTCCTGGACTGTAGAAAGTCACCGATTTTTTTTTGTAATAGCTTACAAAACTCCATTTGTAACTAATTCTCAAACAGGAAAATGCCTATTACCAGGATTCCTAATAGTAGATAGAGGATTGCTTATTAAATGATGAAATCTGGGCCTAAACACACACAATCAGCCATTTGCAGCAATGTTAAGTCACAGTCCTCCAACCTAGAAAATGCACTAGATACTAAAAGTAATAGTCTTATTGAGAAATTATCTCATTTTTTTGGGTAACCATTTTTATTGAGAAATTTTTTCAGTATCTGTTATAGTTTTATAAGTGCACATTAAAAGTATTTGAGAAGTTATTTGCCTCTTTATGGCAATTTACTGAACTGTTCTGTGCAATTTATTGATTTCCATGAAAAGAGACAGAGAAAGACAGACAAACAAGCACCCCATCAGAGTCTTTAAGCCATGATTCATGCTTAGTCTCAGCCAGCCCAGATCAGTGGCATGAGTGAACACTTGGCATGATCAGAGAAGTCCTGAGACACGAACCCAAGATCTTTTCCATGTAGTTCCAGCTGCATCAGCACTATACTACTGCCTAGTCTCTTTACAGGACTTTTTATATGTATTTATACCTACTTATTTATATGGATGAAGACAAGACCATTTGTGGCATTGACAATTCCCATTAAATGTAGCCCTTAGTACTACCAAAGATATGTGAGAGATATTTAAATACTGATGCAAATTAATATTGATCACCTAATAATTTCATCCCATTAGCCTGTGGTCAATAATGTCATTTAGAAGAATATAAATAGGTTTGTTTTTATATTGAAAAATTGTTCCCATTCCAACCCTGCAATGAACTTTTTTGTGTAAGTGAAACTATCTAAAGAAAAATATTAAAATGATTGGCTGCAGAAGAACTGAGCCAAATTGTCAATCCTCTTTCCTGCTCAGTAAAATGCGAGGTGCTAAATATTTATCTAACAGGTGCCTGGAGTCTATCATGTGACTTTCAGAACAGCTAGATTTGCACAGATTTGGCCTACAGTGGCATTCAGTGAAGAACATTACAGTGATAAATCAAGGAACAAGAATTATTCTCTTCTAACTTTCTGCTTATTTTAGGTGAAAGTGTTTCAGATCTACATTACTCAGAAAAGTGTCTTAAGTCTCCACTTTACTTCACATATTTAGTTAATATAAGATCCCAAACTATCTTGTCTTTCTACAAAAAGTAAAAAACAAAAAACAAACAAACAAAAAAAAAACCACATTAAATATCAGTATGTGAGCTATTCTCTAAGTATGGTATTTTTACTACCTACCTCATCTAACAGAGAATAGAGTATTTTTGGGGTCAACCAAAAGTCGAACAGGAAATATTTTAAAAGAAAAGCAATTAGGGCATTAGAGTATTTTGGTGTTTAACTACTTTCACATACATTATACATCAAAATGAAATATAGCTAATAAAAAATTCTCTAGAACTCTGAAAAGTTATATCAAGGGCAACCCTAAGCCATGGTTTGCTTGTTGTTCTTGTTGAAAGCATTCCTTAATGTTGATCTGTTTGTTCTTTTAGAATGTTAAGAGGGAAGAAAAAAACTCAAGCTGATTAATAATGTTTTTCTTTGAGTTTGTTTTTTTGAGTCCCACAGCTCAGTATTTATATAAATGGATGCCCTGCTGCTGTTAAATCGCTCATCTATGTTTGTCTAGAAACTGTTTCCTATAAAGCTAAACCCATATGTTTTGCAAGGATTTCTCTCCCTCTTAAAAATAGACCTGAATTTCTCTTTTCCACTGCCATTGATGAGTAGTTTAGAATCCATTTATTATAAAGTATCTGGGCAAAGGAGAATTGAAAAATAAATAATAACCAATATAAATTGCCTCTATAGTTAGTTTTCAATCCGGTTCTAATTTTGCCTCATTTCCTTGAAACTTCATCTACTGATGAGGAGGAAATATCTCTCAGTGACATGACTACAAGAATAAAAATACATGACATAATAGTCAGAATTTAGACCATAAAAATGCATCTAATCTTTTTTCCCCCCTCCTAAATGCTTAAGTTTTTCCTAGTTTTAAGAAATATAAGGCAGGTACTTTTTGAGAAAGCCAAATTCTTTCAAGGATCGTAATTATAAATTTGTAAGACTGAAGTCCAAGCTACTGAATTCATTTGTGAAAATGTCATAATACAGTTCTTTTAATCTTAGAAAGAGAAAAGAAAATACTTGTGAAAGGTACAGTAAATTTTAGTGACTTTTTCAGGTCATCAATAATTCTGTCTCCCAAGTAAAACCCTAAGGGAATTAACCTTCCAATAGTAAAGAGAAAGCTTAGGTTTTGTCTGTGGAGATACTGTTGAGATCAGATAGTCATACAAATTATAGATCCTTAATACTAACATCAATAATGGGTGGGAGCACAAAGGCTGATGGCGTACATGACTTCAGCTCTCTTTCCTACCCTCTCGACTCATTACCCTTTCAGCTATTTGATTTAAAAACAAGCTGTGTTTTTATTCAATTATTTTCCACCCCAAGTTTGGATGATGGGAACAGACCTCTATTTAGTCGGGCGGCACTCCCTGAGGACCCTGCCTATTCACCACTTTTCTTTTCAAAAGAGATAAACACGTTCTTGTCATCCACAGCTGTTCCTCCAGATGTTCCTGAACTAGGACCAAAATCAGCTCATCTATGCTGCAATGTGGTCTGCTTAGGAATTCTTGTAGCAGTTGCTGTCTTCTCTAGGTAAGACCTTTCCCAATTCCAGTCCATTGTAAGACAGTGGCCTGTCCTTCCTAAGAACATCTGCCTCTCACAGGCAGGACAAGGCTCCCTGATCAAAGCAACTAGGATAAAGCATCCCACAGTCAAGTGGGGCATCTTGGAGAAGTAAAACCAACAGCTACCTATGGGGAGCTGGGCAAAGGAACCTGCTGTGGAAATTTAAGAGCTATTTTGCTGTTGAATTCAGAGTTCATTTATTAAAGATGTCATGTATGCTCTGTAACGCACATACATCTTTTTATCCAAATCTTACTCTACAATTTAATGAACCTCGTAGCTATTCTATGAATTAGAAAATGGGTGCTTAGGAACTCTGTAAACAAGGAGTCTTTGGGAGAAATTACCAGAAGCCCAACAAACTAGTTTAAATAAAAGAGAATTTAGTTAGCTCATTTGCCTGGCAAGTCACCAGGACTGCCTTTAGGCCTGGTTGGGTCTACAGGTTCAAGTTATCATCATATTTCACTTCATCTTTATTTCTCACTTCTGTTGCCCTCTCTGCTGGCTTTATTCTCAGGTGGTCTTTGTCCATATGTATGAAAGAAAACCAGCAAAGTTTCAAGTTAATATCATCCTTATTACTAACAATTCCAGCTTAGAGAAAGGGTGTCTTTTTTTCTGAACTCTAGAGAAAAAGTCCTAGGAATTGGTTGGGCTTGATTATTCCTGAACTAACCACTTCAATGAGGTACTCTGACTACCGCTGCAGTGCGAGGTATGGTCAGACTCAACCAAATCATATGAAAAGAGGCTTGAAAAAATACACTGGGCGTGTGTGTATGAAAGTCTAAAATCCTGAGAGGAGGGAGGAGAGATTGCAGGGTAACTATCCCTCCTTTGATGTACTTTCTCACTTTCCTTCCCCAGTCCCAACATCTCTCCCATCATCTCTCTTTGGTGAGTACACAATCCCTTTAGCAAAATTAAAAACTTGAAAAAGGAAACAACATGCTGAGGAAAAAAAAAATCTGTAGCAACCACAGTTTCACAGAGGGCAATGAAAGTCCTTCTCTAGGACACAGTGATGTGACGCACATTCACTGAACAACTCCAAATCCCATACACTCCCACCTTAGAGAAGAGAGGAACATACAGTCAAACCTGCACTGACATTACATGCACCAAACAACTCTAAAATACACTGACGTGAATTTAATGGAAGCGTCGATTGTTCATGTGGTTTGATGTAGTTTACCACAGCAAAGTGGAGATCTCTTGGAGAATGTGTCTTCCCAAATGAATGGATATCTAACTTAGGGATTATCTTGTAATCATAAAAGGTGTACTGTATTATAAAATATATTTACAATGTTCTTATCCTTTTGGGGAGAGCATTTACATGGAATATAATGATTAAAAATCATCAATATAAACATCGGCCATTATAATGTACTACAATGTAATCACACCTTCAGGCTTCTGAGATTCCTAGAACTATTTACTCATATTCTCATAATATTGGCACAATAGAAACCAAGTATCACAGTTCGAGTTCAGTAGCCATCTCAGGATGGGCCTTTCATTGACTAAAAATAAAGATTTTCTGCTGAAACTTCTCCCTCCAGATTCATTTCTACTGGGTAGGGCTACCTCTGTATCCTTCTTTCCATCTCTCTGTCTCTCTGTGTCTCCCAGCATCTTTTATTTTTTTAATTGTTTTTAAGGTAAAGTATTCTCTGGGTTCTCAAGCCCCTTCTTTATTGTGCTAATTTGTGCCTTTCCCCATCCCATTTAGGAAAGGCACAAACCCAGGCCCATCTGAGATGGCTACTGAACTTGAACTGGGAAATATTGCTTTTGTGTGGCGTGCTTACAAGTCACACAGTTCTCATTGTTTGCTTTTTAAAATTAAATATAAAGTTTTTTATTATCTTTTTTCTTTCTTCTTTTTTATTTTAATTTTTCTCCTTTCCCCATCTCTAATTATTTTCCTATTTTCTTTATCTTTATTCCTTGGCTAGTCAGCCTCCATGCACTGAGTGTCTAGACAGGTCCAAGTGAACAGTATCTAAACATCTGAATACCATCAGAGTCAGAATATACCTCAATTCCCACTGAATTTGATGCACAAGGAGTGAAAAATGGAATAGAAGAGAGACTGCAGATCCCCTCCTCCTGCACACCTCTGAATGCTCAGATTGAACTTCAAGAATTAGGAAGAAATGCACAATCCATCAGATGACCAGAAATCACTGCAGGGTCACAAGAGATACGGGAAAGCAAGAAATTACCTCTCCTCCAAGTGAAAAGAATAACTTCTCTTCATCCTCAGAAAGTACAATGAAACTCACAGAAATGTCAGGTAAAGAATTTAGAGTATTCATATTGACAAACCTAACAGAGATGGGAAAGAAGAGAGACAATAAACTGCAGAAGAACCAGGAGAAAGACCTGACAAGTTCCAGAAGGTGAGGAAATTCTTACAATATCTGAGAGACGAAATACACACCATAAAAAATAATCAAATGGAACTGTTAGAGATGAAGGCTATAATGTAGGAAGTGAAAACTTCCCTTGAAAGTATTCAAAGCAGACTAGATCATACTGAAAATGAAATCTCAGATGCAGAAGATAGAATCGCTGGCCTAGAAAAATCCACCACAAAGACTAAGAAAGTTGCCCCCCAAAATGAGAATAATATACGAGAAATACTAGATACCATCAAACGCCCAACCATCTGGATAATTGGTATCCCAGAAGGAAAAGAGACTCATAAGGGCATTGATAAGCTATTGCATGAAATCCTGTAAGAAAACTTTCCAAACCTAGAGAGGCACGAAATACAAAGGACCCCAAATAGAATCAACCCAAGAAGATCTTCTCTAAGACACATTATAGCCAGGTAGACCAAAACTACAGACAAAGACAAGATACTAAGATTGAAAAGAGAGAAACATCAAGTTACTTTCAAAGGACATCCCATCAGGCTAACAGCAGACCTCTCATCAGAAACGTGAGCAAGGAAAGAATGAGAAAATATATTCAAAGTGTTAAGGGAAAAGCAATTTCAACCAAGAATATTGTACCGGGCAAGATTATCCCTCATATGAGAAGAAAAGACAAGAACATTCTCAGATTAACAGACCAGAAAGAATTTACCAAGACCAGACCAGCTCTCCAAGAAGTTCTCATGAGAGTACTATACGAGGAAAATTAAATACAGACACACAGAAATAAGAGTTCAAAAACTAAGAAAATAGCCAACTTAATCATAGGGATAAGTCTGGAGTTGAATATTATATCCCAGAATTTAATTGGGAAGATCAGACCACAACAGACGACAGATTAAGTACATGAGACTGAACTGGTGAAATAGAATCTCATGACTTTTGACTAAAACATTGCTGACTTTCTTCTAGGCTTTGTTTTCCAGTTTTAAGGATTTTTTGTCTTGTCTTGATCTGCGAATAGGTTCATGTACCTGCTATTTGAACAGAATCCTAACCTGTTTCCTGGCTTTAAGTTTTAAGCAATGCTGTCTTAGCTTTCCTTTGATTTTGATTAATTAAAGCTAAAATTGCTTTTCTTGAAATTAAAAATACCTATTTAATGACCATAATAAGCTATATAGCATCAGCTAGGTGCTATTACATTGTATATTCATTCTACTCAGAGTTTCCTGCCTAAAGTCAGATATGTGTTAACAGATATGTATATACCAGCTGAACTTGCTATGGAAAGTGTTAGATTATTTAAGAAATTTTGTGAATCAATAAAATGTGATATATATACTGGAAATGAAAAATAATTGATGATAACATGTATAAGTAAGCTACTGTGCAGTATATTCTGGATGAGAAATCACATTTTGTATGTTGTGATGATGCTCAGTAAATGAATGTAAATTAATTCATTAATTAAAAATTTAAAAAAAGAAACCAAGTATCAGTCCATAAATTTGGGGGGATACATTTAAACCATAGCAATCAGTAATTATGTAGGAAATTTCTCAAATATTTAAAGAATAAAATATAAGGTTCTTTACATAAAGTAGGCTTTACAAAATATTAAGTACAAGAAACATAGAGATTGGGGTAAAGTTTGGGTTTCCCTCTGACTCCCAAAAGGAAAAGGTGGTAGAAAATCTTTTCTTAGAGCTTGGGTTTTTGGATCAGACAAATCTGAATTTAATTTAGAGACTGTACATCTATTTGCTTTGCATCCACAAACAAGTTCCTTACTCTGTCTATCTCTTAACTCCAAAAACTGTCTTTTCATCTTTATTGTTTGTTTAGAGGGTATTTATGAATTAAATAAGATCATATTATGAAGTGCTAGTCACAATTACTTGGGAAACAATGTTTACATGATTACTGTTGGTGGTGGTGGTATTAGTTATTGCAGTGTTGATCTGGTAGGGCCTAATCATATGATGGGTATAGAGTGGATTGGGTTTTAATATCACAGCAACAAGAGAGAAGATTGCTTGAGACTGAAAAATGCCAGAGATTTTTATTCTAGTCTTAACTACTTTGCAACCTTGCTGGAAAAATAAATAAAGGAAACTATGAGAAAATTATTGAGCTTTAAAATTTAAAAAGTAAAATGTATAAATGCACAGAATTCCTATATACTCACTATTCTACCTACTGTAGCTTTAGTGGGATGAGATAGACAGATTAGTGAATAGAGTACTTGCTTCTTATAAAAGAAGAACCGTAAGCCAATGGGTATCATAGAAACCAGTACAAATGGCCAGTCATCCCATATACTTGATTTAGAGCTGTGCCTGAAAATTGAGCAGTTCTGCATATCACATTCTGAGAGAGGGATCCAAACCACAGGACTATAGGCTCTTCGGCTGCATGATTAGAGAAGCATGGTGCCCTTCTGGTTGATAAGGGGACAAGACACAATAGCAATATGAACTGAGAGAATCTCGGCTCTAACTCTATCTTTCTATCTCAAGTGTTCATCAATGGAAGTAATCCCCTCTCTGCCATGATAGTATGGGATTGAGATGTCAGTGTTCAAACTTGCATTTAAACATCTTTAGCACCAAACCAAACTGGGACCTGGTCTCCCCGAGATGTTCCCCACATGCATTTTTAAGGGCAAATGGAGCTTCAAAGAAGACCAATGTTTTTAATGGAAGACCAATAGGGGGTCAAGGTGGGGCAAACGTATCTTTACCTTTCAGTAGGTGAAATCATAAGTGCACACAATCAAAACTTCCCTTGAAAAACCCCTTACATTTATCTAATGGTTTATATAGATAATTCCCCAGAATAATTTTATGCATATTAGCAGAGAAAACCATTGAACTAAGCTGAAGGGAAAAAAAAGAGGAAAGTCTATAGGCAACTCTCAGGATATTCAAACCATTTGACTTTTTTCTTTTTAAGAATTATTTATTTAATTTTATTTATTATTATTACTTTTATTTTTTTTTCATTTGATGAGAGAGAGACAGAGTAGGGGAGAAGCGGGGGTGGGTGAGAAAGCAGCCCCCAGGGAGATGGTCACACTGCAATCTCCATTCTTTTCTTGGAATTTTGGACATGCAAGCATGCCTACATGACCAGTGTGTTTTTCAAGCCACGAGATCCAAGAAACATGTGATCAGTCATGTGAGATCCAGCCACCTTACCCTCCCTGCCACCTGTTGGCCCTAGCCTTCCTTCTTAATACTCCTGAAAATAAGTCTAGCTGTTAATTTTTTTTCTTTCTTTTTTGGAGAGTTTTTTTTTTCTTATTGGGTGTGTGCACTCGCCAGAAAGAGAGAGACAGAGAGAGATAGAAAGCAAGAAATCACCCCCCCCAGAGGGGATAGCCACGCTGCAATCCCTTCTCCTCCGTTCTCCTCTTGGGATCTTGGGCACATGCACACACACGCCCAGCGTGAGTTTTAAGCCACCGGGTCCGGGACTTGAACCGCGGTCGACTACATGGGAATCCAGCAACATAGCCATTACACTAACTGCTGGTCCCTAGCTGTTAATTATTTAAACAGTATAAAGGTATTTTCTTGTGTTTCAATTATTACTTAGATAGTCATATAATACTACTACAAATAATGACATTTTAGCATTAAGAAATTACAAGTGTAATATTTAGCAATTAATGATAGAATTTACTTAGCACTGGAAATTCTTAAAAAATCATTTAAGATTATTTATTGAGTATTATTTTCAAGATGCTTTTCTCAGCTCTGAAGATACAACCACAAGCAAGGGAGAATAAAACCCTTGCCTTTATGAATCACTTCCATAGAAGAGACAATGAGTAAACAAGAAAACAAACAATAACTATGGATTATAGATTGTAGTGCATTGAAGGAAACAGCATCAGAAGTAACATAGGTAACACAGAAGTAGGATAACAGAGAGGGATTCCCAGAGCAGATCTCTGAACTTACACTTGAAGGTGAGAAAGAGCCATCATGTTAATAGCAGAAATAAAGGCTTTTCAAATACAGAGAATGGCAAATCCTTGCAACAGAAGTCCTCCATTGAAGCAGACAATGGACTGGGATGAGAACGAGCAGGGGGTTGGCAGGAGTTAGCTCTTTCAGGGCTTGTAGTAATAGTAAAGAGGTTGGAGGCAGACCAGTGCAATTACATCACTGGACTCTCACATGACCAACTGTGGTTCGAATCCTGGACCTACTGGCTTGAAACTCACACTGGGCATGTGCGCATGGGTGTCCAAGATCCTGGGAGGACAATAAGGAGAAGGGATTACAGCATGGCCATCTCCGTAGAGGGTGACTTCTCACTTTTTCACTGTCTCTTCCATCCTGTCCCAATCCCCTCAAGAGGACATGCCCTAAGGAAGGAAGGAAGGAAGGAAGGAAGGAAGGAAGGAAGGAAGGAAAGAAAGAAAGAAAGAAAGAAAGAAAGAAAGAAAGAAAGAAAGAAAGAAAGGGAGGGAGAGAGAGAGAAAAAGAGAAAGAAAGAGAGTTTGGATACAATTCCAAGACCAATGAGAAACCATTGAAACATATTCAACAGGGGTAAGGTAGGGGAGTGTAATCTGGCTTAGCCTGGGTAATGCTTCTTTTTTGCTAGACACTGTACTGAGTCCTCTTCTTTTACCTCATTTCGTGATCTTAGCACTATTGTCATATAAAAAAAAAAAGCCATGAAAATTTAGTCATTTGCATGATTTAGTTCATAGATTTGAAATTCATTCATCTGACACTTAAGACCAAGTACTGAACCCATAGTGCCTGACCGTAATAACTATATGGCCTAATCAATAACACATTTACATTGCTGATGTCTTCGGCATGTGAATTTTCATTTTTTAAGACAGACTACAATCCAAATTTAATTAATAATATCTTAAAGAATAACAGCATGCTTAATTTAAAAATAAGATTATAGTAGCATAAAGATTCTGAGTTCAAAGACAAGTGAAGTCATTAGAATTCAAGAATCCAGATGTCTGCGAGCACCAAATAGTCTTTATTTCTATAAAGATCATTCATGGAATGAAAGGGAGTAAATTAATAAAAGGCATTTATGGCTCAACCACAGCGGCACTGCAGTAGTGCACTGCTGCATGATGCAGGAAGCCATATGGGAGATCAGAGTTCAGGTCTCAGGTTGGCTTGTGCATACCAGGTGTGTGTGTGTGTGTGTGTGTGTGTGTGTGTGTGTGTGTATGTGTGTATACCCATGATGCTAGCTGGCAGGTGAGGCTCAGGGGAGGATGACAGTTTCATACCATGTTGAGGGGACTTATCTTTCTTTCTCTCTCTTTCTCTTTCTCAAAAGAAATAAATAAACTTGGGCAAAGAAGTGGTGTGGAGGCTAAGGTGCTGGATTCAAAATCCTGAGAGGAGAATGAAAGAGAAAGGATTGTGTCATGGCCATCTCCCCTGGGTGTGATTTTTCACTCTCTCTCTTTCTCTCTCATCTCTCTCTAGTAAGTGCACACATCCTATAGAAAAAAAAATAAAGAAATTGACTTAAAAAGATCATTTAAGACAACACTATGTAAGATGCCTTCAGAAGTTTTAAAAATACATATTATTTGGTCATCAGGAAGGTCATGACATATTTTGTGCTTTTCTTTGTTTTAATTTAGTTTTTAAGAGGTTTTTGTCTAATGGCATGTGCACTTGCCAGAGAAAGAGACAGAGCGAGGGAGAAAGTGAGAAATCACCCCTCAGGGGTGATGGCCACACAGCAGTCCCTTCTCCTCCCAGACTCTCATGCACGCATGCACAGACCTGTGCCTGGGGTGAGTTTCAAGCATCAAGGTCCAGAACTTGAATCATCATTGGTCATGTGGGATTCCAGCAATGTAACCACTATGCCATCTGCTAGCCCCATGTTTTTCCATGCAAAAATGTGTCATGACTTTCCTGACAACCCAATATATTAAATTTTTTTTTAATTTTTGCAGCAAAATAAGCTGTACTTTTATTCTATTTTTCCACTGTTTTGAAGTTTTAAAATCCCTTCATGTAAAAACTCACTATTTGGTGGTAAAACCTTATACAACTTAAGAATAAACAGATCGTTGCTCAGAAAAATGGAACTAAGTTTGACTATCACCTGGAGTGTTTAAATACTTCCAGGTATCTCAGCTTCCCAGGATATTTCTAATCTGACAACCTAGTCCATTAACATCAGGCTCCTCTGATCCTCTGATATCCTACACATGTTGATATTCCCTGCGTAGCCAGATAGTAAGTTCTGGGTGTTGATCCCTCCCTTGACTCTTTAACTATTTTCCTCACTCTTATTCTTATATTGTTCTTTTCCAAAATTATTTATTTCCTTATAATTTATGCCACCATTTCATCCATGAGATATCTCAAAACTCACAGTAGGTGTTGACAAAGAACAAGGAATTAAGGTAACATTATATGACACAAATTACATGTTCCTCATAAAGAATTATGGTAAGTGATCTTATATTGTTTTTAATTATAATAGTAGTGGCAAACATAGAATGCCTACTAAAATGTTGTGCACGCCTCTAAGTGTTTCGTGTATGTTAACTCATTTAATCTTAATAGGTTGTACTATTATTACTTCTATTTTACAGATGTGGAAACTAAAGCAAAAGTAAGTAACTTGCCCCAGCTTCCCAAATAAATAAGTGGTAGAGCTTGGATTGAACTCAGCTGCTAGACTCCAAGTATGTCCACTTAGATACTTCTTTCCATACTGTTTTAGAAAATCTGTGGAGTCATGAAACTCCTGGTCTTTTAATAAATGCTTAAAACTTAACAGAGCACTACTGCACTCTAAAGTCAGGAGTATTAATAGGGATAAGAGGGATAGTTTTCTACCAACCTAAAGTTATTTAAAGACATAAAAATAAATGTTTTAGTACAAATGCATTGAGAACAAGAGATAAGCCCTTTTAAAGGGTTTCTAGAATAGAAATATAACTAATTGAATGCAAATCCACTAAATTACAGGACTTGATGGATACTTTTTCCTAGTATCAACGTGTAAAAATGAAAAAATTCATCACTGACCACCAAAACTGGACCTCTGCTGAAAAAGGCAACATCATCCTACCTGTGTGTTCACTTTCCCAGTGTCATCCACATGTTTGTACTTCCTATACAGGTTCATTGCAGAGTGTTATCACAATTCCCTAGAGGATAAGGAACATAAAGAAATGTAAGAGCTAAACTACAGTAGGCCCTTACTATGTCCTTGTTAGGCCGAGTTAGCATAATCACCGCCATGTTAGGGAATGCTGGGGAAGTTAGCTTAATCACTACCCTGTTGAGTCTTCAGGGACGGAGCCCACTTTGTTAGGGCCTCAAGGACGGGAACCAGGAGTCTGGGAACTCTCAGATAAGTGGGAAACGGGAGGGCCCAGCACCTCCGAGGCAAGGTCATCCAAATCCTTAGCTGAGAGCCCTTATAACTAATTGAATGCAAATCCACTAAATTACAGGACTTGATGGATACTTTTTCCTAGTATCAACGTGTAAAAATGAAAAAATTCATCACTGACCACCAAAACTGGACCTCTGCTGAAAAAGGCAACATCATCCTACCTGTGTGTTCACTTTCCCAGTGTCATCCACATGTTTGTACTTCCTATACAGGTTCATTGCAGAGTGTTATCACAATTCCCTAGAGGATAAGGAACATAAAGAAATGTAAGAGCTAAACTACAGTAGGCCCTTACTATGTCCTAAGGAGCATACCTGCCGTAATGCCATCCAGCTGTCCAGTTGCTTTCTGAGGCCAGCATTGTTTGTGGAGAGAGCTTCTTGACCTTGTCTCCTGTCATCTCCTATCTCCATACTCCTCTACTGACCCCTAAACCCCTCCTTATTTCCCACTTTGATTATTTTCCTTAGTATATAAATATCTTGATTGGAGACCCCCTCAAGGAATCAGAATGAATGTCAGATACCAACCCACCCACCTCTAATTATGCTTCTAATAATAAATAATTTTTCCATATTTAGTACACAAATTAGAAACTCAAGGTTTAATTAGGTTAGGCAAAGTACTGGGTCATCAGAAAATTCATGACATGTTTTTCTGTTTTTCTATGCAAAAATGCATCATGACTTTTCTGATGACCCAATACCACATAATTAAAATGAAGAGCACTTTGAAACTAGAATTACTTCATCAAAACCTTTTATTTTTCTTTTAAAGTAGAAGATATTTAAGACTTATAAGTCTATTGCTCAAAAGAAAATATTTTAGAACAAATCTAGAACCCAAAGTGTGCCCTTCCATAATGGTAAATAGAGGGGGCATGGAAGAGGGATTGCAGGTTCTGATGACCTTTCTTGGTTAATAGGGCCTTGATGTTCAATAATGGCCACAGAACTAGAGCAGGGAAAAGGTGGTTCTATCCCCAGATTTCTAACATTTCTAGAGTGAGCGTTCTTTATGCAAGAGGAAAACATTGTCTTAAATGACCTCAAGCTACCTCTCAGCTCCAGAATTTCATAACCCTTGGAAACAGCTTCTGGGAGAATCAATAAAGGGAAAGATACAAATCCAGTTTAAAATATTTTAGCACTTGTCTTGGAAATACATTGTTAATGAAAGATCAGTTTAAAAAGGGGATGAAGGAGGGAAAGAAAGAAAAGAAAAAAAGCTCTAAGTGTCCTGATGCCAAGGGATCCAGGTGATTTCCTACTTTGGCCCCCCTTTAAGGGTACCCTGTACAAAGGAGCCCAGAGAAGAGCCAGGCCTGGACCATCCTTCAAGCTAATTTGTCTGCTTTTGTTGTTTGTGTTGAGCTTTTCTTCCCCAGCTGGGATTTCTTTGAATTGATTTCACAGGAAGCGCTCCTATTCTTACAAATGTAAGTTGCACCTGCAATCAATAGAGAGGCAAATAGAACTCACCAGGAGAATAATGAAACAGACAGGTTTAGATAGTTAAGTATCAATTCGAAATCATGCTTTACCACAGCAGTTAAAAATAGAGGGCTAAGAAGTAGGCATGGTCTTTGGAGAAGTAGGCAGATATGTATATACCTAGAAAAAGACCTAGTCAGTCACAGAGTGGGACCAGGAGAGAGCAGGCATGGGCTTTTAACATGGCAGAAGAGCACAGTGAGGGCAGTCTCACATCATAAAATATCAAGAGAAGAGTCCCACAATTTATAAAAGACTACCTACATCAATTTAAAGCAGCCTAGCAAAAGAGGTATTAGAATCCCCACTTAATAGAAAAAGAAAACATGGCCTAGGAAAGATGAATTGTTCAAGTCACATAGCTAGGAACTAGAAGCCTCTCCTCTGTACTACCTCCCAAACACCTGGAGTCCTCAACGCCTTCTCTGTGTTTATAGATTTACCACTGAAGCCTCTGTTTTGACTGCAGCGAGGTGTTTGGGATGAGAAAATGTCCCATCGGTACACAACTGAGCATTCCCCTTATGTCAGCATGAACTTGGCTATCATTGCTAGCCTCAGTGCAGACACTATGGTCACACTGACCCACATGCAGTTGATTCTCATCCCTCTCAATAGTGATGACACTCCTGTATGGTAAAGCAAGCAGATAATTCTCCTCTTTTTATAATCTCTTACATCTTGAACTTACCATCAAGTTAATCAAGTGTGAAGTGCATGCTAACTAAACAGGTCTCCCTCTAGTTGTGGCTCGGTGCGAGAGAAATAAGGTCACTGTGTGGGTCAGGATTGGTATTGACATTTAGCTATCATATGGGAGACCTGCATTTTTGCAGCTTTGCCTCACTGCTCAGGAGTAAGCCAAATGTGAAAGAGGAACCAAATCTACTCAAGGAGAGTGAGAAGCCAATAGAAATGTACAAATGGCTGTCATATCAATGAATGCCAACTAGATAGGATCTTAAGTACAGTTTTCTCAGTTTTACCACCAAGAAAGACCTTTTTTTCTTGAATTTCCACGGAGACCTCATGTTTTGAAAGATTTTTATCTACTCAACTTCATTTATTAAGTATATTAATTCATTTGCTAAGATTTCTTCATCAAAGACATAGCTGCCGATCAAAACTTCTAATCATCTTGGGATAACTAATATTTCCACAGTGTGCTAATTATAATTCCAGACTAATACCAAAAAAGCTGATATTTTAATTAGCTTTCCCACACCAAGTGAGTCTTTTTCATTGACTTTTTGCAAATACTGAAAAGAGCTTTCAGTTGTCCTATAGATTCAACGATCAGGGGTTCAGAAACAATGGAGTTCCGTGGCCTATAGAACCAAGTCAAGGACTTTTTAAATGCAATTCTTTAGGACCCTTTGCAGACCTATTGACACACTATTCACATTGCATTGTAATTGTCTTTTTACATACCTAAAACTAGACATTTATTACTTAGCTGCCATCCCTAGTAAAAAGAGCATTTCTACTGAGTTTCTTCCAAACATACAAATTATCCAAGAAGAATTCCATTGAATGTTTTCTCCTTCTCACATCACCAATATCTGTTTCGTTACACACTGATTCAGTTATTTTGACACAAATACAAAGAAATATTATTCAAAGAAATAAAAATGTCCTTTTTCATCTCCCAACCTTATTGACAATAAAACCGGGAAGACATCTACACCTACATAAAATTGTTCATGTGCCCAGTGAATTTTTAATGAATAAAAGATAAAGGGCAAAAGAAGAAAGGTAGGGGAAATATTTTTAAACTTATCAAAATATGAAATTAGCCCAACAAAGAAGAGGAGAAAGCATCCATGCAACCAAAGAGGAACTCAAGTTCAAGATATGCTCATTAACT
The DNA here is from genome assembly GCF_000334495.1 of Tupaia belangeri chinensis. Classification (NCBI taxonomy): domain Eukaryota; kingdom Metazoa; phylum Chordata; class Mammalia; order Scandentia; family Tupaiidae; genus Tupaia; species Tupaia belangeri. The sequence goes on along the minus strand of NW_006159982.1, from coordinate 1,536,062 downwards.
ACACCTGACTGGAGTTTAGAACTTGAGAAGGAAATGGCAAAAGATGATATAGTGTAAGGTGCCAACCACGATAAGAAATTTAGATTTAATCTGAAAGTCACAGAGGGTTGCTGAAGATTTCTCTAGATGTATTTGTGCTTCAGAAAACCATTGTCTCGATAGTGTGAGTGAAGTGTAATGCAGATGTCAGTGGAATTGACCCTGCCTAGCTGCACAATGACAACGCCCTTCTACCTCCAAATCCATGTTCTTCCTCTAGATTTGGGAACGCTCATAATCTCAGTTTGCTAGATGCTTAGAAGAGAGTCACAGTGTGACAAGACCTCTCAGAGGTTCTCTCTCTCTTACATAAAGGAAATAAATGTGTACACTTAAAAAAGAAAAAAGAAAAAAGTCTGTCTTTTGTAATAAAAGTTCATTCCAACTATGAACCTATGGGGATTGAAGGAAAGGTCCTACAGAATTCTGCTAATAACAAGGGACTTTCTGTTTCCCAGTCTGCCCAGTCTCTCTTTCTGGCTCCAAACCAAATAGGAAATCCAGTCCTCTCCTTCGGTTTCAAACACACTTTTCTTTTTTATTTACATCCAATCCTTACTGGTTTGTTTGTCTGTTAGTTTATTTATTTATTTATTTTTGGTTGGTTGTTTTATATATCTGGTTGTTTTCTTTTGTTAACTATACAGAGTGTTTCCTAGGGAAGACATAGAAATGTTTACATCCCCACAGTACAAACTGATGGGAATAGAAGTGTTCTTTTCAGGATGCCCTTTGGCCATTAACTACCTCTTGTTCTTTGCTTTCTCTTTCCCCAAGGCACTGTCATCACTCCCACTCTCCTTGGACTATCCTTAGGAGCTATGGATGACTTTTTCTCTGTCAGACAAAGCCATGAGCCTCCTGCTCTGATGTCAGGTTCCTCTCTTATTCTGATGTCACATTCTGCAAACATCCTGTCCTGGGGCCATTCAGCTGCCCCCAAACAGGCATGCCAAGGCTTATTTCCATAAGTATTTCTTCCTCAGAAGATATTCTCACATCAACTGTTAGAAGAATTATTTAATCTTGTTAAAAATGATTGAAAGTAGGCAAAATTTGCAGTAGAAAAAAAAGTTGTTGCAGAAATACAGGGAAAAATAATAAAAATCTGAAATAGTAGCTGTGCAGATAAAAAAATTGTTTTAAAAGATACTAAGAAGATAGAATCAACAAGTCTTGAAGATTAACTGGACACCAGCTTTGAGAGCAGAGAGATAGTCAAGGGTGACTTTGTTGTCTGTCTCAAGCAGCTGGGACTACCATATAAATGTTAATGACATTCACCAAGATAGACAATTATGGAGGACTATTTTTAGTTGGAGCTCTCTTTTGTCATATATTGAGTTAAGATGTCTGAGAAACATACAGTGAAGATGTCCAGAGGTAATTAGATTTATAGACTGGAACTCCAGAAAAAGATATTTACACATCATCAGAATGTCAGGAAATTTGAAGCCATAGGAATAGATTACAACACCCTGGCCCAGTGTAATATGAGTAAAGAACAGAAGTGACAGTATAACCAGACGTCTACACATAAGAAGTGGAAAGACAAAAAGAAGCCCTTGAAGAGCCCAGAATAGAGGAGAATTGAGAAGGAAATGGGCTTGGTATCCAGGGGAGGAAAGTCCCAGAAAAGGCTGATTTCAGTGTTAATTCATACAGAAAATGAGTACTATGGGACCACAATCCTCCACTGAATTTTTTCTTATTTTGTTGAAGGAAGAAAACCAGTGTAAGACTTGATGTATTTAGAATGAAACAGCTGGTTTATTTATTCTATATTCTAATAAATTAATTGTCTTTAACCCACTTCTCATCACTAATAGGTGATGTGATCTTCAAAATATTCCAGAACATGACTTTTTTACAGCTATGGAGTAATGATAATTACAGATATATACATCACCTCCATTTTAATAAGGCTGAGAATCCCAAGGAAACCAATATAACATTAGCATAGCAATCAAATATAAACCATTACCTACTGAAATTTAAACACATGTAGTAACTACACTAAGTCTTTCAGGTCACTAGGTCAGACATTATAGTAATTGATCCAAATGGTAGAAGAGAATAAACACAGATTACTGAATGTCCAGAAGCGTATCTATTAGGAGAATCTGCCCTATGACAGGGTAATTTGATTTTCTTTTAATCTTATTTTCTTCCTCTGTACGCTATCCTCAGAGCCATAATAAGATCTCCCTCAGTATAACCTGCCTTGCTGCCTAACGTTAACAGATACTATCCTTAAGGAACAAAGCATAACATCAAGAGCTATTCTCCTACCCAAGAGAACATATTTCATATAAACCAATATGCTGTGCAATGTCATCCAGGTCCCCTATTCAAGCTCAAGGTACTCATTACACAGGCTGCTGACCTCTCACAGGCTTGCCCTAAGCCAAAGAGCACTGCTCATCCAAATTAATGCTCCATTTGCAAGGACAGTCACATCGAGTGACTGCTTATCTGTACTTTATAGCTGAAGAAATCAAGGTTTAGAGAGGTTAAATATCACTCCCAAAAATGTATTGTCAACAACTGAAATGAAAAGCATGTCTGATCTATTATGCAGTGGATTCTGATAGCTTTCCATGTCTCCTATCGACGGGGTTTCACTAGCTCTCCTATGGTGTCTCCATCTCATTCTTGGTCTTTGTAATCCAGTCAACTCTAAGATGCTGGCTTCTTGCTTCAAGTCTTCTTGATCAATCCTCAGTCTTAGTTTTTATTTAGGTACTTAACTACTATTGTCTTTAGAATCTCAGCATTTCCCAGTTTATTTTTGCTCTCCTCCAATGTACTTCACACACATTTCTTCCATTTTCAAATAATTTTTCTTGAAAGCATTTCATTTGTAAGCTACTGCCTCTGCATGCTAGAAAAATACATCTAACAATTATTGACACTCATTTTCTCCGACCTCTCTCCTGCTATGCTCTCCTAAACTCACCTGAGCAAGATTTTGCTCCTACTGCTGGGGCACTGAAACTGCTGTTTTAAAGATCTTTGATGCCATCCAATTAACAAATCCAGTGGTCAATTCTCAGCCTGTATTTATTTGAATATACTGCAGGGTTTGGTAGACTGGATTACTATATTGTCACATTATAACCATGAGAGTTCTAAGAAGCCACATTTCCCTGCTTCCTCTTCACTGGTCACTTTTCTTCCACCAACACCACTTCCTCACTCACACCATTCCGATTTCTTTGCTGGTTGTATTGTAGAAGACACAAACATACTCTCTGTGATTGGATTTTTTTTCCATATATCTACATGGTTAACGTTAACCTCCTAAATTTTTGCTCAGAGAGTCTCTGCTCAGTGAGACTTATTACCCTCATCACTCTAAAATTACAAAACCCCTCAGTACCTTTGTTCTAAATGTGTTGTTATTCTTGTTCATTAACACTTAATGCCCTTAATTATTCTACACAAATTGCCTCTTGTTTATGATGTCTCCCTCCATTAGAAAAAAATAATTAATGCCAAAAAAGGGCTTTGTCTACTATTACTCTTTTTTTTTTTTTGGAGAGATTTTCACTGTAGGGCGCGTGCGCTCGCCAGACAGAGAGAGAGAGACATAGAGACAGAAAGCGAGAAATCACCCCCCAGGGGGGATGGTCACGCCGCAATCCCTTCTCCATTCTCCTCTCGGGATCTTGGGTACGCACGCACACGCGCCCGGTGCGAGTCTTAAGCCACCAGGTCCGGGACGCGAACCGCGGTCGACTACGTGGGAGTCCAGCGACATAGCCATTACACTAACTGCTGGTTCCCTCTACTATTACTCTTGATGTAACCCAAGTACATAGAGTCTGGCATATAGTAGATGCTCACTAAATATTTGTTAAGTGCATGGCTTTGGCAGCAAGGTGCCATAGCGTTCTTTCTACCCTAAGCATTGTGTTTCTTGTTCTTTCTTCCTTTGGTGACTGACTTTCCAGAGATGAATGTGCTTCTTTGCATTTTGCCAGAAAAGGAGAGTTTTTGTTGGTGTTGTTTTTATTGAGATAGGATTCATATAACATAAAATTAACCATTTTAAAGTGAAAAATTTGGTGACATTTAGCATATTCACAGTGCTATACAACCACCAGCATTGTATACTACCTAGTTCCAAATATTTTCATCACCCCGAAAGAAAGATCCATACGCACTCATTAAACAATCGCTTCCTCATCTGCCCTCTTCCAGCCCCTGGCAAGCACCAATTTGCATTCTTTCTTTATGAATGTACCTATTCTAGATATTTCATGTAAGTGAAATCATGAAAAATATGACCTTTTATGTTCTCTTCTACCATTTATCATAATGTTTTCAAGATTCAGCCTCATTATGGCATGTATCAATACTTCATCTCTGTTATAGTTAATAATGTTCCTATGTATGTGTATAGCACAATTTATTTATCCATTTGGCCACTGGTGGACATTTGGGCTACTGTGAATGGTGCTACTATGAACAGAAGTGTATATGTGTATGTTTGAATAAGCTGCTTTTAATTGTATGGTATATATACCTAGGAGGTGACTTGTTGAGTCTTTCACTAACTCTATGTTAACTTTTTGAGAAACTGATAAACTCTCTTCCTCAGCAGCTGAACCACTTTCTTTCTCCAAATACTTGCCAATAATTCTTTTTTGAGTTTGTTTTTATTACAGCCTAGTGGATATACAGGACTATCTCATTTACCTGATTTTGATTTGCACTTACCTAATGACTAATGATGCTGAGTATCTTTTCATATACTTATTGCCATTTGAATATTGTCTTTGGATAAATGTTTATTCAAGTCCTTTATCCAATTTTTAATTGAGTATTTTTTTCTTTTTGTTGTTAGTATGATATTTTTATAGATTCTGAACTCTAGACCCTTATCAAAAATATTTGCAAATATTTACTTCCATTCTGTAGTTTGTCCTCTTATTTTCTTGATAATGTCTTAATATGCATGAAAGTATTAATTTTGGGGCCATCAGGTAGCATGGTGGTTAAGGGCACTGGACTCCTACATAGCTGACCATGGTTTGAGTCCTGGACCTGGTGGCTTGCTTTCTCACTTTGCTTCTCTTGGCATGTACTCTGTCCCTCTCTAGGCAAATTAAAATTAATAAATTAATTAAAAAGTAAGTAAATAAATAAAGTTAAATTAATTATTTTTTTAAACAGTGTTCATTTTAGTGAAGCCTAGGTTATCTATTTTTTTCTTCATTGCTTGCACTTTTGATAGAATGGCAGTGTTAAAGCCACTTTACTGGGAAGAGCTTCTTCCAGCTTGGAATTTAAACCTTAATCAAATTCTAAATGTGAATATCACCAAGAAACATTCTTGTAACCCCATTCAACTTTGCCCAAACAATAGCAAACCTCGACATTACCACTCATCATCATGGGACATTTGTTCCTCACTCCTGGGATGTCTTTCTCTTGTAGTGAGCTTCTTTGTCACAACACTCCTAGGTTCTATCCATCTTCCTAATTAACTGATTACTTTTGTAATCAGGTAATTTGGAAGTGAGAAACGACATCATTGCCACTGCTCCTCTGTTTCTCTTAACATCTGGCCTGCCTACAGAGACATGAGCCCTGTTCTCCTATCACATGGTGATAGAACTATAGTATGTGAGTCTGTTCAATTCATGAATATAACCTTCCAGCTGTAAAATGTTAATGTTTTTATGCTCATATGCTTGCATATTTATTAATTTTTTCATTCATCATTCAACAAATAATTATTTAAAACCTATTTTAAACCAGGTACTGTCTTACATGCTGAAGTTTCAACTAGAACATAATTTAAAATACTGTGTTCATCAAGTTATAGTACTAACATTAAGGTTGGGAAAGATAAAGTAAATCAGTAAAATCATATTAGTGGGGCCTACAGGTGATATGGTGGTTAAGGCACTGGACTCTCACATGGATAACCACAGTTCAAGCCTCAGACCTGGAGGCTTGCTTTCCCTTTCCCTTTCTCTTTCTGTCTCTCTCTGGTGAGCACCTGTACCCTATAGCAAATTTTAAAATAATAAAATAATAAATAAAATTAAATAAATATTGTTTTAATTATATTGGCAAAGAACTCAGGCAAAGAGTACAGAGGAGCCATTTATTGACTTCCTCAAAGCCCACCAGTGACCAATGTCATAGGGTTTCAATCTCATGACTCAACAAGACTATATATCGTCTGTCTGGTCTACATTCTTGGTTACAAACAGTAGAAAGGAACTCTGGCTCTCTTACATATGTGTGGAATTACAAAGCAGAGTTGCAGGTTTCAAATATAAATGGGAAAAAGGGGCTTGGAAGCCAATGGCAGGATCTAATACTCAAACACACATTGCACAGCTCTCACTTCAAACCTCACAACTCCACATCCAGTCTCAAGGCCCAAACTCCTAGGCAGGAGTATCCTAATGACAAAGCTGAAATCATGTGACCATGCTCTGGCTGCAAGAGACAGGAAGAAGAAACAACTAACTTTTTAAATTTTCCTGAGTGTAAGGTATGGATCTACTTCCCACTGAGGTCCACCTAATGAGATCATGAAAAAAATAAAACAGGAAGGGTGCTGGGTTGCCTTCTTGGCTGGAAGAGCTATGTATTCTCTTATTTCATGTACTCTATAGCTTGCTTCTCTTACTCTTCTACTTCCTATTTTATAAGAAATGCTTGACCTGACTTTTTTCTTTTAATTTATAGCTAGCAACTAGAAAAAAAATGCCATCTTACAGCTGCAAGTGCTTCTGTTTCCCGACAAATGGAGAATTGAACTAAAGTTAGAGGAAAATTGCTCCTTCGTGTTCTGTGAAAAAAATCTACCTCTGTTCAACAACATTGCATCCATCCTGGTTCAGATATTTCTAGAAAAGTTCTGTCTCTGGATATTTAGTTGACTCACTGAGATAAATGTTTCATGCTTTTTGTAAGGACAGAAACTTCTCTGTGTCTTTCTGCATTATTGTTTATCTTGGTGGAGGGTTAGTATGTGTGTGTGTGGGGGGGTGTCTGCATGTTCAAACACTTGCTCATAGAAAATTTGGGGGCAAAGAAAGATGGTTTTAGCTGCCAATAGACAAAAACCTATTAAAAACAAACAAAAAACTGGAAATAAAATGTCCCACACATGACATTGTTCCCAAAGAATAACACAGAGTTTAGCAAATATACTTATTTTGGACAATATTCAAATTACTATTTTTTGGTTTTTTTGGAGGCCTTGGAATAAGACCATAGTGGGGTGGGTTGTGAGTAGCCCTTTAGGAGAGGAAATGTCTCACCTCTCACCAATTTGCAACTATTGATACTTCATTTGCTGCCACCACTTTCACAGCCACATGCACTTCTGCACTCAGCTGCAGCTATCTCTGCTGTGACAGAGAAGTGCCTACCTTTTCCTCTCTTTGCCCTCAGGTCTGGCTCCTGAGACAGGCTGACTTAGGGACTGCTGAGTGGCAGAGTCGAGCGACCTGCCTGTATCCTAACTGCAAGGCAGATTGAAAAAGCCAGCAGAAGCATTTACATGACAACTTTCATAGAAGGAAAAGGTCTTTGTAAACTGCCCAACCCAGATGTTGGGATAGAATTTGGGTAGGCAAGATAATAGCAAAGCCCCTTTATACATTCAAAGATGATTTTAAATGTGGCACTGCTTTGTAATCCAATAAAATGTTAATTAGGGCCCCACCTCAGTAGCACACCTTGCTAAGATGCTGTACTCCTCAGGCTGAGACCACATGGGAGACCTGGGTTTGATCCCCAGTCTGGCCTACAGGCCAGGCACAGAGAAGTGCACCTGTAATTCCAGGAACTCAGGAGGCAGGAGGATCTGAACACAGCAATCCCCTGTCTTAAATAAAAAAAATTAAAAAGTTAATTAAGCTTGTTACTGTTGCCTTCATTTTCCACCTTGGAATCCAGAGTTACAACAGTATAATTCCCCTAGGAATAGGAATTTAAATTTGCTGGTATTCAAAATTCTTTGAAATTTAGTAATTTAATTCTTTCAATAAGTACCTAGTGAGTGTCAAGTCTTCTTAATGTATGGTATTAAATAATAATTTGAGTTTATAAAAGCTGGAAAGCAACATAGAATGCCTTATCTTAAATATTTTATTAGACACTAAAATTATTCATTAAGAAATGTTTAAAGAAAAATAAATTTTTATAATTCTACTTTCTCCTAGAATTTTTCTGTATTTATTTCATTTTCCATGGTTCTTCACAAACCTGATTTTTTTTTCATTAAATTCTTATGGTGTTATATTTGAAATAGCACAACTTCCAAAATTAAGGCAATAGAAAAACATTAAACTGTTGCTTTTTTTTTTTCCCACAGAGTTTTAGAAGCAAAGAGACAGGTTCCCCAAATCTCACACATCACATAATAAGCATGTACTATGTGGCAGGAAATACAGTATGGTACTGATACACTTTGTTACTAAGTAATTACCAAAAAAAGGAATATGTTTTTATCTTCCATATTTACATACTTAATCTAACTTAATTTTGCTTATGAAAATAGGATTAATTTTAATTTCTTTCAATATAGACAACTGCCCTAGGACCATTTGCTGAAGTGTAGATATCTCTCTCCTTTCCTGGTCTGCAATGAGAAGCTGATCCTGCTTCTGGGTACAACTGAGGCATGGCCCTCCACTGTGCTCTGCTGCGCTGTACAAGTCGAATACTAGGCCCTCTGAGCACCGTATGCCTGCCCTGGGTAGTCTTAGTTGGAGGAGGTAAGACAGGTTTAGTCACCTAGTTCTATTGACAGGGAGACCATTGGAAGGCATCCTCCGGGAAGCAGAGGGAGGGGGCTGTTTTGGGGTTTGTGAGTTCTGAAAGTGGCTACATCTAGAACCAATGATAAATCACTCTCTGTGTTGCATTTCCCTCCCTCCTGCTCCACATTTTCATTAAAATCTCACTAAATTCTATAACCTTGTCTCATTTTTTTTCTTTATTCATTGTAGAGCATGTGAGTGTCATGTGAGAGGGAAATGAACAGCCTTCACAGGGCATGGTCACACAAGTCCCTTCTGTCAGCCCTCCAGCCTCCAGCCTGTGGGATCTGGGCACTCACGCATGCCCCGCGTGTTTCAGGCTCACTGAGTCATGGGTTCAAATGGTCACTATGTGGGATCTGGCTTCTCTGGAGCATCATATTACCACTGCCCTACAAAACTGGACCTTGTCTCATCTTTCACTTAGGGAAATAAGAGAAGGGATAAGAAGCAGATAAAATAATTATGTTTTTCTTTCATATGAGAGAGATTTTTGCTATAGGGCACATGTGCTCATTGGAGAGACAGAAACAGAGAAACAAAGTGTGAAATCATCCCCTGGGGGGATGGCCATGCCACAATCCCTTCTTCTCCACTCTCCTCTCAGAATCTTGGTCATACACACACACATATGCCTAGTGTGAGTTTAAGCTGCTGGGTCCAGGACTCGAACCACAGTCGAGTATGTGAGAGTTCAGTGACCTAACCATAACACCATCTGCCGATCCCTATTATTTATTTATTTTTAAGAAACAGAACAGGGAAGGGCAGAAGTTGGAAGATGATCCTGTATATTTCCATGTTTCTGCAGTCAAGGCTTTCTAAGCGAAGAGCTCTGGCACCTGAGTTCAAAGCTAACTGAAGAGCCCCGGTAAAGATAGATACTTCTGGAACAACAGAAAGATTCTTCTCCCTGAAACCACTTGCGAAGTAGAGCCTTCTCCCTCCTTTTTCCTGAATGGACTTATTTACATTCCAGGCACCTGTCTCTCTCTCTTCATCTCTCCTCTCTCTTTCTCTCTCTCTCTCTCTCTCTCGCTCTCGCTCTCGCTCTCTCTCTTGCTCTCGCTCTCGCTCTCCCTCGCTTCCTCTTTCCTTCTATTTCTCATCTCCAAGTGGTCACAGAAGATGGGCAGTTATGCTGGTGACTCCAATATAGACTCTGTTTCATAACCTGTGGGTTTTGCAAACCCCACACGTGCAGGTACATCCAGCACTCACCATGCTACCCCGTGGGGAACTAAGAAACTGATACAAGATGCACTGAGAGGAAAAAGCGCTTCCTGATCCTGAGATGTGTTGATAGACATGGAGATAGACATAAATAGACAGACAGGTGGACATAAAACTATGGCAGGGCAACGTGTAAGCTTGAAATTAAGGAAACATCTCCAGTAACCTTTCACAGCTTCAGCTATAACAGCAGCTGCAGATCAGGTAAAACTTAACTCAGAGATCATAGAAAGTGATCTTGAGTGGACTAAGCAGTGGCCCACAGGCAGTATGGAGATCAGAAACTTGAGCCTCGGGGGCGCTGGTCTGAAAGAGGCATCTGGGACAGATTTGTTCTCAAGGTTTCCAGAAACTCTAGGAAGAAAATAATGGTAATAGACCGGATTTTCTGTAATCAAGGGGGTTGGAAGATCAGGTTGCAAAGGCAGAGCAGGCTGGACCATGGCCAAAAGGAACAATATCAGATCAAACAATTTGGACTTTATTCTATAAGTAAGAAATACTCTTAAGCTATGATCAATCAAATGTGTGTGTGTGTGTGTGTGTGTGTGTGTGTGCACACCTTAGTAACTTTAATAGTGGTGTCCATCATAAATTATAAGTAACTAGCAGCAGGGAGAGAAAATAGAGGCTAATATACTAGTTGGTAATAGGTAATAGACAATAAGGTCTTCAAAACTGTCTAGCAATTTTACTTTATCTCTCTTAAATTGACATTAATATTAGAACTAACTTCTCTGCTGATCTAAAGTGCATTTGTTCCTGGCTCCAGATTTTGGATTACAGCTTCTTGTGCTCATCCAAATTGAATACATAATCAGTTCTCCACTACGTATTCTCGTGCTCCATTGTTCCTTATATCTAAATGTTCAGCAGATTCTGCAGTGAGATCTTTCCCTGCAACAGTGCTCATACTTACTTCCCTCCCCACCCAGAAGCTTCTTACCCTCTTTCTTCCTTCTCTTCCTCCTTTCATTCTGTAGCCCTTACAGAAAACAAAATGGGAATACCACAAATACCTATTTTCTTCCCTTGTACATTTCTTTCCTCCTTTCTCCTTACCCTCCACACTAGCTTCTCAGCATCTTCCTATCATCCCGTCCCTGAAAGCTCCATTCATAGCTGAGGGCTCACACTGATGATGCCCCTGACTAAAGAGAAAGACTATTTAGAGCATCAGGTGTCTACACTCCTGCGTGTCTGTGATCCTAGTCCTGCTGCTGACTTTGCCGTCTCTTTCTCTAGCAGTTCTGTATAATCTGAGGCCTACCCTCTCTGCATCCTGACTACTCACGCTCTTGGTGCCTGTCTGGGTCCCTGTGGATCCTACATTGATTCATTGACTTTCTTCTCACAGCTGATGTCCGTGTTGCCTTTATTCCAGACATTCAACTCTCAGACAGAAGCTCCACTTTTTCTAACCCTCCTAGGTAGGCAGAAGAAGGGATATTATCTCCAGTTTACAGATGGGAAAACTAAGTCACAGAGACTGACGTTTCAGTCACATAGTTAACTGCTACCACATCAAACAAACTGGCCACTATTCAGAGTGCATGTATTTCTAGCATGGCATCAACCAGTAAGGAACATTTTTCTCAGCCAAAGGCTCCCATGCATACCCAAGGATTTCACTGAAGTGTTAAAAAAAAAAAAAAGTCAAAGCCTAGAATCACTGACCTCCTTAACTGGTTATATTGGGTTGTTAGAGAAGTTGTGACATATTTTTCTATATGAAAATGCATCATGACTTCTCCAATAACCCAATAGAATAAATTCCCTTCTCCAGCCTTTGCCTCTCATCTTATTGACCACAAGAAGCAGCAGCCAGACTGTTAGCCTGGTAACACCTGGGTTATATTTCAGACACAAACCAGAGAAGTAGTTATCTTAGAGTTCAAATAGTATTTTTAAAAATTATTTCCAACAGTCCAAATAGAGAAAAACTGTTTAATGATTTTATTAGTATAATCAAAATAACTCAATTCATCATATATATATATATATACATATGACCTGAAAAAAAATCTAAAGAAATTTTAATATAATTATAATAAATAAATGCTTCTTGAAATAGAAATGCCTTGAATCAATATTTTAAGAGATGGGAAAGTGCCTAGCAGATAACTGGACACTTCCAAAAGACATTAAATACTATTAAAATTTAAAAAAAAAATTCTCTTGGATTTATATTATAAATTTCAGTCTCTCACAAGATCTCACTAAATAAAAATAGATTTCTTTCATTCTATACCCACCAAAGACATTTTTTCAGTAAGTTTTATAAACTAAATGTTTTGTTTGATACATGTTATGCTTAAATAAAATAAGAAATAAATGGTAAACTTTCACTAGCCTTCTAAGATATAATTTCAAAATTCATTTAATATATGTTTAATACATGTTTAAATTCTATGAATTGGCTCCATGTACCTTGAATGTAAGAACTGTAAAAGTCTTTAGAGTATTTTAAGTTCAAGTCGATATTTTAGCATTGAGCGTTAGATGTTCACTCTTGTTGTCTCCACCCCCCACTTTCATCCACTGGGTTATATAACACTCTGAATTCTTAAGTGATAGCTGCAAAGTGAAATTCAGCCTGGTCTTTGGTCTGTGGTGAATTCCATATTTATAGCTTTCTTACTGCTAAATGTAAGGCCATCCTTGAGCATCTGTCAGGCACTGCTTCTCAAGGCAAACGAGAAAGGTGCCCTTCAGGGGGTAGACTACACAGTCCACGATCAGACCACCAGCATCCTTGAGACACTCCCACCAGGAGGCCCAATACCTCCTGAGGAGCTGTGTTGGTCTCTGCCACCCATAGAATCCAGTCCCCATCCATTTGGCCTGCCTAAGTGAGTCCCCCAACAGACCACTCTTCCCTTTCCAAGCACCAGCCTCTCTCATCTCATTCTCATTTTCTAGGGCAACTTTTACTCCCATATCTTACTGAACCTGACCTCCTCCACCAACGCTAACTGGCTGACCATGAAGGTGGTGTAAATGGAAAAGAAAGGGCTTTTGTTCAATTAGTCTCAAACATACTGTGCAGGAAAATCACCGAGCATGCCTTTTTAACATGCATGTCTTATTCAATCCATGTTTGGAGGATCCCAGAAATTTATAAAAGAGCTCAGGATAAATCTGAACAAGGTGATCACAGGACCACACTTGGAGAAACATTGGCCTATGTCCTAAATAGGAATGCTTGGCTGGTCTTCAGGAAAGACAAAAATGGAAAATTGCCTCTCACCCTTTAACGATGAACTAAAAATCAGCCTTCGAGCTAAAAAACATTTTATTCTTCAATTCACTTATCTTGCTACATATGCGTTGCAATTTTTTTTTATAAAGTTTAGAGTCTGAGTGTCAGGATAAGACTTGTCCCTGTGAACTGACAATAGATATAGAGCAAGTCATTTAATGGGCAAGACGCAGAAAAAGGATTAACGTTAAAAAAAAAAAAAACATTTAATAGACACAAAGTGAAAAGTTATCTGCTGATGATAATGTATATGTAATGTCTTTGGACTAATATGCACTGTATTCATGCTGGGAAAAAGCATGTTGTGCACTGTAAAGATGTACAGTCATTAAATTCAAATAAAAACTAATAAATAAAAAGGAAACACATGACATATATTGGGCTGTTTTACATGTATAGTAAATCACACATACATACTTGCAGATTTTGCAATTCCAAGTGGCTTCACCGTCACCTTATTTGTAGGCCTATACATGTTCATATGTATTTATGCCTTATGAAAACCACTAATTTTCCTTTTCACATAGAAAAATTTTAGCTTATTTTATTTTCTCCTCAGTATATACCCAGTCATATAATAACCATTTCTACCTAAAGAAGGGAAGAAATAAAGACTACAAAGCAAAGCAATGAAGCCATTTTCAAAGCTGTAACTTTCAAAGTGAATATTACATTTCTCTCTTTTTCTACCTCCCAGTAAGTGCTCCAAGACATCCATTAGCTGCTCCTAAGAAAAAAAATTGCCTTGATAGAATATGGAAGACTGAAAGCCAGAAAATGCAAAGTAATAATGATAACAATGTAAACAGTAGTTTTGGGGGAAAAAATTACATCCAAAGGGTTTCATTGTTTTCTTGCCACCACTACTCAAATAATATAAAGCCTGACAGAGGATATACCCTTAATTCTGGTTAGATAATTTTTCTCTTTTAATACCTTTCTCAAGAACTTTTGTGTTATCATGCTATTTACAAAAATGAGGAGAAAGTCATTATAAATCCAACGTAAAACACAATTGTACAAAATTCACTTTCAGATTGTCTTTCTTTGTCATATCCTACATTAGTATTAATATTATTACTAGGTAAAACATCAATATATGTTTGCTTTAAAAACTATCACATTTAAGGTGCAAGAAAGTATTTTGAGTCTTTTCATTACAATGAGAAAAAAATTTCAGAACACGAAGAAGTAGAATAGCCAAAAATTTTTATTCTTCCCTTCCTTCCCACTAAGTAGAGGACAAGTCGTACTCAGGTCATTAAAACTCACACTGTTCCTGCCCTCTGTCATGAATAGGATCCCTTCAACTACCTGGAGACTCTTCCAGTCTTAGAATCCATAGCGGTAAGGAAGCCCAGATGACCACTACACAAGGCAGTGGTCCGCTATTAACTTTCCCTGTAGAAGAAATTATGCTCCTTTCTGATAGTCTGTTCGCTGTGTTCTACCTTATTTTAAGACATTGATTTGTTAAGTGTTACATTATTTTCATAAAAACATAAAAAGAAAATGAGAATTATTTGTGGAAGAACATTTAATGAAAGATTAGCTGATGCCAAATAATCTGCTTCCCTCTATTCCTGTTCTAAGAACAACAGATCGTAGCCATCATCATTATTCATCACTGGCTTCTCATAAGAAGGAGATATTTACAAGGTAGTATAAATGATAGGTCCTAAGCTGAGTTAGCCTCAGAAGTGTCACATAACTACACTCAAACAAGAGGAGAGACAGACCTCTTAAAGTATAGTATCAAATAGGAGAGGAAAGATGGACATGGATTTATTGAAAGATATTTCTAAAGCATTCAGGATTTCTTTTTTGCCCTCTCTTCCATATTCCTACAAAGTGGCTCATGACTTGCTAGCCAACACTTAAAAGCATCAAGAAAAGCGATTAATCATTTTGCAAAAGGAGGTCACAGTTTTTGTAATGTAAGTAGTCACAATTTATGTAAGTCATAACTCTGTTTTCATAATCAACATTTATATGACTAAATAGAAATGTAATTTATGCTTTATTCACTTCAAATACAATAATATTTAAATTGTAGTTCAACTATTCTACTGAAACTAGTTAAGTATTTCCAAAACAATAAATCTAAAGTGCTATTGATGCCTCAAATAAGTGGAAGTAATTTCCTTTGAATATCTTACTTCATTTCTTTTAGTTTCTTTTTAAAACATTTATTTATTTATTTACATTTAATCACATCTTTACAGTGTACAACATTTCTTTTTCCAGCACAAATACTATGCATGTCAAGCCAAAGATATTACTTTGTAACTTATCAGTAAATAGTGCCTCTTTTTTGTCAATTAAGCATACTTTTTTTTTTTTTTTTTGGAGAGGTTTATTTTTCTCTATAGGGTGCGTGTGTTTGCCAGACAGACAAAGAGAGACATAGAGACAGAAAGCGAGAAATCACCCCTCCGGGGGGATTGCCACGCTGCAGTCCCTTCTCCTCCATTCTCCTCTTGGGATCCTGGGCACGCACGCACACGCGCCCGGCGTGAGTTTTAAGCCACCGGGTCCGGGACGCAAACCACGGTCGACTAAGTGGGAGTCCAGCGACATAGCCATTACACTAACTGCTGGTTCCCATCAATTAAGCATACTTTTACTTGTTTTTTCCTTCCCCTTTCTCTTCTCTCCCTTCCATACTAAATTTATTTTCTACATTTTATTGATTCACAAAATTCCTTAAACTAAAAATATGGACGAAGCTGGAAACTAGTTACAAATGCCCTCTAATTTTCTTCTGAAACATTTTTAAAATTAATTAATTAATAGGCAGAAAGAACCTAATTCTAAACCTAAACCTAACCCTAAACTCTGCCACTTCCTACCCCCCCCCACACACACACACACACTATCTCTGGTGTCTACAGTTGTTTTCCATTCCTTTTTTTCCCCATTTTATTGATTTACAAAATTTCTTAAATAATTTAACTACTTTCAATAGCAAGTTTAGCTGGTATATACATATCTGTGAATACATATCTGACATTAGGTGTGAAACTCTGAGTAGAATGAATATACTATAAGGTTGCACCTAGTTGATGCTATATAGCTTACTGCGATCATTAAATAGGTATTTTTTAATATATATATATATATTTAATTTCAAGAAAAGCAGTTTTAGTTTTAATAAATCAAAGAAACTTTGATTTAATAGGAATAGAATGAATATACTATAAGGTTGCACCTAGTTGATGCTATATAGCTTACTGCGATCATTAAATAGGTATTTTTTAATATATATATATATATTTAATTTCAAGAAAAGCAGTTTTAGTTTTAATAAATCAAAGAAACTTTGATTTAATAGGAACTAAGGAACTTTGCTTAAAACTTCAAGCCAGGAAAGAGGTTAGGATTCTATTCAAATAGTAGGACATGAACCTATTGGCAGCTCAAGACAGGACAAAAATCCTTAAAACTGGAAAACAAAGCCTAGAAGAAAGTCAGCAATGTTTTAGTCAAAAGTCATAAAATTCTATCTCACCATTTCAGTCTCATGTGCTTCATCTATCTTCTGTTGTGGTTCGATCTTCCTCATTAAATTCTGGGATATAATATTCAACTCCAAACTTGTTCCGACGATTAAGTTGCCCATTTTATTAGTTTTTGAACTCCTATTTCTGTGTGTCTGTATTTAATTTGCCTGGTATAGTACTTCCATGAGAACTTCTTGGAGATCTGTTTTGGTCTTGGTAAATTCTTCTAGATTTTATCAGAGAATGTTCTTGTCTTTTATTCTCATATGAAGGATAACCATGCTAGGTATAGTACTGGTTGCAATTGTTTTTCCCTTAACATTTTGAATATATTTTCCCATTCTTTCCTAGCTCGCATTGTTTCAGATGTGAGGTCTGCTGTTAGCCTGATGGGATATCATTCGTAGGTAATTTGATGTTTCTCTCTTGCCAGTCTTAGTGTCTTGTCTTTCTTTGTGGTTTTGGTCAATCTGGCTATAATGTGTCTTAGAGAAGATCTTCATAGGTTGATTCTATGTGGGGTCCTTTGTATTTCTTGGGACTAGATCTTTGAATGCCTCTCTAGGTTTGGAAAGTTTTCTTGCAGAATTTTATGAAATAGATTATCAATACCCTTATGAATCTCTTAGCCTTCTGGGATACTGACTATCAGGATGTTTGGACGTTTGATGGTATCTAGTATTTCTCGTATATTCTTCTCATTTTGAGAGAGCAATTTTCTCTGTCTTTGTGGTTGATTTTTCTAGGCCAGCAATTCTATCTTCTACTTCAGAGATTTGATTTTTGGTATAATCTAGTCTGCTTTTAATATCTTCAAGGTAGATTTTGACTTCTTGTATTATAGGCTTTGTCTCTAACAGGTCCATTTGATTCTTTTCTATAGTGTGTATTTCCTCTTTTAGATCATGCATGAATTTCCTCACCTCCTTGAACTCCTCAGCTCCTTTCTCCTGTCTCTTCTTCAGTTCATTTTCTCTCTTCTCTTCCATCTCTGTTAGTTTTGTCAATATGAATATTCTAAATTCTTTATCAGACAGTTCCATGAGTTTCATTGTACTGTCTGAAGATGAGTAAGTTATTATTTTCCCTTGGAGAAGAGATTTTTTTTTTTTTTTTTGCTTTTCCATATTTCTTGTTACCCTGTGGTGATTTCTAGTCATCTGATGCATGGTGCATTTCTTCCTAATTCTTGAATTTCCATCTGAGAGTTCAGAGGCATGCAGAAGGACATGATATGCAATCTATCTTCTGTTCCGTTTTCTCTATTTTTGCATCATATTCAGTGGTAAATAGAGGAATATTCTGACCCTAATCGTATTCAGATGTTTGGATCCTGTTGACTTGGACCTGTCTAGACACTTAGTGCATAGAGGCTAAGCAGCCAATGAATAAAGATAAAGAAAAAGGGAAAAGGAATAGAAGAGGAAAGAAGAAGAAGAAATAAAATGAAAAATGAGAAAGAAAACAGATAATAAAAATCATTAGATTTTAATTTTTAAAAGCAAAAACTGAAAATCATGCACCGTGCACAAGCAATATTTGACAACTCAGATTTGGTCTCCATCTCAGGATGCGCCTGGCCTGGGTTTGTGCCTTTCCTAAACGAAATGGGAAAAGGCACCAAATAGCACAATAAAAGAGGGGCTTGAGAGTCCAGAGAATACTTTACCTTAAAAAAAAAATTGAAAAAAATTAAAAGTCACAGGGAGACACAGTGAAACAGAGAGAGACAGAGAAATGGAGAGGATACAGAGGTAGCCCTACCCACTAGAAATGAATCAGGAGGGGGAAGTCTCAGCAGAAAATCTTCATTTTGGGTCAAGGAAAGCAATATTTCACAGCTCAACTTCAGTATCCATTTCAGGATGGGCTTGGGCTGAGTTTGTGCCTTTCTAGAAATGAATCTGGAAGGGGAAGCCTCAGCAGAAAATCTTCATTTTGGTCAAGGAAAGCAATATTTCACAGCTCAAGTTCAGTATCCACCTCAGGATTCTTTTAGTTTCTTAACTGTATGTAACACAAGTCAAATTTACATTCTTAATTTTATCATTTATTAAAAATCAAGTTATCTCTCTTTAATGGAGTCAATTAGAATTCACAATATTTTTAAATTATGAAGAGCTCTGTTGTATGTTGGTTTGGGTTTCAGAAAGCACTATAGGAAGAAGAAGAAAAGTATATAGATTGTAAATAACTGAAAAATGGAAGGCTTATTTATGAATTATGGACAAAAGGTGATATTTGGAAAATGAAAATAAAACTAAGCAAGTTTTATTTTTTTCAATTTTATTTTTAAAGACAAACATTTCTACTGATAGGTATAATTTTTAAGAACTTTGCCCAAGGGAAGTTCGTGAATATGAAAAAAAAAAAGAATCTAGGTGATAGCATGTGCAAATTATATAGTATTCTTTCAATGTGTACAAAAAAATTAGTGTTTTTATATTGTTAGTCTTAAAAGCACATTGGAATGTATGCTGTTCTTTTTGAAAATAAATGCAAAAATAAGCATTAAGGGCCAGCAGGTGGTATGAAAGTTAAGGCAGCTGGATCACACATGGCCAACTGAGCAGTTCATGTCCTGGACCTGGCAGCTTGAAAAACACATTGGGCTTGTGTGCATGTGTGCATACCCAAAAATCCTGTGAGAAGAACAGAGGAGAAGGGATTGCAGTGTGGCTATTCCCATGGGGGGTGATTTTTCACTTTCCCACTTTCCCTCTCTCCGTATCTCTCTCTGTGACTTCCCCAGCAAGTGCATGTGCCCTATAGCAAACTAAATATTTATGTGTGTGTATGTGTATGTATAATTAATTCTGATACAGATCTGGGTTAATTAAAAAAATACATAAGGGGCCAGTGACTGGTGAGGTGGTTACATTGCTGGGCTCACACATAGCCGAATGTTTTAGAGTTCTGGACCTGGTGGCTTGAAAATCATGCCAGGTGCATGTGCATGCCCAACATCCCGGGAGGAAAATGGAGAAGAAGGGATTGCAGCATGGCCATCCCCCCGGGAGGTGTTTTCTCACTTTCCCTCTCATTGTCTCTGTCTCTCTCCTCGGTGGGTGTACGCACCCTAAGGCAAAAACCTCTAAAGTAAAAATCAAAATGAAAAACAAAAGTGAAGTGCCTGTGATATTTTGGTTTTGACCTCAGTAGTGGATAACATATTATGCAGCTTTGTTTACATTATTATTCTTTAAAAGGTACACATATGTTTATAAACCCTTCTAGAAGTGTATTTCACATTTTAAAAAGATAAGTTGGGCTAGCAGGTGGTGTGGGGGTTAAGGAGGCTGGATCCCACATGTCAGACTGCCCAGTTCAAGTCCCAGACCCAATGGCTTGAAAAACATACAAAATTTTAAAATAATAATAATAAATCAAATTAAATAAATATTTCTTTAAGAACAAAAAGTTAAAAACATGCCAGGTGCCTGTACGTATGTGCCCAAAACTCCAAGAGGAAAATGGAGAAGGGACTGTGATTGTGGCATGGCCATCCCCCTGAGGGTGTTTTCTCTCTCTCTCTTTCTCTCTCTCTCTCTCTCTCTCTCTCTCTCTCTTTCTCTCTCTCTCTCTCTCTCTATTTC
>NW_006159982.1:1496033-1515440 GCF_000334495.1 Tupaia belangeri chinensis | reverse complement strand
GGGTGTTCTCTCTCTCTCTCTCTCTCTCTCTCTCTCTCTGTTTCCAATGGGCACACACACCCAACAGGAAGAAGAAAAAGGAACTTATAAAAGAGAAATAGCTGGGGCCAGCAGATGGTGTGGTGGTTAAGGCATTGGACTTTCATATGGTCAATCATAGTTTGAGTCCTGGATCAGGTGGCTTGCTCCATTTTCTCATTTTCTCATCTTCTTTCTCTCTCTCTCTCTCTCTCTCTCTCTCTCTCTCTCTCTCTCTCTTATGAGTATACATGCCTTATAGCAAATCTAATAATAAAAATAAATAAAATTAAATAATTTAGAATAAAAATGACCAAAAGCAAAATCAAGGCCATCTATTTTTTAAAGAAATATTTGTTTGTTTAATTCCATTTGTTATTATTATTTTTTTTTAATTTGACCAGACAGAGACAGAGAGAAAAGGAAAGCAAGAGCACAAGCCACCACCAGGTCCAGGACTCGAACCTCAGTCAGCCATGTGGGAATCCTTTGCCCCCAACTACCACAACACTTACTGGCCCCAAGGTCATCTATTGAGGAGAGGCCATAGGGCATAAACAGGATGAAAAAACAAGGCCTCCACAAGTAGCTGGAAATTATATTTAATCAACCAGTAAAGAAATAGCACCAAAGACATCTGACAATGGGAAAAGATGGTATCTGAAAGTAAATAGGCTAAAATGGCAAGTTTCCTCATGTATTTACGTACCATGTACAATCTGGGCAAAGGAATTATTTATTACCAGTTGTGCCCCAGTTGATCCTTGAGCTCAAATCTCTGTGCAGAACCCTGACAAATTAAACTGATCTAGTTGTAGAATTATTTTTATTCAGGTTAGGCCCCCCCAGCCTGGGAGCCTAAACCATTTGCCCAGAGAATAGCGTTGTTTTGTTTTCTTTGGTTTTGTTTTGTTTTGCCACCTAACCCCTAAACTCATGGTTCTTTGACTTGTGAGGCAATCCCAGTTCAGAACACATGTTCCCAACATAGAGTGTAGTTTGCAGAAAGGTCGCTCTGATCAAACTGAGAAAGCTCTTCACTCAGCTGTGTACCACACTCATACATAAATACAGAGCGTCGCAAGCTGTATTATATCAGAAAGGTCCACAGCAGCCAAAAGAAAAGGAGATTGTTGGCGGTTCTGTTATAGAGCACAGCCCTGGCCAATCTCACCCCATCTCACATTAGGCTGTGACCTGAGGGGAACAAACAAAACAAAGGCAGGATATCCACCCCTGTGAGAGCAGTGTAAGACTGACTACAGGGCAGCCAATAAGGGCATCTGCGAGAGGACGAAGGTGCTGATCACAGGAGGTAGAGCTCAAAGCCATGAGCAAAAAGCCAGCAAAAAGATGGCCACTCACTGCAGTTTCTCCAGGATAGTCCGAGTTACATCATTATTCAGGAATAATCTTAATAGCACTCCCTCCTACTTTCAGAAGGACCTGTTTCAACAATAAATTATATCATATTCTATTGATAAGGAAACTGTTTTTTTTTTCATTTATTTATTCTATGAGCAAGAGGGAAAGACAGAGACGGAAACAGACAAGGTCTCAAACAGGGTCTCAAAGCCATGATTCACAACCATGGGCACAGGTGTACCTGGCATACTCAGGGAGGTCTCTGGACACAAATCAACAACCTTCCCATGTGGTCAGCCTTGCAGAACATCACGTTTTACCACTGTACCACTGTCCAGTCCCCTCTTTTTTTTTTTTTGGAGAGGTTTTTTTTTTTTTTTTCACTATAGGGCGCGTGCGCTCGCCAGACAGAGACATAGAGACAGAAAGCGAGAAATCACCCCCCAGGGGGGATGGTCACGCCGCAACCCCTTCTCCTCCATTCTCCTCTTGGGATTTTGGGCACGCACACACACGCGCCCAGCGTGAGTTTTAAGCCACCGGGTCCGGAATGCGAACCGCGGTCGACTACGTGGGAGTCCAGCGACATAGCCATTACGCTAACTGCTGGTTCCCTCTGGTCCCCTCTTTTGAGGGGAGTTTGGGGAAATGAAGTAAAACCATGCCCCTGTCTGTTGGTACCGTCTCTTGCTCACACCTACGATTGACAAGCACCTCTCTTCCAGATGACACCCTACCCCAGGCTCCTGCTCAGTTTCTTTTCACTTTCTTTCTCCCCATTTCTCCAACAGTAAAAAAAAATCACACTGCCACTGTCTTAATTTCAAATGAAAAGAGGTCTCGCCACACTTGGTAAAGTGATTCAATGAGCTACAGAATTCTAGAAATCTTCAACTTATAGGATTAAAACTGGTGAACTAAAAAAATAAAGGAGGGACTGTGGGAAAAAATAAAATTAAATAAAATAAAAGCTGAAATTACTGTTCTGAATATTGTCTTGATTTTCAGTTTAGCCCTCTCTCTTATTATAAAATACTTGCTTGTTCCAGTATCAATAGATGCAACTTCCAATAGTGTTATGCACTCACATTTTCCCTGTGGCATATATTAAACCATGTCTTTAGTCCAGTGACTTCCTTTTCATTTGACTGTGTTTACTTTCTTTTTCCTATGTGTGGTAGATGTGTTTTCAGCAACTACATGTTATGTCTTTTCTTTCTTAATTTAGAGATTATCTGTTTGGCCAAAGTCTACAAAATTTACAGACTTGCTACTAAAGATGATTGACAAGTTCAGTTGTCATTGGGTAGAATTTTAAAATATCTAAAATGCATAAAAATAATCTTCTTGATCCTAGTTTTCCTTTCTTAATTTCCATTCTTATGTGATTTTAGCACTAGGCTTCTAAAAGCTTCTGTTTGTGTTTTTTTTAAAAAGGTGCAAACTCCACCATCTGTCTCTGCAACTATCAAATTTTTTTCCCTAAAATAAATAAGTACAAAGTTCTGATTTAAAAATTGAGTCTTATCTGATTGTTGACATTTTATAAATCAAGCAGAGGCCAATTATTTGGGAGAGATACTTTAGAAGGGAGATGAGCATCAGGTTATAAGCAGGACATGAGTTACTGATTGATTCACCAAGTATTTATAAATACAATAAGCAATAATGGATTATGAACTCAATTTTATTTCTGTGAAAGAAAGTAAAGCCAATGACATTGGAATGCCCCACTAATTTCCTGTTACTTACCTCACTAAGAAATTTTAGGTCAACACCCCATATCTAAGCAGAAGCAGAACAAAAGTCAAATATTAATTTATTGATGGTTCAATGCTTTCTAGTCAAAGCAATTAGGTCTCAAGCATAGTCTAAGCTGAGACACTTTATTTTACATTCCCACTCCTTTTCCAAGGCTAAATTTAGGCCAGCATGCATGTGTTGCCTTCAAACAAAAAGAGATGAGTGGGCCATAAGAGGAGCCTTGGATCTACTCAACCATCTAGCTATAATGAATAGAAGAGAAGAGAATGAGAATCTTCCACCTATGCCTATGACCTCCCTAGAAAAGAAACAGGAAGGCATTAAAAAGAAAGAAAGAAGAAAGGAAGGAAGAAAGGAAGAAAGAAAAAGAAAAGGAAATAGAAAATTATCAGGGAGAATTGAGTTTTAATGCCCTGTATCCCAAGAATGTAATAAAATATGGCTCTGACCAACTTACTTAACAATTCTTCCTCCATTTTTGAAGCAAATGACACAGCACTGAAAAGGTCTCCTGTCCAAAAGGTATTAGATACTGTGTTGGCGATAATGCAAAAATCAGATTCAACCCTCAAAGAAATCATACCATTGAAGAAAATAGTAAGTGAATCACCAGGCTCCATCCAAGACTTTCCTTCCCTGATTCTACTAAATATGCCTTAATGTTATCAGTGGCTAGAGAAATAGTTTAAAATCGGGTCCATGTAATCACAGGACTCTATGTGGCAATTTTAGAAATTCACTGAAATTAAATGTCTTGTTAAACTTGTTTGACTCTAGTATTTTCAGAGCCCATTCAGTCCTCAAACAAGGATGAATTTAGACTTCTAATCAATGAAAAGCAACACATAAAAAAAAGATGGCTTCAAAAAAATGTGAAAATCACTTAGACTTTCATTCATTCAATAAATACTGATTGAGCATCTAATATATGCAGGCACTGGGGATGCAGCAGTGAGTGAAAAGGAACTTCAAGGAACTTATTTTATTGCATACATAGAAATGAAAACTATTTATATCTCACAAAATTACAGTTTTGAAGTAAGAATGAATTTCTTATAAGTTCCCTAGACTAGGAAAAATTTATGCCATAAATTTAAAAAGACTAGAAAGGAAGACAACTCTGGAATTAGATAAGGAATTCAAAGACAAAAAATAAACAGTACACACGACTATTCTCTTTTCTTTATCAGCATGAATATGTGGCCCTCCCCTGCCCAAATGCAGATGTCACTCATTAATCATCACACTCTTTCCAGCTGAGCCCAAATGTAACCTCAGAATCATTCTCATAGACCTCTAGGCAGCCATGACCCATCAATCGTGGTAATCAGTCAAGCTGAAACAGGTCCTTAGTGAGATATAGTGATCCATTGCAAAGTGTCCATGGGTACCTACTGTGTATCTCCAACTGTCACCAAATGCTAAAAGGAGAAAAGAGAATGAGAAGACATACACGTTGACTAGGAGGCTTGTACACATAAATAATTAATGAACTATTCTTTAATTGGCAAGGAAAGAATTCCAGGGTCAAAGTAGCTGAACATTCACTGGCTGGATAATCTCATGGCTGAACTTATTTCTCTTTTCTGTCACATCTTCCTCATCAATGAAATAATAAAAAACGAATGCCTATTCTGCCTATTTCTCAGAGTTTTTGTAAAGACAAACCAAGATACTATATAGAAAAGCATTTCAAGAAATATAAAATGTCACATAAATTATAACATTGCTAAAATAACTGGTTAATTATGAGACATAGACTAAAAAAAAAAAAAAACAGTATCTAACATGGCATCAAACCATAACATGTATGAAGAATAGATTGAAGTACACCGAATATTAAATTGTTGGTGCAACCAGAAAAAAAACATAAAAAATAACAGACAAAAGACAGACAGGAATGGGATGGGGGATGTTTATAATGGTCAAAGATTGATATCTTTAGTATGTAAAATACAATAATACAAACTAGCAAGATAACATACAGTGGAAACATGAGCACAGACTATAAGGTGACAAACATAAATGCAAATTTGCCATAATCAAAAAATAATTTGTAATCTAAGAAATGTAAACACATTATTTTATTGAGCAAATGGGCAATTACCATAAAATGAAATGCTGGCAAATATTTAATTAAATGGGCACTTCAAGGTTCTACTAATAAGAATACATATTAATATAAAGGTCTCTAGAGGATAATTTGTCACCTGACATCAAAAATGATCTTTTTTGTATGATTATCTTTAACTTTTCTGATTGTAATCAGAAAAAATAAATAGTTCAAATGTCCATTAACAGATTTGCTAAACAAATTATTTTCCTAACAATGCAATACTCTCCAGTTAATATAATAAATAATATAAATCTACACTTATTAGTTTAAGGAAATGTTTATAATAAATCATGATCTTATCATTTTGCCATATCTCCACTTTTGTTTTAAAAATCAAGTTTGTGCATTCTTGTGTTAATGTACCTGTGCATGCACAGAGAAAACTCTTGAAATATAAACGTCAAAATTTTAATTGCAATTATCTCTCTATGTGGAAGTGGGAGAACTTTCCTTGTATTTTTTATAGTAAGTGAATTTTGCAATGATTATGTTTTATATTGATAATTTATAAAATCAAAAGAACTCTTCAAATATATAATGAAAAGTAAATATACAGTTCAGATTGTTACATGGAAAAGAATACTGACTTCTAAAACAGTGGAATTTAATATTACATATTTTTGTGACTTCAAAATAAGCAAACGAGAAGAGTATAAGATGTCACATTCTCTTGATTTTCCAAACACAATGACTGTCGTAGATATGAAGTGGCACAAGTCATGGGGACTGAATAAGAATGACCTGACTTCAAATTCAAGTTTCAACATTCACTGTTTCACATCCTTGGCAAATCACTTACACCTTCCAGATCTCAGGAAAGGGTACACTTTCATTTTTATTTTTAAGCAGAACTAATTTTAAGAAGTTTAACATTGAATTCTGGCTAGAAAAATCTCATTTTGAAGTCTAAATGCATTTTAAGATTCTTCAATCCTTTAAATAATTGTCTTACATATGTTTAATTTTTAGAAGAATCTTTAGCTCTTAGGACAAAATTAGCTCCTTCTCAACACTTGGAATTTTTCTGTGCAAAAATAGTGTCATTGGAGATTAAAGACTTACTACCTAATGCTTATAGGGAGAAAAAGAACAGTGATGGAAAAGAAAATTTGTTGTGCTTCCCAATCCCCTGACTTTAAACACCAACTGGCTCTTAAACTCCTATTTTCAGCTCTGATACATGTATCCAACTCTCTTATTGGCATGTCCACTTTTTGCCTAATAAGCATTTCATGTTAAAATATCCCAGGCTAAAGCTTTCATCTTTCCTCCTCAAACTTTGCTGCATCTTTTGGTGCACTCCAGTTCAGTAAATGGCCCCTCTATCCACCCAGTCACTCTGGCTAGTCACATTGCAGTATGCTTGCCTTTCTCTTGCACTTCAAGTCCAATCCATCCACTAGATCTGATGTCATCCTACTGAAGACATCCAGACACTCAATGCCTAGACTTGATGCTAGAATCCTCACTACTGCAGCCCTACCCTTTCCCCTGAGGCCAAGCCATTCCAGTCTCTGACCAGAATTATTTCTATAGCCTACTGCTTTTCTCCCTGTGGGCACTCTTGCCCTCCCCATCCTTATTCTATTTGTGCCATACAACACTGAGAATGATACTTCTGGAAGGTGAACCTGATTCCATCCTACCCTTGTTCAAAATTGCCCAGGGGCTTCCCTCATGCTTTAAATTAAAATTCAAAATCCTACCAAGCATCCAACCCCCATGCCTCTCCAAAGTCATTACCTACCACTGTTGCCCACACTTACTCACCTCAGCCACACTGAGTTCCTTGCCTATTCTCCCATCACAACCGCACACTGCCCTCGGGGCCCTTGCATTTGCTCTTCCCTCTGCAGAGGTAACTGTGTGGCTAGTTTCTTCATTTCCTTTAAGTCTCAGTTCAAATGTCCTCTCATCAGAGATTTATTCTTTGTACATTCTACCTACAAAACAGCTCTCCCCATCACCCATCATTCTCTATTACCCATTACAATTTTGTGCAAGGCACATTTCACATCACCACATTTTATAACATATTTGTCTGAATATTGTTTACTGTCTGTTCCTAATCAGTTCCCACCTCATTTGAGATCAGTGACTCTGTACACTTTGAAGATTACTATACCAGGAGTGCCAAGAACAGTGCCTGACACACACTGGCATTTGAAAAGAAAATTTAAAAGTTCATAGGATGAAAAGTTGATAAATAAATATTTAGTCTTGACTGATATGCATGGTTTTCCTTCTGGAAAAGAAATACAATACACTGTAGATGTATTACAGAGCTCAGGTCTGACTGGTGCTCTTACATCCATATAAATGATCTCTAAGGCATGTGTTCAAAATGAAGTTATGGGAAAAAATGAAAATTTCTTTTTTTTTAGAAGAATTACTTTATTTATTATTATTACTTTTTTTTTTAGTCTGACCAGTTATTATTATTACTTTTTTTTTTAATTTGACCAGGAGCGACGGAGAAAAAGTGAGAAAGTAAGCCACCAGGTCTGAAACTCAAACCATGGGTAGCCATGTGGGAGAAAAGCAATTTAACCATGATGCCACATTTATTTTGGTTATATATCTTATCTTGTATTGCTTTTGTGTTTATATTGCATGCAAATTTGTATTAAAAAACATGCATTTGAATATATAACTGCATATACAAATATTTCAGATACTCTAAAATGTTTTATAATTGGAGTACATGATCAAAAACATTCATAGACCTCTTTTTTATAATTTAATACTTCATACTCTGAAGAAAAAAGCATGTTCATTAGCAAATTCAATTTTAATTCATTTAAGTTTTGTTTCTCCAAGAAGTCAAAAGGCAAAAAATAACAACCTACAGCAACTATTTAAGAGGTTTCTATAAACTGTGTTCACAGGAACACATGGTTATACATGTATTAATTTCACAAAAATTGAAGGTGTTCAGATCCTACAAGAAAAACAGTGACAGGTACCAGAGATGCAAAAATGGATGGAGAAGGTTTTACTGGAGCAAGTATCAACAGAACGTGTGAAAAGATATATAAAGGCAGAAGTACAGTACCCAATTAAACAGTGGCTAAGAGTAAGAGAGGCTTCCTGGAGGAAGAGGGTTTAAGCTGATACCTGAAGGAGTAGCGGGACTTAGCAAGATAAAGAAGAAGGAGCAGAAGGTGCTCAGAGAATATCATGTGCCAGGTCTGAGAGGGAAAGATCACATGGCAACACCATTGAGGAACTAAAATATGTTCAACTTGGGAAAACACCATGAGGTAGAAAGGAGCTGGAAGTGAGGCTGGCTGCAAAAACCACTGATGACATTGCTTCATGTGTTTTGAGATTTTGAGCACGCGCGTTGTGGCAGGCTCTGTGCTGCTTTGCTGGTGCTGGTGTTTGGCCAAATATGGCTCCTGTGCCCACTGAACTTACAGAGTATTGTGAGAGAGGAGGGAGGTATTGAGGTCTGGAGAAATAAGAAACATGTACCTTAATGGACAACAATTCAGGGAATGGTTCTTGGGGAATGGAACCTTCAAGTAAATACCTACAAAATGAATAGAATTGGTATGGAAAAAGGAGTGGGGAAAGAAAGTGTTCCAGACTAGAGGAACAAACTTTATGCTGAGGCC
Organism: Tupaia belangeri chinensis; assembly: GCF_000334495.1. NCBI lineage: Eukaryota > Metazoa > Chordata > Mammalia > Scandentia > Tupaiidae > Tupaia > Tupaia belangeri. The sequence continues at coordinate 1,506,557 of NW_006159982.1, read as the reverse complement.
TGGACTTGAGTTTGGGTGTTGATGATCTTGGGTGCAAGGAAGAAAATGAAGTCCAAAGCCAAGCCAAGTTGAGGAGTCAAATAAGGACCCCCACATAAACTTGGGGTGTCAATGAAATTCACCCTCAATGTGTGAGAGAACTGGAAATAAACCTCCCCACTGAAGGGTACTGCAAAGTAACATATTTATTGTAACATTGGTGCTGAGCCAAGAAGCAGAGTTTCCCTTAAGTATCCAGAAATGCATGGGCCATTCAAATTCATACTACCTGTGAGATTAAATTAATAATGTAAAAATAAATTCAAAAAGTAAAACCTCGGGCTGAGAATTATTTTTTTTAATCTTTTTATTTTTTATTTTTGGAGAGGTTTTCGCTATAGGGTGCGTGCGCTCGCCAGACAGACAGAGAGAGACATAGAGACGGAAAGCGAGAAATCACCCCCCAGAGGGGATGATCACACCGCAATCCCTTCTCCTCCATTCTCCTCTCGGGATCTTGGGCACGCACGCACACGTGCCCGGCGTGAGTTTTAAGCCACTGGGTCTGGGACGCGAACCACGGTCAACGACATGGGAGTCCAGCGACATAGCCATTACGCTAACTGCTGGTTCCAAGGCTGAGAATTATTTTAAAGTAGTCCTGAGTAGACAGAAATTGACAACAAAGAGAAAATAAACAAAAATCTCTTCTTAATATCTATATCCTCAACTTAGGCCTTAAAATGGTCCTGCTGATAAGATTCCATAAAAATAAAAACTCACAATTCAAACCGAAGGATGGAGGCTAATGTGGTGCCATAAAGACAGCAGTGGGGTTAACAACAGAATAGGATTGCCTACTAGTCAGCTATTGCAATGATAAAAGCAGAACACCAGGTAATTATTAATAAAGTGGTTTAAAGAAATAAAAAGGGAAATGATAATATGAACAAGGAATTTTAAAATGACAAAGAAAATTTGAAAAGAACCAAATAGAACTTCTAGAAATAAAAGTTTTAATAGTTGAAATTAAAGCTCAAAAGACAAATGTAACAAAAGAGCTGCAAAAGACTTAATGAACTGGAAGATAAACTGGACAAAATATTTTTAAATATTTAAAACTCAACAGTAACAATAAAAACGGGCAATAAGATTAAAGATAGAAGAGACATGGATGATATAATGGAAGAGTACCTCAATAGTTACTTTATATTATCAGTAATAACCATGACAGCCATGAATAGTAGCTGCTACTCATTGTCTCTGGTTTAAAGGAAACAGGTTCAGAGAAGTTTGCCTAGCACAAGTTTACATATGTAAATATTGGGTTGTCAGGAAAGTCATGACTCAGTTTTGCATAGAAAAATGTGTCATGGGAACCAGCAGTTAGCATAATGGCTATGTTGCTGGATCCCCCCGTAGTCGACCGTAGTTCGCATCCTGGACCCCGTGACTTAAAATTCACGCCGGGCGCATGTGCATGCGTGCCCAAGATCCCAAGAGGAGAATGGAGGAGAAGGGATTGCAGCATGACCATCCCCTCTGGGGGGTGATTTCTCGCTTTCTGTCTCTATGTCTCTCTCTGTCTGTCTGGCAAGCACACGCGCCCTATAGCAAAAACCTCTCCAAAGAAAAAAGAAAAAAAGAAAAATGTGTCATGACTTTCTTGACAACCTAATAGTTGGTGGAACTATGAACCAAATACAGGGAGGTGGGAATTCGATTTCCATGGGTTTCCTGTTTTAAACACAAAGAAAGAAAAAATGTCCTCAAGTACTGAAAGTACATTAGATAATCTGGGAGAATGAGTGAGAATTGGGTATGGGCAATCCATGAGAACAAAGCATTCTCACAGTTTAGATATAAAAGATACTGAAAGAGAGTTTTCCAAATATGACAGTAATCCTAACAAATACAGGGCTTTACCTATCACAAGTTAGGAAACAGAAGGCAAATTTTCTAATTTATCAATGAGAACAACAAATTTTGACTGACCATGCTCAGAGAGAGAAAAGACTAAATTATTGTTCTAGGAAAAACCACCTTATAATTTAGAGAAAATATGTAATCAAAAATGTAGGAAGAAATTGTTATATGTATATGAGGAGACTTTAAAAGTTTTTGGAGAATGGATTTAAGATACCATTTTATTTTGGTCAATTTTTTTGCAAAAAAAAAAAAATGAAATCCATACATAGGTTTCTCTATAATATGCATTTTCCACAAACTTTTTGGATACCACTCCTGTGTCAGTATAACTGAAAGACTGGAAAGTATAACAGCATGGAGAGTAACTATGGATAATAGTAGAGACAGTGTGGGAAGAGGGTGAGCAGTGGCAGGGGAAGAGGGGGGGCACAGGGGGGGGAAAAGGCAAAATATTTATGGAAAACAAAAATGGAAAAATAGCTGCTGATGATAATGCATATGGTAGTATCTTTGACTGAACCAATATACAATGTATTTGTGCTGATAAAATTCATTTTGTATGCTGTAAAGATGCACAGTGATTAAATGTAAAAAAAAAAAAAAAGAAAATGGAAAATGAAAGAAAAAAAAAAGAATTTGTTATTATTCTAGGTTTTGTGATGATATAGGATTGTCCTGCTTTGATTAGTTTGTAATATGTTGTGATCTCCTTTCCTAAATAAACACTCACTTTTGTATCTAATTTTGTATTCATCATATTATATTTTTTAAAAGGGCTCTCAGGACTGGCAGATGGCATAGCGGTTATGTTGCTAAATTTCCACATGGCTGACCACAGTTTTGAGTTCCAGACCCAGTGCTTGAAACTCACACTAGTCACATGTGTTTATATGCCCAAAATCCTGAGGAGAATGGAAGAGAAGGGATTGAGGCATGGCTATCCCTCCCCCTCCCTGGGGGGCGGGGGCAGTGGCAGTGATTTCTCACTTTCTGTCTCTCTGTCTGTGTCTATGGTGAGTGCACGTGCCCTAAAGCAGAAATTACTTAAAAAAGAAAAAGAAAAAAGGCTCTCCAAATTATGACCTTTGGGTTCCATGAAGTCTAGATTCATTCAAGATCTCTACTTGTAGTTAGTTAGTTAGTTAGTTAGTTAGTTAGAGAGATTTTTGCTATAGGGCACATGTGCTCAGCAGAGAAATGGAGAGACAATGCAAGAAATTACTCCCAGGGGGCAATCTATTCTCTTCCATTCTTCTCTTGGGATTTTGGGCACGCATGCACATGAACCCAGCATGAGTTTCAAGCTGCTGGTTCCAGAACTCAAACTACAGTCAGCAAGGTGGGAATCCAGTACCTCAACCACCACCACCTGTTGGACTCATTGTAGTTTTTTTTGTTTGTTTGTTTGTTTTTACCAAACAGAAAAACTTTTGTTTGTTTGTTTGTTTTTTACCAAACAGAAAAATTTATTATTAGGCCAAGTATATATGCTGAATAATACAACAGACATTTGCAAAATATGTGCCACTGGGAATGTTATCTATAAATAATTTTAGGTAACTAATTTGTAATTGGAGCTAAATTTTGAGATAACTTGCAAGAATTAATTCTCTTTATTTTTAAAAGCTTGATGGGGAAAACAGTACAGAAAAATTCTAAGTAGCCTTATCCTACAGAGACAACCCACCCCCACCCTGAATAGTAACAGACATCAAATAAGCTCTACCTTCTACAAAGCCAGAGACATTGACGAGATCATTGGCAAAATAATTCATATACGGACAGATATGGTCTTGGCCAAAGTGGAGGGAGAAAGAGTTAAGGTGAAGAGACAACTAGTGCACTAATGTTAGGTACATAACCGAGAAAATATAGAGTTGAATCTATATTTTAATAGATCATCTGAAGTCCAAGTTTCACTTCAGATTGATTTCTCCTTTCTACCCAAAGTTTTTCTGAATCAGGTTCCCATCCATGTTCAACTGCTCTATGTTCAGGGCATGCAAACCAATTTTAGAAACCTAACAGGAAAAAACCTTCACAAAATAATTTTGCAAAATAAATTATTTAGGGACCAGGAGTTAGCATAATGGCTATATCGCTGGACTCCCATGTAGTCGACCACGGTTCGCGTCCCGGACCCAATGGCTTAAAACTCATGCCGGGAGCATGTGAGTGCGTGCCCAAGATCCCGAGAGGAGGATGGAGGAGAAGGGATTGCGGCGTGGCCATCCCCCCTGGGGGGTGATTTCTCGCTTTCTGTCTCTCTGACTCTCTCTCTCTTTCTGGCAAGCACATGCCAGAAAAAAAAATAAAATAAAATAAAAAATAAATTATCTAGTAGGGCCAGCTCAATGATGTACTGTTCAAGAAAAGCTGGATTTCACATGGTAACTGCGACTCAAATTCCCAGTCCAGTCTTCCTGAAATATGCTGGGTACACAAGTGAGTACCCCAAATCAACATGATGAAGGACTTGAAGAGGAATGAGGCATAATCAGAGGGTGCTCCTTTCTCTCTCTCTCATTTGCTATATCATAAATACCAAAAATAAATAAGTACATACATTTAAAAATAATAATTTAGTATAGTTTAATGTCAAATGTAAATAATTCTGTGCTGAATGGAATCTCTTAATCTATAAGGAGGGTGAAAGGGACAATGTCTAGTGTGTGTGTCTCTGTGTGTGTCTGTGTGTGTGTGTGTATGTATGTGTGTGTGTGCATATGTATTTCAAAAGTCAAACTATTTCTCAATGTAGACACAGATTAGATTAGATCATCTAAAATCCTGCATGCACTAGATAAATATAAAGTGTACACAGGTCAAATAGAGTCATGTATCACTTTAAAAGTATTACATCTTTTAGTATTTATCAGCAGACCAAGCATTCTAGCTCCCATTAAAACATAATATTCATAATTTTAATACTTAAATGTTAGAATTAAATAAGAAATAAAATAAATACAGCATGACTAAAACTGTTAACACTACCTAATTTATTCATTCTTCCAATATTTAGAAAATGCCTACTTCTTATCAGTCTCTGGTTAGCTGATTAATATTTTGAAGAGATCACTGGACCATAATATCAAAAATTTTAAAAGAGGGACCAGCAGTTAGCATAATGGCTATGTTGCTGAACTCCCATGTAGCCAACTGCGGTTCGAGTCCTAGACCTGGCTTAAATTCATGCCAGGCACGTGTGCGTGCCTGCCCAAGATGCCGAGAGGAGAATGGAGGAAAAGGGATTGCAGTGTGGCCATCCCCCTGGCGGGGGGGGGGGGATTTCTGGCTTTCTATCTCTCTGTCTCTCTCTGTGTTTCTGGTGAGCGCATGCGCCCTATAGCAAAACCCTCTCAAAAAAAAAAATTTAAAAGAGAGAAATCTTTTATAATAGTATTAGAAAATAAACATCATGTTGTCATTAAACAAATATTAATTGTGTATTCTGCTAGATACTGGGATAAAATAGGGTAAAAGGAAATAAATTCTGTACTCTCATTATATTTATACTATGGTAGAGAAAACTCTTATACCAGCATGAAATAACTTTTCATTCACTTCTTATTCCTCCACTGAGAAGAGAATAACAAATATTATTAAATTTGTATTCTGAAAGCCAAAAGCTAAAGAGTGAGGGATTTATTTATCTCTTGCATTGAAACTTACCAAGATCCTGCCTGTATCCTTGGTACTCGCTGTTTCCATACATGCCAATGGTATTGAACTGCAAGCACCTGTGACTCTCCCAATGGAGACATTTTTAGGGTGTGGCGGCTAGGGGGTTCAACACTATTTGAGACCATCTTCAGCAATGACAGCCATGAGTTGGATAGTACCTCAGCATCCTTGCTCCAAGGATAACACAATTCTGAAGGGTTCTATATGCACATTACCTCCCAGAGATCTCCAGAGGCATTAGTTGACGGTCTTCCACAGTGGTAACTGCTAATTAATGTACCCTGAGTTGTTATCTTTCTTTTTCCTGTCTCACTTCTCCATTTCCCCACTAATTCATTCTAAGAACACAAGTCCCAAATAAGCTACTTTCACTCAGTTCTTCATGTTAGGGTCTTCTTCTGGAGGAACACAGCCAAATATATTCCCACATGAATATCCTTGACTTCGTCCTTTCCTTGATGAATAGGAATATAATCTCTGAATAAATTTTCACTGAAAGAGCAGGCAAAATCTTACAGTAATTTGTTTTGAAAATATTTTATTTTACTAAACAGTCATTACCAGTTGAATTTCTGTGGAGAGATTACTATTTAAGAATGATTTGTTTTGTAACCATTTTTCTACACTAACCATTACAAAAATACTTATTCACAACTAAAATATGTATGTGAAATATTACCAGGTTGATATTTTTACAATGTGACATAAAATATTAGTTTGCTGTAAGTATATATTAAGGAAGTGAAAAGCAAAACACCATGAAAATAAGCAAAATAGTGTGACAGCAGAAATCTATCTGGTCCTCCACAAAATTTCCTTCTTCTTCAAGGTCATATGGGATCCAGCGGCTATCTTAAACACTATGCCGCTGGGTGGCACAAGATGCCTCTTTAAGGAGAGGCTTGAACAGGAGATTTCTACTTGGAAATGTTCAGAGTGTTGCAGGTATGTAAACCTAGGAAGAGTAGATGGCCAATTATAGAGAATGTAAATAGTAAAGTCCTAAGGGGTTAAAAAGAGAGCTCTGGGATCCCATCATCTGCGGGGCGGGGATTGGGGGAAACAGGTAGGAAAAGCACAAAATGGGAAATTGAGGGAATGGGAAAATGGGAAAAGTGCAGTGAGAAACTGGGAGGAAATTGAAAAGGATTGACTTTAAACTAAATCAGGAGAAGACAGAGGCAGAGAGAGTTTGATCAATAATGTAAATGTTACAAGTTACTCGAGTTAGTTGGGAGAGTAAAATGAAGTTAGGAGTAATCTTTTCAGGAACAATTTTAGTGCAGTAGTTTGAGAAGTCAACAAGAAATCAGGAAGTAGAATGGCAAATGTAAACCATGTTTTTGCTAAATAAGAGAGAAAGAGAGAGAGAGCACTCCTAGCACAGTGGCTTTACAAAGTCAGTTTCACACATTTCTTCTGTTATTTCTCTGTCCTTAGCAAGTTGCTCTACAATTTATGGTTATAACATGGCTACAATATCATTATATTTCACATTCATGCTGCAGAAAGGAAAAGGCAAGAGAGAAGGGGGGGAACCACATATAATTTGGCTACATCTGGATGCAAGGAAAGTTGAGGAATCAAGTTTTGTTTTGACATTTTTATTGCATGTATAGTCAGGTCCAGCAAGAGAGATAAGAGCTAAAAATGGAGATTGAGATAGCTAACTGTAAGTATATACCAAATTCTGACTAATTTTCTGGTCAAATTAAAATAAATAAATAAATAAATAAAGTTAAATAATTCTTTAAAACACACACACACAAATCCTTATTATTATTAAAAAAAAAAAAAAAAGATGTGAAGAGACTGCTAGTGTTTCAAAGAAACCAAAAGAATTCACAAGGTCAAACCCTAAGAATTTGCCTGGGGGGCAACAAGAAAGCCAAAACTGAGACAGAGCCTTTCAATTCATAGTGATTCTCATCCTTAACTTGGGGGCAATTTTCCCAGAAAATAATAGGGGGTAGGGAGAAGGTAATTAGTTTAATTAGAGTGGAAAGGTTTATAGAGTAGACGTGACAAAGGGAAATGTGGCAAGGGAGTCACAAGTGTGTGTAAAAACGGATTATCCTGGACCACTGCTCCTTCTGAAGAAGGATGGGACACCAGCATGGGGTTAGACATTTGGCAGTCAAGGGAAGGATCACAGGACTGGAGAACTCGAAGTCAGAGAGTAGATAAAAACCCAGTAAGGGACAGAAAATGTTGGAAGGGTAAGAGGTTGTAGGCAGAACGTGAATGGGAATTCTCAAGTATTAGAAGTAAGGCAGTTCAGGATGATGCTACTCAAGTACAAATGGCAGCTATGGTGTTAAGTCAGGAAAGTGTGCAGTATCAGAAAGGTCATCTACATGAGCACTGCCCAGGACGATTCAAGAATTGGGATGCTTGAGTCAAGTACCAAATTCATAAATGTCTGGGAGAACAACTGATAGTCCAGAGATAGGGATAGATATTAATAGTGTCTCCTAAAAAGAGACTAAGAAACTTTATCCAAAGATGTAGAATCTTATTAAGCATGTAAATGACCAATGATGAAATGAAGTGTTTAATCTTAATTTATACAAAAATGTTAAAATATTTGCATGAAACTCTATATTTTCTATTTCTTATATTTTCAATAATCTAAATGCTTCTTGTATAAATATAAATCAACTCTCAACTGTTGAGTATGTTTGATTGTCTATACATTTAAGGCACTACAACAGAACAAGCCTTGAAATAACAAAGTACTGAAGCGAACTTTCAGAGGCTTAAGCCTTATAACTGATGTGCTTTAACTAGTCGTATAGTTTGTGCATATTTCAATTTCTTCAGGTGTCAGTTTATATTCACTGTAAATTGAGCTGATGAAGGTTAAATATATTACCTCTAAGGTCTTTCTGCCCTTTTGATCTCTTCAGATGTTGTTTTTTCTGTTCATTGATTCACTTTTAGTCATTTCACTGCTTATTTAAATCATCATTAAAAAGTGAATAAAACAGTATGAGAAGCTAAAGACAATGTTGTTTTAATCTACAAGCTCTAGAAGTTAACAGTCACTAAACTTAATTGCTTTGCATTAAAATCTCTCAAAACCTTCTGAGTTTATAATAAAGCATAGTTAGATTTATTTATAGATTTTACTTACTTTTCTACATGTATCTAAATTACTTAATCACATACCATTTATTTCAATTACCACTCCACCATGGTTACCACAGTGGTGCTATAGCAGGCGTTTAATAAATTTTTGGCCTAGTGAGAGTTTCTATATCTGTTGTTTAAATTAGTAAAACATTGTTTTTCAGTATGAATTTGATGGGGAAGTATACAAAATGGTTTCAATTATAATTCCATGTTCACATGTTCATAACTTGATGAAAAAAATGCCTTTTGGGCTGAAACTTTCCATTCCATGTTCTATCTCCACCCAAATATAGTTATTTTTTTCTCCTCTGGAAAATTTGAGGAAATCCGTATGATTACTTATGAATGTGGAAAAAATTCACTCTTTCAAATGTTTAATTAAATAAAAGGATCAAGAGTTATAAAATCTTTAAAATAAACCTCCCATACACAGTTATAAATACCAAACTATAAATACAGCAGGCTTCAAAAAAGAGATCTGGTTTTCACTCATTTAGGAAAACCTTAATTTTTAATGTTTGCTAACTTAAAGCTCAAAGTTGTATTATGCAAATGCAATAGTAATTTTCACATTAAAAGTTATATATTCTAATACCTTTATGAAATTATTGCTTTATTAATCTCAATAAAACATATATGATAGGTCAAGGAACAGACCTGAGAGTGGAGACTGTTTTCTGATTTTAATGTGTTTAATAAACGCTTACTTATTAAATAAAATATGTGAAATACAGCAAATAATTTTTTTAGATCTTAGTTAATTTAACTTACAAAAGTGACTTTTTACCTCTTTGGTCTTTAAATGCAGGCAAGAAATGGATTAGCTTTACAGAAAAACTAATGGGGAGAATATTGCAAAAAATAACCAGTTCTCAGTGAAATGAAATATATTTGCATCCGTTGATTAAACGGTTGTTAGTCATCCATTTCTTCAAAAGGAATTGATATATATGAACAAACCACACAATAAGCCACAAACCACACAACTAGGTAGCAGGAGATCAATTTCAAAAAAAGAGCAGAAGCACAAGCCAGAATGTGGTCCTTAGGGAAATAAATTGGAGGACAAGAAGTTTTCTTTAATCTCTGCTTTTTATTTGTGAAATACATCAGACATTCAGAGAAAGGCATTTAACATACATGAATTATTCAATGTAACTACCCTGTATCCAATATCCAGTAGTAAAAAAGTAGAGCATCATCAATGCATCCTTCCCTTCCCTCCACCTCCTTACATCTCCTTGATCATATGCATTTCCCTCTATCAGAAGAAAGCAGTAAACAGGGTTGGGAGGGAGGAAGTCAGGAAAAAAAATTTAACAGATACAAGAAAAGAAAGTTGAAACGATGCATATTGTAATATCTGCCTTGATTGACATGCATAGCATGTATGCTTTGAAAAACCACACTGTAGGGACGTCGCAGGCCCTTCCGGGCTCGGCGTGTCCCCCCGGGGCCCTGCTAAGCTGGCGGCGGCAGAGGCGGACCGGACGCCAAGGCTGCGTCCGGTCACGGGATGTCGCGGGCCCTTCCGGGCTCGGCGTGTCCCCCCGGGGCCCTGCTAAGCTGGCGGCGGCAGAGGCGGACCGGACGCCAAGGCTGCGTCCGGTCACGGGATGTCGCGGGCCCTTCCGGGCTCGGCGTGTCCCCCCGGGGCCCTGCTAAGCTGGCGGCGGCAGAGGCGGACCGGACGCCAAGGCTGCGTCCGGTCACGGGATGTCGCGGGCCCTTCCGGGCTCGGCGTGTCCCCCCGGGGCCCTGCTAAGCTGGGAGCGGCAGAGGGGCGCGAGGGGCCCA
>NW_006159982.1:1450409-1495233 GCF_000334495.1 Tupaia belangeri chinensis | reverse complement strand
AGGAGGAAGATGGGACATGGCAGAGGGTGGGGATGGGGAATCTAGGGTGGCAAAACAAAAGGCAAGGTATGCAGGACACAAAAATTGGGAAATCATTTGCTGAGAACATATATGTTGATGTGCTCGATTGAGCCAATGCACAGTGTATTTTGGATGGAAAATTCATATGTGTGTTGTGATGAGAAAAAAAAATTTATAATAAAGTATAAAAAAAAAAAAAAAAAAGCCAAATGGGGGGATTTATCAGGGTGTTGGAAATTTTGTAAAATTGGTGTGGTTGCACAACTCAGTAAATTTACCAAAAATAATTGAATGTACATGTAAAATTAGGGAATTTTATGGTGTTTATGTAAGTTATACATCAACAAAGATGTTTTAAACATTTGCAAAAAAAAAGAAAAGAAAAACCACACTGTACTTTATAAAGATGTATAATCATTAAATGTAAATATAAATAAATATGAATCTCATTCATCTGTAAAATGGAAATAATATGAGTTGCTGTGAGGATTAAGAACACATAATGCCCTAGAGTGACAATGAGGTTATATAAGTGCTCAATAAATCATAATCACAATTATTATTGTGTAATAAGTATGTTCTTTCTAATGCAAAAATAACCAGTAAATGAATAGTCTTTTGCTTCATACTTTTATCATGTATACAAATACATATCTCAAAATGATGATTTTATTTGTTTTACCTATTTTAGAAATTTGTATAAGTCAAGTCATGAATTATATATCTGACCATTTCTTATTCTTTTTATTTTTTTTTTTTGAGAGATTTTGCTATAGGGCTTGTGCACTCATCAAAGATACAGAGAGAGAGATAGACAAAAAATGAGAAATCATTACCCAGGAGGGATAGCCATGTCACATCTCTTCTCTCTTTTATTATTCTCTTGGGATTTGGGGCACATATGTGAACACACTCAGCATTTCAAGCCACCAGGTCTAGGACCCAAACCATGGTCAACTACATGGGAGTCCAGCACCTTAAGCACTCTACCACCTGCTGGTCCCTATTTCTTTTTAATACAGGAATTTTGTTGTTGTTATTTAGGTTTTTGCTAACGGGCACATGCACTTGCCAGGGAGAGAAAGGAGGGAGAGAGTGAGAAATCACGCTTCCCCTCCCCCTCCAGAGGGTAGCTATGCCATATTCTCTTCTCTTCCCTTCTCTCGGGAGTTTAAGCACACATGGACAGGCACCCAACACAAGTTTCAATCCACCAGATCCAGGACCTTAAACCACAGTCAGCCATGTGGGAGTACACTGCACCATCTGCTGGCCCCAATATAGCTATAATTTTAAGATTCATTCGCATTGGTTCATAAGGCCATAGTACATTTATTTTTACTGATATACTCTTTTTAATGGATGTACTAAAATCTATTTATTTTCCTGTTAATGAATATGTGGGTTATTTCTCCTTTTTTACTATTAGAAAAATATTGATATTCATGATATTATGTGTGTCCCTGGAGCATGTGAAGAATTTCTCTATGATACGTACCCAAAAGTAGAATGACTGTCATGAGATATATACACACTCAACTTTATTCTGAATTTTGTTTTTGCCAAACTCATTGACAAAATTTATGCCTCCATCAAGAATTACCATTGCCCACAGTGTCTCCAATATCTGGCATCATTCAGTAAGACAAGTGTGCTTTTGATCTGCATTCTCTTGAACACTTTGATATCTTTTCATATTTTTTTTAGTCAGTGATATTTCCTCTTTATTTTGCCAATTTCTTGTGTGGCTGGTTTATTCCATTGATTTGTAGTTGTTTTTCTTTCTTCCTTCCTTCCTTTCTTTCTTTCTTTCTTCTTTTTTTTTTTTTTTGGAGAAGATTTTGCTGTAGGGCATGTGCGCTCTCCAGAAAGACAAAGAGAAATGGAGAGACAGAAAGCAAGAAATCACCCCCCAGGGAGGATGGCCACGCCACAATCCCTACTCCTCCATTCTCTTCTCAGGATCTTGGGCACTCACACACACACATGCCTGGCATGAGTTTAAGTCACCGGGTCTGGGACTCAAACTGCGGTCAACTACACAGGAGTTTAGCAACATAACCATTATGCTAACTGCTGGTCCCAATTTGTAATAACTTTTTATAAATTCAGTGTATTATCTTTTTCAATTGTATGTGTTCCAAATATCTTCTATAGGTTTTGCTCTGTCTTTTCACTCTTTATTGCCTCCTTTGATAAACATAAATGTTTAAGGCTAGTAAAGTCAAATTGATCAATTTTTTATTCTATGCTTTCTGTTTTTTCCTCTTTTGTTTAAGAACTACTCTGGCAACAAATTATAAGTCTATGTTTTCATTTTTTTTGTCTTTTTATTACATTTATTTGAATAGATAATATATATACATATTTCAAAAAAGAAAAAAAATGTAAAAAAGCAGAAACTGAGAAATCTCAGACAGCCCATGTCAAAGTATGTAATATTTTTCTTTTTTGTATTCAAGGCCTTCCTTAATAGAATGGTTTCTATGTAGCATAAAGCAGGGATCCATTTTCTTATTACTTTTTGTTCTACAGAGAAAACCAATTATTCTAGTAATATATTCTGATTAAGTTTGTTCTTTCTGTAAAATCTACAATCCTACCTTTTTTCACAAATCAAAGTTCCTGCTTTATCTGAGATTGTTTTGGGAGTTTATGTTCTATTTCATTGATCTTTTAATGACATTTTCTATAACTTAAAAAAAAAAAACCTTGATGTCAAGGTAGGAAAGTCAATTCAATCTATTGTTTTTCAGAAATATCTTTATTTTTCTTGGCCTTTTGGTTTATCACCTAAATTTAAAAATTATTTTATCAAGTTCCAATAAAATCTTACTAAGATTTTTATACAATTGCATTATTTATACATGTATATATGGATGCATATCTGTGTGTGTACATATACACATACACATGCACACATAGATACATACATTTACATACGCACACCCACACAAATACAAATATACATATATCAGCTGGGGAATAATTAGCATTTTCTAGTATTAAATTTTGCTATCCATGAGAATGTATTTTTCCATTTTATTTAACTTACACTTAATATATTCAAAAATATCTTATTATTATTTTATCTATAAAATTTTTAGTTTGTTTTGTAATTGTATCTCTTAGCACCTTCTTTAGTGATTGCAAAATATTTTTTTCTATAATGGAATTAATAACTCCATTTTGTGTATTTGTATATGTCTGTACACTTATAAATTTACTAAATTATTTTACTTATTCTAATATTTTTTTCTGTAGATTATTTTGAATCTTTTACAAGGGCTACCATCTAATCTATAAATCTCGTTTCTTTTTCTCTAGCTGGTATGTATCTTATTTTTTTGTTCTTATTGTTCTAAGTAAACTATTAAATAAACATGATTATAGTGGTCCTACTGATTATTAATTTTTTGTTTTAGTATTTTTAGTTTGGCTATAGGACACATGTACTCACTGGAAACAGAGAGTGAGAGATTACCCCCAGGGGATGGCCACATCACAATCCCTTCTCCTCCATGCTCCTCTCAGGATTTGGTGCATGCACACACACATGCCCAGCATGTTTTTCAAGTCATTGGGTCCAGGGCTTATATCGTGTGTTCAGCCATGTAAGATCCAACCACTATGGGGCCAGCAGGTGGCTTGGTGGTTAAGGGTGCTGTGCTAGACTTCCACATGGCCAACTGCAGTTCAAGTCCTGGACCTGGCAGATTGCTTTCTCTATCTCTCTCTCTCTTTCTCTCTCACTCTATCCCTCTCTGGTCAAATTGAAGTAAATAAATGAATGAATAAATAAAGTTAAATAAAATAATTTTTAAAAAAAGGATCCAACCACCATGCCACTGACTGGCCCCTAGAAATGACTTTAATACTTTGCTGTTAAATATAATGTTTTCTGAAATAATTTTAAAGGCAGTTTTTGTCAGGTTAAGGAAATTCCCATCTATGATAGAGTCAAGTTTTGACTGATGTAAGAAAAAGATAAATTTTAAAATGACATAAATAAGATGGAAGTTTATTTCTCTCTCACGGTAAAGTCCAAGCTATTATAGAAGACTTTTTATAGTTAGTCATCATGAATCCAGGTTCTTTCTGCTGTTTCACCATCCCTAGCATGTTTCCTCCTCCACAGAGACCAAGACGGCTCAACATTATGTCAATTCTCCATTCAGAGAAGGAGGGAAGCCATGTCCCTTTCCCTAAAAGATACGACCCTGCAATTACACATATAACTCTAAATTATACTCCATTAGAAAGACCATAGACATATTCACAGCAAGCTTCAAGGGAAATCTTCAAAGGAAACCTTCAAAAGAAGTCTTTATTCTGAGCAGCTAAGTTCCCAGCACATGATAAGATGTTCTGCTATTATGAAGAGAAAAAGATATTAAAAAAAAAAACATTAGGCTCTACCACATATTCTTTTCCTACGTGCTAGAAGTATTTTTAATCATAAATAATGTTCATTATATTTTATCAAATCTTTATGCAGGAAATGAAAAGAATATATGGCTTTTATTTTTAAATCTACTAATAAGAAAATTTACATATTAATAGATGTTCACATTTTCAACCACACTAGTATCTATGGAAAAAAGACAAATTTGGTTTATTCTTTTTCTATTTATATACTGTTGGATTTGGATTACAAATAATTTGTTTGATGTATTCATACCATACATTGGCCCATAATCTTCCTTGCACTATCTTTTTTGTGTTAAGGTTATATTAGCCACATTGTACACATTGGCCATTACTCCTCTTGTTTGCTACTCTGAATGAGTTTGTATAAGATTGAAATGATCTGTTTTTTTGACTATTTTCTGACAGATCTTGCTGATAAAACTTCCAGGCCTAATGTTTCCTTGTAGGAAGATCTTTTAAATAATGATTCAATTTATTTAATGTTTAAAACTAATTTATTTTAACAGGAATTTATCTATGTTACCTGTTTCCCCAATTATTGAAATAAAATCTTTTACAACCTCATTGATTTCAACAAAGGTATCAATAACACACGATAGGGAGAGGATGGTTTCTTTAATAAATGGTGTTGGAAAAACTAGATAGCTCTATGCAGAAGATAAATAAAAATAAGGGTCTAGTAAAATTAGACCCTTGTCTTATACCATATACAAAAATTAACTCAAAATAGAGTAAAGACTTAGGCTAGCTGTGGTAGTGCAGCGATAATGCAAAGTTCTGTGATGCTGATAGGTAGATCCAGGTTTGCATTCTGAGGTCTCTTTGTACATGCTGGGCATACACTCAAGCTGTCTGTGATCCAGGCTGCCTAAGGCTGAGGATGGATTATAACATAAGAACCCTGTAAGAGGTGCCTATGTGTATGTGTGTGTCTTCCTGTCTCTCTCTCACTCTTGCTCTCACTCTCTCTCTCAATAAATAAATACATTTATGCTGATAAAACTTCCAGGCCTAATGTTTCCTTGTAGGAAGATCTTTTAAATAATGATTCAATTTATTTAATGTTTAAAACTAATTTATTTTAACAGGAATTTATCTATGTTACCTGTTTCCCCAATTATTGAAATAAAATCTTTTACAACCTCATTGATTTCAACAAAGGTATCAATAACACACGATAGGGAGAGGATGGTTTCTTTAATAAATGGTGTTGGAAAAACTAGATAGCTCTATGCAGAAGATAAATAAAAATAAGGGTCTAGTAAAATTAGACCCTTGTCTTATACCATATACAAAAATTAACTCAAAATAGAGTAAAGACTTAGGCTAGCTGTGGTAGTGCAGCGATAATGCAAAGTTCTGTGATGCTGATAGGTAGATCCAGGTTTGCATTCTGAGGTCTCTTTGTACATGCTGGGCATACACTCAAGCTGTCTGTGATCCAGGCTGCCTAAGGCTGAGGATGGATTATAACATAAGAACCCTGTAAGAGGTGCCTATGTGTATGTGTGTGTCTTCCTGTCTCTCTCTCACTCTTGCTCTCACTCTCTCTCTCAATAAATAAATACATTTAAAAAAAATAGATTACAGATTTACATGTAAGGCTCAAAACTATAAAAACAATAGTAGAAAATGTGGTGGGAGCTCCATAATTTTGGTCTATCAATGATTCTCTGGATATGACTTCAAAAATCACAGGCAGCTGGGACCAGCAGTTAGCGTAATGGCTATGTCACTGGACTCCCATGTAGTTGACTGTGGTTAGAGTCCCAGACCTGGTGGCTTAAACTCACACGCACGTGCATGTGTGCTCACAATCCCAAGAGGAGAATGAAGAAGAAGGCATTGTGGCATGGCCACTACCCCGGGGGTGATTTCTCACTTCCGTCTCTCTGTCTCTCTCTGTCTTTCTGGCGAGCACACATGTCCTATAGCAAAAACCTCTCAAAAAAAAAAAAATCACAAGAAACCAAGGTAAAACATACCAATGACTACATTAAATTAAAATTCTGCACAGCAAAGGAAAATCAATAGGGTGAAGAGAAAACCTACAGAATGGGAGAAAATATGTGTAAACTATACCTGATAAGGGTTAATATTCAAAATATATAAGAAACTCAAACAACTCAGTAGAAAAAAAAACTAATTTAAAATGATGAAAAGACCAGAATGTATATTTCTCAAAAGAAGTCAACAAAATGGCCAGTAGGTTTCTCAGGGGACTTCAGAAAGTTTGTGGAAAAATTGAAGTATAACTTTATTTTGGTGCAAGAACAATTTTATAGTCCATGCATAGTTTTTCCATAATCACATTTTCTGTGAACTTTGTGAATACTTCTCATATAAAAAAATGCTCAATTTTATCATCAAGGAAATGTAAACTAAAATCACAATGAGATATCACATCAATCCTATTAGTATAGTTATTATCTGAAAGACAAAAAATGACAAGTATTAGCAAGGATGTGGAGAAAGGGCACCCTTGCACACTGTTGGTGAAACTGTAAATTGATATACCCATTATGGGAAATAGTATGGATATTCTTTTAAAAAAGTTAAAAATATAACTACCATAAGATCCAGCAATTCCACTACTGGATACATTTCCAAAGGAACTGAAATGAGTATGTTGACACAATATCTGCACTTTCATATTTATTGCAACACTATTCTCAACAGCAAAAATATGGAATCAACCTATATATTCCTCAACAGATGAATGGATTTTTTTAAATATGGTATATAAACAAAATGAAATATATTCAGCCATAACAAACAAATCTTATAATTTAATGGATGAATCCAGAGGACATTATATTAAGTAAAATAAGACAGGCAGAGAAAGAAAAACATCACATAATCTCACTCATGTGAAATCTTAAACAGTTGATCTCAAAGAAATAGAGAGTAGAATGGTGGTTACCAGAGACTGAGACTGTTGGGGAGAAGAGGGTTGGAGAGATATTGATTAAAGGATACAAAGCTGAACAATGAGGTGACTATAGTAAATGACGATGTATTGAATTATTGAGATATACTTGGAAAGTTGATAGTAAATGTTCTCACTGCAAAAATGATAGCTATATGTGGGATACATATGTTAATTAGCTAGATTTAAGCCACTCTACGATGTGTATGCAATTCATGGCATCATGGTGTACATAATAACTTCATACAATGTGTCTGTGAATTTTAAAATAAAAATTTAGACTTTTTTTAGAGAGAAATTTTTTGCTATAGGGTGTGTGCACTCACCAAAGAGAAAAAAAAAGAAAAATTACCCCTGTGGGGAGATGACCACACCACAATCCCTCGTCCTCCAGTCTCCTCTTAAGATTTTGGGCATGCACACACATGCACCCTGTGTGAGTTTTAAGCTGCCAGGTCCAGAACTTGCCCCATGGTCGACTACATGGGATTCCAGCAACACAACCATTATGCCATCTGTTGGTCCAAAAATTTTAGACTTTTTTTTTTCTAAGAATTATTTTGGAAGAGTGACTAATGGTATCTGTATGATTTTCAGAGGCTACTACACCAGACTTCGGCCAAACACAGAAGATGACAACAGCAGTCAGGCCAACCTTTGAACCTGCAAGGGGTGGAAAAGGAAAAGGAGAAGGTGATTTGAGCCAACTCTCAAAATAGTATTCAAGCAGAGACCTATCCTTGAATACAAAGATAAAATACAAACAGACTACTCAGGATGCCCCTGAAGAGGTTTGCAACCGTGACTTTAGGAGAGAGTTGGAAGAGAGAGAGAGAGCTGCTGCCAGAGAAAAAAATAGGGATTGTCCAACCCAAGAACATACAACTGCCTCTTCAGTGTCAAAGAAGCCTTGATTAGACCAGATTCTTGCTGCCAACCTTGATGCAGATGACTCTTTGACAAACAAAGAAGATTTTGAAGAGGAGAGGGATGATGACAATACTGCAGAACTAGAAAAAGTTTGAAAAAAAAGAAAGGACTGAAGAACAGGCCAGGAAGGAACAAGAACAAAAAGCTGAAGAAGAGAAAATTCAAATGGAAAACACTCTGAGTAGAAACCCACTACTTAATCTTATGGGTCCATCCCAGCCACAGGCCAACTTCAAAGTTAAAAGAAGGTAGGATGATGATGTTGTCTTTAAGAACTGTACAAAAGGCTTAGATGATCAGACAAAAGACAAAAGATTTGTAAATGATGCTCTACGCTCTGAATTCCATAAAAAGTTCATAGAGAAATATATTAAGTAGGGGCGTGGTGGCGGCCGCCCTATGGAAATATATTTAGTACAGTTTTATGCACTTAATTAAAGACTGTAAAATGTAACAAAAAATAATTATTTTATTTAACTTTATTTATTTATTTTAATTTGGCCAGAGAGGACAGAGTGAGAGAGAGAGAGACAGAGAGAGAAAGTGAGAAAGCAAGCCACCAGGTCCAGGACTTGAATTGCAGTTGGCCATGTGGGAGCCCAGTGCCATTTACCACTATGCCACCTACCGGCCCCAAAATTTAGACTTTTTAAAGACAAAAATTATTCAGCTTTGGGGACTGGCAAAACATGGGGTAAGGATTGGTCAAATAATAATAATAATAATAATAACAAAGAAACCTAATCTCTTAGACAGACTAAAGTTGATAAAATAACGAAATTCATATTGGATAGGGAGTCAAATGACACTTGTTAAAAGATCATCTAACTAGAAGAAATGAAAATAGCTTTGCAAAAGGATATCCTATTGAACACAGAGAAAATATTCAAGTAAGAATGAAAAAGGTGAATGAATAGGTGTTGACTTCACATGGAAAACTCTTATGATGTAAATTCTTAACGACAGCAATGAACTGAGCAGGTCCAGTTGGACCTGGAAATATATAAATAAAGATAGTTGATATCAAAGAGGTTGAGACACTGAAACTGAGCGACTAGTTATCCTGTGAGGCATTGTTGTGGATATTGGAACCACTTCCCCCCAGAACACTGTAGAGAAGAAATTTATCATCCAGTTATTCATCATTGCACTGTGTACCACTCACTGCTATATGTATTCAAGATGAGCCAACTCAGGGACAGTTCATGCTCTGATGGAGCTTAAATTTATCAGGAAAGTCAGAATTAATTAATCATATAAACTCATTTTAATACAAACCGAAACATGAATACAGAAAGATGAGAACACAGTTTCTGGGAGCATATAATATAGGAATGAGAGCTATACTTAGGAGTGAGAGAAGGCTTCTCTGAAGAAATGACAGCTGTGTCAGGAGGTGAAGGATGTGTTAACCAAAAATAGGTGAGAAAGCATTTTGTACATAGAGAATGGCACATGTAAAGACCATTTTAGGAAGGCTCTAGCAATAAACCTGTTAAGATACCAACCTTGATTGGAAAACATGAGGTGGAGAGAAGTGAAACCATTAAAGAAATGTTTCTGATGTAAAATTAATAGTACTTGGTGACACACTGGATAGAAGAAATAAGGCTTTTATCTGGAGCAAACGGGTAAATAGTTATATCAGTCACCGCATTAGGAAACGCTAGGAAAGGTTTTGGGAGAATTAAGAAGGGTAGTGACCATGAGTACACTTTTTGGACATGTTATGTTTAAGGTTGCTTTAACTCCAGTAGGAGATTTCTAGTAGGCAGCATGGATCTGAAGACCAAGTAAATATAAATCATCATGAAAGATGTTAAATTACGCAAAGCACAATTAGAATAGAGATCATTTCAACTAGATATAGGAAAGCTTTGTATATTTAGAAAGCTTTCAAATTATATAAGAATACAGTGTGGTCTCAGATTGGGTTGGCAGTCAAAAGTGCTTTACCTTTATCTGTAATATTTCGAATTTACAAAATCTATAGTATATTCGTGTGTTACATGTGTAATTAAAATTGTTTTTAAACTGGATGACCAGAAAGATTCCTTATACTAACACAGTGACTAAAAGCATGAAAAAAAAACATGAGCATGCAATGTAAGGAAAAAACAAAAATAACTAAATGTTTTGGGTTTTTTTGGAGAGTTTTTTTTTGTTTTTGTTGGTTTTTCTTTTTTTTTTTTTTTGCTATAGAGTGCGTGCGCTCGCCAGTAAGACAGAGAGAGACAGAGAGACAAAAAGTGAGAAATCACCCCCCAGGGGGGATGGCCACGCCGCAATCCCTTCTCCTCCATTCTCTTCTCAGGATCTTGGGCAGGCACGCACATGCACCCAGCGTGAGTTTAAGCCATCGGATGGAGGACTCAAACCGCGGTCGACTACATGGGAGTCCATCAACATAGCCATTACGCTGACTGCTGGTCCCACTAAATGTTTCAGGAAATACAAATACATGTCACACAGAATGCTATAGGCCAAATATAAAGAAAATAAAACATGGTATGATTTTTAAGAATAGGCAAAGTTGGGGCTGGACTATGGTGCAGTGATAAAATGCAACACTCTGACTCATGTGGGAAGCTTCTGAGTTTGCATCTTGAGGTGTCTCTGAATGTACCAGGTACACGTGTTCCCATGATCTGGGGTTGGCTGAGGTAGAGTGAGAATCAGAGTTTTAAGGCCCTGTTGGGGGTGCCTGTCTTTCTGTCTCTCTCTCTTTGTCTCTCTTGCTCATGGAAAAAAGAAACTCATTAAAAAAGAAAGAAAAAGTGAACAAGATTTTCAACTTAAACTTGCATTTGCAACATTCTCTGAGTGGCTGTGGAATTGTGGCATGTTGACCAAAAAGTGAACTTTTCTACATAGAGTAATATAAACTCCGTTTACTAGTTTTCAAATTGTACACTTAACTACAAAGTATAAAAACCTAAGTTAGATGCAGCATATAATATTGTTAATACTTTCTCAGTATAAAAGTAAAATGGGGGTGGGGGGACAGGTGGCATGGTGGTTAAGGTGCTGGACTCCAACATGGTCAACCAATGTTTGAGTCCCAGACTTGGTAGCTTGAAAATCATGCCAGGCACATGTGCGTGCATGCCCAAAATCCCAGAAGGAGAATGGAGGAGAAGAAATTGCAACATGGCCCTCCTCCTCGGGGGTGATTTCTCATTTTCCCTCTGTCTCAATCTCTTTCTGGTGAGTGCATGCACACTATGGCAAAAAAAAAAAAAGTAACTGACAGAAGCTATGATAAGGAAAATGAAATGATAAGGAAATTATGGATGATAGTATTTTCATTTTAGAATTGAAATTTAATAATAAAGATTTATATGTACAGGTGAATATATATAAAGTATACAGAAACATAAATTATACCCATTAGGGACCAGAAATGTCCTAGATTTCAATTTTTTAAAATTTTGGAATATTTGCATATACATAATGAAAAGGCTTGGAGATAGGACTTATGTCTAAACACATATTTATTTACATTTCATACATACATACCCCAAAGGTAAGTGTGTATACCAGTTTTTTAAAGTTTACTTGATTATTTTCTCCTCCATGAGAGAGAGCGAGAAACCCAACAGGGTCTTCACATTGGGATCTAGCCCCAGCTTCATCCAGCCAGGATCACAGGCTGTGCCTGGCATGTACAGGGAGAATGTGGGATGCAAATATGGGACCTTCCAACGTTACTTCAGCATCACAAAGCATTGCATTACCTCTGTGCCAGCATAGCTGGCCTGCAGTATTTTCATATTGCAGCATCTTGACTCTGACACATCGCCTGAGGTCAGGGGCATGGATTTTTCTACTTGTGACATCATGTTGGGTGCTCAAAAGATTAATCTTGGAGCTTTCCAAAGCATTTAGGATTTTCAGAGTATAGATGCTTAACCTGTATTATTTTCAAAGTTATAAAGGCAACCAACAGAAGAACTCAAATGATGATACTTTAGAAGGAATGTATGACAGAAAGAAAAAAGAAGTATAAATTATTTAACTTTTTTTTTATGTTGAGGAATCAGAAATAGATACAGGCATATTATCTTGAACTACAGAAATTACCATCAGAATAAACAAAAGTAGAACAGTTTTAAAGGTTTTCCCAGAGTTGAAACTGAAGATGGGAAGAGATGCAGCATGAAACTACCTTTTTGCTTCAAGGAACACGCACTATTATTTGAGTAATTTGTTAAAGAAAGGACCACTTTAGTTGAAGGGCTTTTATGGGGCAAGGGTGAGGAGAAATCAGGGAATCTCTCAAGTTCAACCCAACTAACAGTTCTACGACCCCAGAAGATCACCTAGTTGATGCTAAACTTAGTTTAGGCAAAGCTTATCAGGGTCAGAACTCCACAGTTAGTATCCTAGAGCTTAATTTCTGTACCAGCTTAGATGCAAATGCAACTGCCATCTAGCAAATAACATAGATAAGACCTATGTGGAGGTCAACTTAAAAGAACTTTCTAGTGCTTTTCACACCGTTTTTATCCTTAATAATAGTAAGACTAAAAGTATAGCTACAGCCTTTTGACTTGACCTAGAGTACACAATTCCACATTCCCTCATCTGAAATTCTGAAACTCCAGTAAAAACCCAGTCATTATTCAGAAGTCAGGGTACATTTAGGCCAAATCTGACATAAACTGATATGAGGCTCCTTAAAATCATGATTTCTCCCACTTCTTACTTTCTATTGCAAAAATATGAATGCATTTGACAGCAAATTGCTCTCCTGGATACACTGAGGACATTCTATGGCATAGGGTGTGTGCAAAGTAGTACTAACCTAGAATCTGGAACATTCAGAATTCCCTTTCAAACCTAACTGTGGGATTTCAAAAAGATTTTAATCTTTTTTCAAATATTTTAGGGCTAGCCCTATAGCCTAATGGAGCTAGGTCTCACATGGCAGACAATGGTTTGAATCCCTGTCTGGCAACTTGAAAAACATGCCTCGAGCATGTGCATAATAGGCCCCAAACAAACATGTGCATAACATGCCCCAAACATGTGTGTAACATGCCCCAAATCCCAGCAGGAGGAGAAAGGATTTCAACATGACTATGGTCCGCAAGTAGATGCTTTCTTTCTCTCCCTCCTCTTTCTCTGACTCTTTTTGGCAGCACTTGCCCTCTGGCAATTAAAAAAAAAAAGTAAAATATCTCAGAAGTGGCTGAATCAAGTTTTGAAGACAAGTATTTACAGGTAGAGAAAATAAAAGCATTTGCTTAAATCTATATAGACCTATGTGATATAACTAGAACATATACTTTAAACCAGAAAGAACTTTTATCAAATGTTTGGTTTTTATTTCTCTCTTTCTTATAAAGCTGGATCTATGAATGTGGAAATAATTTTTTTTTATGTTTTGGTAGCTTGGACTGCAATTAAATGGGGAAATCTTTGCAAATATATTTGCTTCCTACTCGTGAATTTTTGAAAAGTGAAAATGTGTGTTTTCACCAAGTTCGAACGAGACAGAACAAGTGATTATTACTTTCCTCTGGTGTGGAAGGGACATGCCGATTTTGCTCAAGCCAGGAAGTGTTTATGTTTTGAATTAGCCAATAAAACAAAGCATACTAAAAATAAATGCTGAGCTACAACACATTAAAACAATTATACAAGTGTTATTCCTAGTAAACAAACAGACTTAGATGATATTATTGCCTTTCTACATTTTTTTCCCCAAAAAAGCACTAACACATGAAAAGTAAACAGTGCAATTTTGTGGCTTAAAATGACACTTCCATGTAAATTGCTTGGTGCTATTAAGCTGTTCCTCTGTATTTCCCACATTCATTTGTCACATATTGATGTTGGCACTACCACTGAGCGCCTGTGAACTTAAGTGAACTCTTCCTTTCTTTAACATTTTTATAGGAAATATTTTAAATGTACACCAAAGAGAATATCAAAATTAATCACCATATAGCTATCACCCAGATCCAATGATTACTGATTAACAGCACTTCACCACACTTGCTTTATTTTTCTTCTTTCTCTCCTCTTATTGCTCTCTCACTCTCTCATTGTTTCTTGCTTTTTCTTCTCACAAAATATTTGATCCCAAAATGCTCCAGTGAAAATTTCTGAAATATAAGGGCCTTTTCTAATTTAACAACACCAGTAGAACACGAGTAACATATTCCTTTAATGTATCTACCCAATGTATGTACCCAATCCATATTCTAATTTTATTGATTATGTCAAAAATGTTTTGAGGGAACCAGCAGTTAGCGTAATGGCTATGTCGCTGGACTCCCACGTAGTCGACTGCGGTTCGTGTCCCGGACCCAGTGGCTTAAAACTCATGCCGGGCGCGTGTGCGTGCGTGCCCAAGATCCCGAGAGGAGAATGGAGGAGAAGGGATTGCGGCGTGACCATCCCCCCTGGGGGGTGATTTCTCGCTTTCTGTCTCTATGTCTCTCTCTGTCTGTCTGGCGAGCGCACGCGCCCTACAGTGAAAATCTCTCCAAAAAAAAAAATATATATGTTTTGAGACCAGCAGGTGACATAGTGGTGACATCTCTGGACTCCTACATGGCCAACTACAGTTCGAGTCCCCGATCTGTCGGCTTGAAACTCACACTGGACACATGTGCATGTGTGCCCAAAACCCTGAGAGGAGTATAAAGGAGAAGGGATTGCAGTATGGCCATTGCCCCCGCCCCAGGAAGGGCGATTTCTCACTTTCTATCTCTCTATCTCTCTTTGTCTCTCCAGCAAGTGCATGTGCCCTAGAGCAAAAATCTCTCTCTTAAAAAAACAATCTCAAATGGTTTTCTAGTCTTTTCTATAAAAGTATCTTGCTAATCACTGTTTCATTATTTTGATCCATAATAATCTGCTTTGAATGTATTAAAATTAAATCATACATTTTTCATCATATGAAACTCATGTAATCTATATCTTGGTTAAGTGAGTGGTTACGGAGGCTGGAAAACTTGGGTTCATTTCCTAGTTACCCCGCTTACTTGCCATGTGATTTTGGACAGGTTATGTAATTCTCATATGCCTCAATTTCCTCTTTATAAAATGGAGAAAATTGTAGCATAACCCCATAAGGTTGTGAGGAGTAAACAAATTATTGCATTTAAAGCATTCACTGCAAGGCCTGACACACAGAAAACCTAAATAAATTCAGTTTCTTATTTTCCTACAGTGTGCTTTTTTCTGGTCACACTGTATGCTTACTTTCTGGGTTTCTGCAATCTGCTCATCATTTCTAGCATTTTGAATACAAGCATTTATATACTTAAGAGGAAATACTTGTAACGTAGGTACTAAAGGGGTTCCTCTACAGAATACAAAATTAAACTTAGCTCCTCTTTGGCAAAATCAGCCCTCAACTATCACTCAGAACCTACAGAAATCCTTGTACAATAGCAAAACCTGTCATATATAAAGAGAAGACACTTCACATGGCCTAAAATGGCATCTTTTGGGGACTAGTACAGAGTTTAGAAATGAATTCAAATGCCTTCGGATAGCACATGTTTTCCCTCTGTACCCCAATTCCCACTTACTTTATTTTCTTCGCATAGATTTCTAACTCCCATTTTCTCATCTTGGCTTCTAACGGTTACTAGTTGCTTGAGTTTAAAAATGTTGCACAACCTCTTCAGTCATTAGTTTCTCATCTGTAAAATGGGTCTAATTATACTTACTTCATGGGATAGTTGTGAGGATTCAGGGAACCAACACATTTACATATCCATTACATTGTAGATGCTCATTAAACATTAGTCTCTTTTCCACTTTGAATAAATCGGGATTTCGCCATTTCTTGTGGCAGTAATATCCTATCCCTTTCGTTGTTCTTTTTCAGTTCTCTCAGCCTCAGACACATTATTTTCTCTCCCACTCTTTCTTCCTGTTGTTTTCCTTCCTCTCTACTGACATTGCCTTTAGGCATCCAGCCAGTTCACTGTGCAGTACTCTGAGCTAAGGAACAGGAAGTATCAACACGACTTCCATCACTGCCATGACCGAAATTGCTGTTACCACTGTCCTGCTTCTACCAAAACAATAGCAGCAACAATAACTGCTTATACTTATCTAGCACTTAATAATCTTAGTTTCTCACATGTCATTATATTCAGTCCTGTTCACAACCCTGTGAACGGAATACTACTAACTTTCATTTTATAGTTAAGATAGCCAAAGAGCAGAAAATTGCTTAAGGGTCGGTCCAGAGAAAATGTTCTTGGGGCCGGCAGGTGGCATGGTGGTTAAGGCACTGGAGTCCCACACGGACGACCATGGTTCAAGTCCTGGATCTGGCAGTCCACTCTCACTTTGCCCCTCTTTCTGGTCAAATTAAATATAATAATAATGAAACAGATATGGCTTATTACCTGTTGATGATGGCATGTATAATATTCTCAACTGGGTTGGTCTGAGAAGTATTTCATGATGGGTAAAGTCTTTTTACAAGCAAAATGAGAAATAGTGATTGACTGTTTAAAAAATAATTAGAATAATAATAACAATGATTGGGGAAAACATTGAAAAGATACTGAATGATGAAGTGGGGAGATTAATGTCTCTGTATTGACTGACATGCATGGCATTCCCTTTTGAAAAAGCAATGTAATATACTGTAAAGTTATATGCAATCCAATGTAGTATAAACAAGATTGTGATGATAGTAAATAAATAAAATGATAATAATAAATAATAAAATTTAAAATAATCATTAAAAAAGAGAATGTTCTTACAGTATTCTGTTTGTTTTAATGCCAGAAGGCATGTTTACTCAAATGAGAGAGAGAACACCTCCCACCCTCAATAAGGGGTCTTGTTATACCACAATTCTTTTTCCTTCAGTTATTTATCCTGTGAAGATTCTAGGCATGTGAACATAGCTGCTTTTCAAACTGTTGAGGGAGGGAATCAAACCCTGAAGTGAAACATGAGACCTGGCTTCTTCGACATGGCATTTAACTGCTATGCTATCGGGTTGACTCCTTATCAGTCTTTAACCAGTATTAGCCACATCTCAATGAACAATATCAGATGATAAATTTTTGTTTCTTCTAACATTAAACTAGTATTGAGGACCAGGAAGAACCAACAGTTGTGGTTCTGTGTTAGTTTCTTTTTAATTGCTAGCAAAAATATTAGGTTATCGGCAAAGTCATGATGTATTTTTCTGTTTTTCTATGCAAAAATGCGTCATGACTTTCCCAATGTAGGAAATTCCATATGGCTCACTCCACAGTTCAAATCTCTGACCCAGCAGCTTGAAAAAACACATCAGGCGTATGTGACTACATGCCCAAAATCCTGAGAGGGAATGGAGAAGGGATTATGATGTGGCTATCCCCCTAGGGAGTGCTTTCACAAACTCTCTCCTCTCCCCCACTCCCATCTCCAGTGAACCCACACACTCTATAGCTAAAACTTAAATAACTAACTTTGAACAAATATTACACCCTTTCAAAAAACATTTCTGATTTAAACAGACTTGTCACTCCAAACTCTGTCTTGGAAGCAGATTTTAAAAGAAGCTCTTGCTGAAGGACTTGTGGTACTGGAGTTTACATAAAGCCCTTCAAGGAAATGAAAGTTAGGGACAAAAGTAACAGGAACCATAGTTTGTGTATGATAACCGCTCTGATTCTGTGAGTCAAGGATGGAAGAACAGGGAAAGTGGAAAGCAAATTAAATTCTTGCCACTGATAATTAGGAAGAAGTCGTCCAAGTTAGCTGGTGGCTAAGGCCACTGTTTGCCACGTGGCTGACTGTATGGTTCAAGTCCTGGACCCAGTAGGTTGAAAAACACTCTGTGTGCATGTACACACTCTGTGTGCTCAAAATCCTTAAAGGAGAACGGTAGAATGGAGAAGGGAATGCAGCATGGCCATTCCCCTGGAAGGTGCTTTCTTACTTTCTCACTCTGTGTGTGTGTGTGTGTGTGTGTGTGTGTGTGTGTGTGTGATGTCTGGCTACACATGCACCCTATAGCAAATTTTTCAAAAAGAAGTTGTCCAAGTATTAACCTTCACTCAAGAAGAACTCAGTTGAGAAATCTGCCTATCAGAATTGACTACAACAGCCTTAAATCTATACCACCACCCTGAAATGAACATTCTGGCTGTTAGTTAATAGAAGTAAGGTGAACTCAGAAATAATAATAAGTAAAATTATGCTTTCTATAGCTTCATAGATTTATTAGAGTACTCTAATTTATACTATTACAGGATAATGAGAAATATATTTAATTTGGATAATTTGCTTTTTGTACTGTTTTGTACTGTGTTCTAATGTATGTGTCACACTGAAGTTATTCTAAAGAAATTTGTTTAAATGACATAAAGGGCCAGTCAGTGGCATGGTGGTTAAAGCTTCAGGATTCAGCATGACCAACTGTGCTGTCCTAGTTTCAAATCCTGTGGCTTAAAAAGCACACCTGTAAGGAAAAATAGAAGAGAAGGGACGGTGACATGGGCATCCCCCCCAGTGGAGGCATTTTTTTTCACTTTCTCTCTCTCACATGTGTGCACGTTTTAAATTTACATACATCTCTAAAATTATGACTTCTTTAGTGATACTTTTATTTTTAAAAATCTCCAGTGAGAAATCTTAAATGTAAGGTATTGTTAAACCAGCCAAATATTTTTTTTAAGATTAATGGCAATTAAACATCAAATTCAACTGTTTTTTCATTCTCTTCCCATGGATAAGACAGTATAGAGCATTGTAAAGGATAGTGGAGAATAATGTTTATAATGGCAAAAACTGATGGTACCCATCAGTTCATAATGTGTTGCTGACAGAGATGACTGAGACTGAGTGAATAACAAAGACATAGCAATGTAATACCAGAGTTCTGTTGGCTGGAAAGTCCAAAGGGATCACAAAATGGCAGAAAGCAGAAATTTCATCTGAGTGTGGTCTGTACCCATGTCACTTTCTCTGCTCACTCACCCTAACTCAATCACAGAAGCCTTACCCTAATGACATCATCACACCAAAAGGCAACACTTCCCTACAACATGATCAAATGCATCCTGTTGCAATGGCTGAGCACATGAATTGGGGCGAGGGGATACGTGCAAACAGTGACAGTGCCATATTTAAAAAAAAAAATTAGGCAAATATACAAAGGAAAGGATATGAAAAAGGAAGCAATTAATACTTCAGCCAAAAGAAAGCAGCTGCGATAGGAGGCTAGAAATAAAAGTGAGATTTTGAAAGAAAACAAATACCATTTTCATTATTATTTAATAAGTATTTACTTGCTAAAGATATCCAAGTGCCATATAAACCATAGTATCAGACAAAATTCTTGTCCAGGAAAGTTAATCAAGGACCCAAGGGTGCCAGTGGGTACCAACTCATTAACTTGACTTTGTTAGTTTTGAAGTTTGTCATTTTATCCTCTCTATTGTTGTGATTCAATGGTACTTTGTATTTTAGTTTTCATTACACTTTATTGAAATCATTTGCTGACATACTGCCTCCAGCAGACTGTGTGTCCTTCATGGTAGGGTCTATCCTTCTGTTCACTTCTGCACCCTTAACCCCTAGCAATGTCTCCACATCTATGTCCCCCACAGGGAGCAGGTTCAGTCTGGAAAAGTCTTAAATTCCATTTATCAGTCTCCCTCCAAGCTTGCTCCTTTCCCTGTTTCCCCTCTCTAAATTAAGGGTGCCACTTTCCAGTATGTCTCAACATAAAATATGGTAGCCATCCTTAATTTTTCTCTTTCCTTTCTGTCATACATCAAACAGTCAACACAAAAATCAATTCATTTTTCTCTAAAAATGTCTCACAATATCACTTTGCTTCTTCATCATCACTGCTATGCTCTGGTTTTGATGTCTCACTTCAAGCCAGTCTCTAAACTGCCATGCATTATTTGTTCTTTCATTCATTCAGAAGTTTCCTATCACCAATGAGAAAGTGTAACCTTTCCTCCATGACACCTGGTACTCCATGACCAGGTTCCTGCATCTTCCTCAAGCTTGTCTCTTGCTCTTCACCTTACTCCCATTCTATCTTTTCCCCAAAATTGAATTGCTGGTCCTTCAAATACTTGATACCTCCATTTTCTTATATATGCTTTCCTTCTTCCTAAAATCTATTCCTCTCTTTTTCAAAGCAAAGTTCTTTTCATTCTTCAAAGCTTTGATTTAATATTATCTCCCCTAAACAAAGTTTTCCTGACTTTCAAAGTTTGATCTCTGCCTCCACATTCTCACAACACATGGTTGTATTTCCATTAGAATATTAATCATATGGGGGCCAGTCAGTGGTGTGGTGAGGGTGACTGAATCCCACGTGGCCTATCACACAGTTAGAATCCCAAACCTGGTGTCTTGAAAAATACACTGAGTGCATGTGCGTGCAAACTCAAAATCCCAAGAGGAGAAAGGAGAAGAATAGATTGCAGCATGGCCATCCCCCCAGAGGGTGCTCGCTCGCTCTCTCTCTCTCTCTCTCTCTCTCTCAAGTGCGCACACCCTCTAGAAAACAAAAAAAAAACAAAAAAAAAAAAAGATCACACAGTTAGAATCCCAAACCTGGTGTCTTGAAAAATACACTGAGTGCATGTGCGTGCAAACTCAAAATCCCAAGAGGAGAAAGGAGAAGAATAGATTGCAGCATGGCCATCCCCCCAGAGGGTGCTCGCTCGCTCTCTCTCTCTCTCTCTCTCTCTCTCTCGTAAGTGCACATGCCCTATAGCAAACTAAAAACAAACAACAACAAAAAAAGAGTATTAGTCATATGCTATGATCATTACTTACATCATGGTCCTCCCACTGGGTTCTGAGTTTTCTCAAGAATTTGGACTATGCTACACCTTTTATTTAATCTAATATATTGTAAGTACTATAAAATATAATCAATATAAAAATTATTGAGATATATTTTTTACACTAAATCTTTGAAATTTAGTGTATATTTTACACTTATAGCATATCTTAATTCAAAAGAGCCACCTCTGTAGGATTCAAAGGATTATTTGAACAGTGCTGGTCTAGAATTATAAAATGAGAGAGAAGTGGATTAAAAATATGTAAGTTTCCTTTTGTTCTGTTCCAGAAGAGGGGCAGTATGGTAAAAAGCAGGGAGGCACATGACAGCTTGGCACCACCAGAGACTTGCAGTCATTCTGACTGATCACACTTCAGTATACTAGGAAGGAAAGTCATGTTGCAGACCCCAGTGAGGAGCCACACCTGGGAGGGGTTGATTTAACAATGATGCTAGGCTTTGGGGACCAGCAGATGGCGTAATGGTTACATTGCTGGAGTCCCATATAGTCAAACACGGTTTGAGTCCCAGACCAGGTGGCTTAAAATCCACACTGGATATGTGTGCATACTTGCCCTAAATCCCAAGAAGTGAGTGGAGAAGAGATTTCAGTGTGGCCATTCCCCTGGGGGGTAATTTCTAGCTGTCTGTCTCTCTGTCTCTCTCTCTCCCTGGGGAGCGTATATGCCCTATAGCAAAAATCTCTAAAAAAAAAAAAATTTTTTTAAATATTATATTCACACTTTGCCCTGTAGGTAACAAGGAGGTGTTACATGATGGGAGGCAGGACTCAGCATGATCAGCTCTGCATTTTGTAAAGATCAATACGGGCCCTGATTGGAGGAGGAAATGCAGGGACAAAGGGCCTGCCGGATATTATTCCAGCGTGTAGACAAGCAATAAGGAAGGACTAAACCAAGCAGAAGTAGGGAAGGACATGGTTCAAAAAAATAGCAAGAGCAACAAGCAGGTACACAGAGAAAGGACTGGAGGAGAAGAGGCAGGGGCCCATATTTCTGTCCTAGATAACTAGAAAGATGATAGGGCTTCTAGACACCATAACTGGAAAAATAGGAGACGATCCATCAAAGAGAAGAAAAAATCCCTAACAGAAGGTTCCAGAGAGACCCATCTTATGTAGAATGCTTCTCTGTAACAGTCTGCCATAGTTAAGAACAACACAACAGTTCATTGATTTTTTTTTCTTTTATGGAAAACTCAGTGAAAGGGATATTTTTTTTAAAGATGCTTAGCCAATTTCCAGCCCTGTATTGGAACAATCATATCAGAGTTATAGTGTGAGGCTTGTTTTCTGACAGAACATCATAAGTTCACAATCTAATGTTCTCAAGTCAACCACAAACTCTCCACAGAAACCTAAATTTGCCTGAACTGTGAACTCAGTACTCTGTTTTGAAACGTCAGTGACAGGAATACATTGAGTTTCTCTTTACCTCACAAAGACATTAGTTGTTATCTGGTCAGTCCTTCTGACCACATTTTTCTGTCTCTTATTATCAAAGATTTCACCATCACAATTAATGGTCTTTCAATGCAGCTCCAAGCACTATATCCTCTCTTAACTTTGTCTAGGGCAGGTAGACAAAGGCAAGATTTCTAACCTGGACAGCTCTTTTTATTAGGAATCAAAATCCTTCTCAGAAACCTAGCAGTCTTCCCCTCTGACTCATTGAAGGAAATTGGTTTGTATTTCTACTCCTAAGCTCCTGGCAAAGAGCAGTAAGATTACCATGCCCTGACCTAGGCTAAATATGGTTCATCCTATAGGTTCTGTAGGATTGAGGGTGAGATGGTGAAGGATAGAGAAGACCACCTTTACTTTTCCTGAGCTACTGAGATAACAATAATAATAAAACCAGCAATCAGTATTATTGCTGTAACACATGTCCACAAGCTTAGTGACTTAAAACAATACAAATTTATTTTCTTACAGCTCAGGAATGGAAGTCCAAAATGGGCTTCAGTGGACTGAAATCAAGGTGTCAGCAGGACTGCAAGGCTTTGGAAAGCTCTAAAGGGAATCCATTTCTTTATCTTTCCTATCATCTAAAGCTCACCTCCATTCCTTGGCTGATGGCCCACTCTCTATCTTTAAAGCCAGCAGTCAGGTATCTCCCAATTCTTTCTCTCATTCTTTTTTTTTTCTCTCTCTCTTTTTCTTTTATCCTATCAATTTTTCTGAATTTAATATTTCTACATCCCTTTTTAAAGACTTTTGTGTTTATACTGGGTCTGCCTAGATAATCCA
The DNA here is from genome assembly GCF_000334495.1 of Tupaia belangeri chinensis. NCBI lineage: Eukaryota > Metazoa > Chordata > Mammalia > Scandentia > Tupaiidae > Tupaia > Tupaia belangeri. The sequence continues at coordinate 1,471,863 of NW_006159982.1, read as the reverse complement.
GACTAATCTCTCCATCTCAAATTCTTTAATTTAATCCCATTTACAAAGTCTCTTTTCCCATGTATCGTAACAAGCTTTCAGGTTTCAGGGATTAGGGTGTGGATATCTTTGGGTTTACCACGGTCAGGTTTCCATTGCCCAGAGATAATGAACAATTGTTGTAATAGCAATCACTTAGTGTCTACCATGTGTCAGTCCATAAACCGAACACTTTATAAATGCTACCCAGTGAAAGACCAATACTAATATTCTGAGAGAGGCAATAACCTTATCTTACAAGTGGGGAGAATGGTATCCAAAGGGTCTATGTTCACAGATTCAGGAACTACCCTCAATTCAAACCCAGACATGCCCATGTCCCAAGTTTGTGCTCTACCATGCTCTCTTCTGCTTAGAAGAGCTTGTTGAAAGTCCCCAAGTGAAGTGTTTTGAATGCCCAAAGTTAAGTGAGCTCTTTCTTCAAGTGTACATCTTGTCAATAGTAAATATGATGGGACTTCCAAAAGTTCAAGGAAAAGTGATATTAAATACAAGTTTATTTGGGGTATAAAAAATTGAAATACATGCATATTTTTTCATAATTCATGTTTTCCATGAACTTTTTGAAGACCTCCCCTTGTAAACCTGGGTCTTATTTCTCTAAATTTTCAGTAAACTGCAACAATGTTGTATTTTATAAAGAAAGTCAGTAACAATTTAATCTCATTTTACTTCTCAGTGTGTATCCCTGTGGAATATCAACCCTATACACATTCATTTCCATTTTCTGTCTATGTCTTTCAAGATCATCAGAGCGAAAATACTTTCTAAAAATGAACATTTTAAAATAATGTTAACAACGTTAAGTGGGTTTATTGTTATTTCCTCTTTGTTTTAAGTTCCAGGGTAGTCCATGATTGGATTTAAATACATATAATATGTTACCTCTCTGGAAACCATTCTTTCTCCTAGAAACACAATAAAAAAAGTAAAAATAACAAGTAGTTATATCAATATATTAGGAGACAAAGATTATGAACAGAACTTAACACCATCTATTTGCCAAAAGGCAGAGAAGGGTTATGGGTTAGAGGAACAATCTTTGATCATCATACATAAGGAATTCCTAAGAAGACACAGTAACACCAAATATGCAAAAACTGAATGATTGCCTTAAAAACTATTGTATTGCAAGGGGATACCAATTCCAAGAAAGTTAAAATATAAAGTAAAAATCCGTAATTATACCTTGACTTTAAGACCATGTTCAACAACATATTCCCAACTTTTTCTTATCTTTTCTGTTCTCTTCTTTTCTTTTTAACAATTAAATATCACAGGCTACTCTTAGTTCTGATGGGTGTCTAGTTGAAGCTAAAAAATTAAACCCTCTGCCAGCCATAATCTTCTTCTTAATAGTTCTATGACTAGTATCAGCACTGTGGTTTGTTTTCCATTCCTGTTTAAGTATTAAGAATAAAACTCAATACAATATTTATCTACATAATTACAGATACAAACCCTAGTATACAGCCAACACTGAGCTACTGCAGGCAAGCAAACTCAGTAAGAGTCGATAGACACCACTCCAAATTCAGCAAAAGAAAGGCACTCCCACATAGTCGACCATGGTTCAAATCCTGAATCTAGCAGCTTAAGACCCACTGAAGGCATGTACATGAGTGCCTGCCTAAAATCCTAAGAGAAGAATGAAGGGGATATATATATCAAATGGAAGGAAAGGAATGCCAAGATTGATATCAAATGTTGAATATCCATCATTTCAACTAATTCACACAAAGGTTTCATGTACGTGTATTATATGACAGGGTGTGTGGGAAAGGGTAAAGCCTATTTTTCTGTCTGGGAAGCAAGTTTGGCTTTTTGTCTTGAGCTCAGACAATATTACAGTTAAGATGTTTCCAAATCAAATGGAAGGAAAGGAATGCCAAGATTGATATCAAATGTTGAATATCCATCATTTCAACTAATTCACACAAAGGTTTCATGTACGTGTATTATATGACAGGGTGTGTGGGAAAGGGTAAAGCCTATTTTTCTGTCTGGGAAGCAAGTTTGGCTTTTTGTCTTGAGCTCAGACAATATTACAGTTAAGATGTTTCCAACACAATGCAGATCTAACAATCTAGCACTTTTCATCAACAACCCCTACATTCATGTCCATTCTTTCTCTCTCCAGGATCAGGACCCAACCAGCCTCAGGTGCACTGGTTATGTGGCATCTAATGGGAGCTTTCACTGCAGCTGTAAGCACTGCTGTTTTCCAGATGTGTACCCATTAAGTGTACGTCAGTGGGGCTGCTGCAAACCTGGAAGTCTGCAAGTGAGTCATGAAGCAAAAATGACTAGGAAGCTTCGGCATGAACCATTACATAAAAGCTGGAATCTAGACCTTCCACTGACTTTTCCTTTCAAAGTACTGAAGAAGAGGATTACCTTACACCAGAGCCACATTCTATATTGAGCAGAAACTTGTGGATTGTTTTGCTCAGGCCCTTGGGAACATCAGAAGGTTCCTATTAAAATGAACAATGAGTAATAAACTTTAATAGTCTCCAGAGGTACATAATGCCAAAGAATAATTCATTAAAAAATGCAGATTTAATAAGAGTACTTATAACTCCTCATAAATCATTTACTGTAAAGCATAATTTTGATCAAAAGATACTAAAACCATGATATATTATAGCTGGTGCTAAAATAAGTCTTATGTTACCAGTATCAAACAGATAGATAAATTAATGTCCTTAATTAGCAGCTGATGAGAAATCATGAGTAGCTTTAAAAGAATCTGGTAACGTCTGTGAAATGTTCAAGTCTGTTGCCTAAAATAAACTTTTTCCTTTCACAGCTTTTTTTTTTTTTCTCTCCCTGGATCTCCCCTTAAGTTGTGAGCCCAGTACAACATGCAGGCTTGTGTGGCTGCCCATCAAGGAAATTGCTGTCTGACAAAGGTATTTCCAGTCTGTAACGATTACTGTATCTGTCAAACAGATAGTTAAAGTAATAGAGTAAAACCAAGAACGTCCCATGTTTCCCCATATGTCTGAGTAAATAGTATTTTTTCTCACACACATGAAACAGATGAATTGTATTTGTTAGCAGAATACAAAGTAAAACATAATAAAGCCCTTTTTCTCCGATTTGCATAAGCAGCACTAATGTGGAAAGGGGAGTTAGAATTAAGGACTCAGGGTGTCTTTCATTTGTACCCTCTAGTTGTCAAAAACTGAAAAGGTATAATCATCCCAACAAGAAAGACTCAGCGGTTCCTATGGCAATGTTGAGAAGGGAATGCCAAAGATAGGCCAAAGGAGGTGGGAAAGGGGTCAAGATCATTACTGCAATTCTCTTCCTCACTGAATCTTGTTATTTCCTACAGCTTGACAGAAAAAAATTCAACTTTAGTGACTTTTCCTGTGTTCCTGGGTAAGTGTCAAACTTCAGGTGATGGGAGAGTATTAGGGGAAAGGAATAGGAAAGAGATGCTCATATGAAAACAGACCACTGAACTATAGGCTGATAGACAGGCTTCAGGCGTTTGTACTGACATCCCCAAAGTAAAACGAACCTTGCACTTAAAATTAAGGTCTTTCTGGTGCCCACAGGTGACTTGGTGGTTAAGGCACTGGACTTCCATGTGGTTAACTGTGGTTCTAGTCCCTGACTAGCATGTCAGGCATGTTGTATAAGCATGCCCAAAATCTCAAGAGGAAAATGGAGAAGTGATATCAGTATGGTCATTCATCCTGGGGGATGATTTCTCCCTTTTGTCTCTTTGTCTCTCTCTCTCTCTCTCTCTGGCAAGTACATGTGCCCTATAGCAGAAATCTCTAAAAAAAAAACAACAACAACAAAATTAAGGCCCTTCAGAGAAAATGAGTGGGAGCAGGTGGTAGAGTACTTTGATTATCTTTTGAGACACATTTTTCGAGCGTGGGCAAGATACAGAAGCAAGCTGCCAAGTCCCTGAACATTACCTAATCCGATATTTTAACTGTCTGTCATTTAGTTAGTAGTGAAATTACAGTAGGGAATTATGACTTTATAAACATTCCTGACATATGGACTCTCCATGGTCTAAGGTCTCTTAATATAGGACTTGGCTACTAGAGACACACACTTCATCTTCATGCTTTAGTTTCCTTATTTTCACCAGTGAGTACCAAGAAGGCCTCTTTTCTCTTTAATTATTGCCATATCTACTGGAAAAACTAGGCAAGAATGAGTGGAACAGGGCATGCTGAGAGGAGCTGGCATAAAACTGAACCTCGCTTCAGGATGAGACAGATAGATACCAGAGGAGCCAGTGTCTGGGTGTACTGGGACTGATGGAGGAGGACTATCTAGGTGCTATATGATAATATACATAGTAATGTCTTTGTCTTGACTGATATGCATGGTATTTGTGCTAGAAACAGAAATACTGTATACTGCTAAGATATATTTATTTAAATGTAAATTAAAATAAATAAATAAAAATTATTAAAAAATGAAAATGTGAAAAAAATTTAAAAGGTGTTGCCAATCATATATATGTATATATATATATGTGTATATATAATTTTAAAAACTAGCAGAATGAAAATTAAAGGTACAGAACATAATATACTGTTCTCTGTTGAAGATGATAAATATGGTGATATCCTTGATTTGATTATCATGCTCTGCATGTTTGCTTTGAAAAATCTTATAGTACTCCACAAAGATGTACAACAATTAAATGCAAATAAAAAAATTACAAAAAATAGATTTTTAAGAGATATTTTTGCTATAGGGCATGTGCACTTGCCAGAGAGATAGAGAGACAGAAAGTGATAAATTACCACCCAGCAGGGATGGCCACACCACAATCCCTTCTCTTCCATTCTCCTCTCAGGATTTTGGGGCATGCATATGCACCTGGTGTGAGTTTTAAGTTACCAGATCTAGGACTCGAACGGTAGTCAACTACATGGGACTCCAGCTATGTAACCATTACTCCATCTGCTGGCCCTAAAAAATAGATTTTTAAAAGGCTATATATGGAGCAATGCATATTCTAGGACACCTCCCTTCTTGAGAGCTCTGTTTTTCTTCCCACTCCTTTAATAAACTCCCTGCCTTGTTAATAAATTCCCTGATTGGCTGATAGAAAAAAAAATTTTTTGAGAGGTTTTTGCTATAGGGCACATGCACTGGCCAAAAAGACAGTGACAGACAGAGAGACAGAAAGCAAGAAATCACCTCCCCAGGAGGGATGGCCATGGCGCAATCCCTTCTCCTCCATTGTCCTTTCAGGATCTTGGGCACACACGCACACGTGCCCAGTGTGAGTTTAAGCCTCCGGGTCCAGGACTCAAACTGCAGTTGACTACACAGGAGTCTAGCAACATAGCCATTACGTCAACTTCTAGTCCCTGAAAAAAAATTTTAAAAAGAAAAAATAAAGGCTATATGAAGTCTGGTTTGTTTGTTTATTTGTTTAACATTCAATAACTCTTATCATAAGAGAAATGTAAATTGAAACCACACTGGGAAATCAATCACCTAACCCTAGTCATAATGGCTATGATAAAAAGCGAACAAACAAAAATGAAGAATAAGTGTTGGCACGGTTACAAAGAAAAGGGAATCCTTGTGTACTGCTGGTGGAAATGTAACTTAGAACTGTCACTGTAGAAAACAGTATGGAAGTTTCTCAAAAATCTAAAAATAGAATTATCATATAAGCCAGCAATCCCACTATTGAGTATATGCCCAAAGGATAGGAAATTAGAGAGGAATGTGTACCTTCATATATATTGTAGTATCATTCACAATAACTAAGACATGGAATCAACCTAAGTGACCAACAACCAATGAATGGATTAGGAAAATATGGTACATATATATGATGGAATAATACTCAGCCAAAAAGATCAACAAAATCCTGCCATTTGACACAAAGTGAACAAATGTACAAGTGCACACATACATATACAACCTATATATAATGCTAAATGAAATAAGCCAGACTGAATAAGCTAAAAAGTTTATGTTCCTATTTAACATACACCAAATATCTACACTCCATGGTGGAAACTGAAGGACTGGAAAGCATAGAAGTAGAATAATGGGAAGAACCAGAGCTTGGGGTGGGTAGGTAGGATGTTCTTGAGAAATATTAATAGGAGTAAAAATGCCTATAGACAAGAAGATGAGGTTATGGATTTTACTTATAGAAAAGTGAAAAATATAATTTTAAAACATATTTCAAAGAAAACCTAGTAGAACTATTTTTGAATGGGTCTAAGATAATGAAATGTTCAATGCTGAAGAAGATAAATATATGTATGTCCTTGATTTGACTCTTATATACTGTGTACATGTTTTTAAAAAATCATACTGGGAGCTGGTGGCATGGTGGTTAAAGCACTGGACTCCCACATGGTCAACCATGATTCAAGTCCCAGACCTGGCAGCTTGCTTCCTCACTTTCCATCTCTCTTTCTGGTCAAATTAAATAATAATGATCATAAATAAAAAATTAAATTTATTTTTTAAAATCATACTGTAACCTCCAGAGATATATGAAACAAACATATGCAAACCAGTTATTGAATTATAATAACAAAATGTTTAGTTTTTTTAAAAAACAAGAAAGCAAAATACCACATTATGTATCTTAAATATATACAATTTCTTTCTTTGTTTTTTTTTTTTTAGAGAGATTTTTGTTATAGGGTACATGCACTCACCAGAGAGACAGAGATGGAGATACAGAAAGTGAGAAATCACCCCCCAAGGGAGATGGCCACACTGCAATCACTTCTCCTCCAGTCTCCTCTGAGGATTTTGGGTGTGCACTCACACACGCCGGGTGTTAGTTTTAAGTCACTGGGTTCAGGACTGAAATGTGTTCTACTACATGGGAGTTCAGCAACATAACCATTTCGCCATCTGCTGATCCCAAATATATACAATTTCTATTTGTCAATTATACCTCAATAAAGCTGGGGATGGGGAAGAACGTACATCTCCCTGGAAAGATATTCTTTACTAATTAAAATCGTTGTCTTCCTCTGATCTGAGACACTCCAGTTTTTTTTCAGTTTTATACACAATCCTGAAAAATATCTCAGTTTTTTTCAGGTAATGATCCAGAAAACTGAGAATTATAGCTAAACCATCCAAGATTTTCTAAGACAATGAATAAAAGATCAGAAAAATGAGCAGCTCATTCGAATCACCCATTCATTTATTTGTTCATTACACTAATATGTATTGTGTTATTCAACAACTATTTTAAAAGCTCTTTTGCATCTTCTAGATGACGTTATACCTCACTAAGAACAAGACAGTTCATCTGCTCTGAGTGTGGTTCTTGTGGGCAAGACAATAAACAGGTACCAATTCTGGTAAGGGCTACAAAGAAAATAAATGAGTGATGAGCAGAAAGTAACTGAGGATGGCCCTTTTAGGTGGGGTAGTCAGGAAAAGCCTATCTGAGAAGGGGACTACTCACACAAAGACCTGGGAAGAGAACATTCCAGGCAGATGGAACAGCAAAGGTAAAAGCTAGAGTGGGAAGAACTCTGCATGTTGAGGAACCAAAGGTCATCCAGGAATGTTCTAAGAAAGTAGGTAAATGTTTTAGAATGAAGAAGGGGAGGTAGGCCGTAGCCCTGTGAGCCTTAACTCATAAGCCATGATTAAATAGTGGATATTATTCAAATCAACGCCACAATGAGATATCATCTCAGACCTGTTAGAATGGCTACTACAAAAAAATTTTTGAGAGAGAGAGATTTTTGCTATAGGACACATACACCCACTGGAGAGACAGAGAGAGAGAGATAGGAAGCAAGAAATCATCCCCCAGGTGGGCTGGCCATGCTGCAGCCCCTTCTTCTCCATGCACACACACACACCTGGTGTGGATTTTAAGCCGCCAGGTCTATTACTCGAACCACAGTCAATTATGTGGGAGTCCAACAATATAACCAATACACCATGCTGGTCCCTAAGAAATTTTTAAAGTAGAAAGTTAATAAGTATTAGAGAAGATGTGGAATAAAGAGAACCCTTTTACACCATTTGTAGGAATGTAAATTAGCAAGCAGTATAGAAAATAGTATGCAGGTTCAAGAATTCTCATTTGATCCAACAATGAATGTCATTTCTGGGTATATATTAAAAGGAAATGAAATCTGTATTTCAAAGAGACATGAGCACACTCATGTTCGTTACAGCATTATTCCCAATAACCAAAATACGGAAGAAATCAAAGCATCCATCAATGGATAAACAGATTTTTTAAAAATACAATGGAATATTATTTAGCCCTAAAAGGGAGAGGGGCCCTGTAATCTGTGACAAGGATGAGGCTAGAAGACATTAAACTAAGTGAAAAAGGCCAGCCACAGAAGGACAAGTACTTCATAATATCACTTCTATGCCAAATGGAAAACAGTCAAACTCCTACAACTAGAGAGAATGGAAGCTGCCAAGGCCTGAGGGTGGGGAAGAAACAGGAAGGTATTAGTTAAAGGGTACAAAGTTTTGGTTCTATAAAATGAATGCCTTTAGGAGATCTACTCTGCAATATAGTGCCTATAGCTAGCCATACTACATTGTATACATTAAAATTTTCTAAGAAAATAGATTTTATGTGAAGTGTTCTTATTGCAAACGAATAATGAATAAAGAGAGGAGGACACTTTTGGAGGTAATGGGCAGGTTTGTGGTATAGACAGTGGTGAGGGTTTCACTGGTGTGTAGTTATCTCCAAACCCATAAAACTGTACAGAGTAAATATAGGCAGGTTTTTGCATATCAATTGTACCTCAGTGAAGCAGTTCATTTGTTTGTTTGTTTGTTTTTTAACTGAAAAAAAAAAAAAGAATGTTGGGTTTCTTTATTTTTTTTTTTTTGGCTTAAACAACAGAAAATTATTTTATCACAGTGCTGTGGATTCAGGAGGACACAGAAAGCCTGTAGGCCCATAATAAGCAATGATTGAATCAGTAATAAATAACCTTCCAACAAAGAAAAGCCTAGGTCCTGATGGCTTCACTTCTGAATTCTACAAAACTTTTAAAGAAGAGGTAACCCGACTCTACTCAAATTACTTCTAAAGATCCAAAAAAAAGGAACACTCCCAAATTCATTAAATGAAGCCTCCATCACCCTCATTCTCAAAACTGGTAAGAAAAACTACAGACCAATATCTGTTGAATATAGATGCAAAAATTCTCAACAAGATACTAGCAAATTGTATACAATCATATATAAAAAGATTATTCATCACACCAGGTAGGCTTTATTTCAGGGATGCAAGGGTGGTTCAACATACACAAAACCATAAGTGTAATACACCATGTTAACAAAAAGAAAGACAAAAATAATACGATCATTTCAACCGATGCAGAAAAAGCATTTGACAAAATGCAACATCCCTTCATGATTAAGACTTTCAGCAAAATTGGCATAGAAGGATCATTTCTCTACATAATAAAAGCTATCTATAAAAAAACTATACCTGAGGCCAGCAGTTAGCATAATGGCTATGTCGCTGGACTCCCATGTAGTCGACCATGGTTCAAGTCCTGGACAGGGTGGCTTAAATTCACGCTGGGTGTGTGTGCGTGCATGCCCATAATCCCAAGAGGATAATGGAGGAGAAGGGATTGTGGTGTGACCATCCCCCCTGGAGGGGGTTGATTTCTCACTTTCTGTCTCTCTGTCTCTCTCTGTCTCTGGCGAGTGCACACGCCCTGTAGCAAAAACCTCTCCAAATAAATAAATAAATAAATAAAACCTACAGCTAAGATTACACTGAAGGGGGAAAGCTGAAAGCTAGTCCACTAAAAACTGGCACAAGACAAGGTTGCCCACTCTCTCCACTCCTTTTCAATATAGTGCTGAAAGTCCTAGCTAATGCAGTCAGACAAGAGAATGAAATAAAAGTCATTCCAATAGGAAAAGGGGAAAGAAGAGTTGAAATTATCTCTGTTTGCAGATGACATTATCATATACATAGAAGACCCAAAGGTATCCATGAAAAAACTTCCTGAAGTTATAGATGAATAAAGTGGCAGGATACAAAATCAACTTACAAAAATCATCATTTCCATACACAAACAAGCAGAGGCAGAACTTTAGAAAGTAATCCCATTTACCATAACCACAAAAAGTATAAGATACCTAGGAATAAATCTAACCAAGGAAGTCAAAAACCTCTTCCAGGAAAACTACAAAAATCTTCAAAAGAAATTTAAAATGACACACAAAAAAGTGGAAGGATATCCCATGTTCCTGGATTGGAAGAATTAATATAATCAAAATGGCAATTCTACCCAATCTACATATTTACTGCAATCCCTATAAAATTACAAGAGACATTCTTCATAAATATAGAAAAGACAATCACAGAATTTGTCTGGAATCAGAAAAGACCCATAATTGCCAAAGCAATCCTACACAGGAAGAGTGGAATGGAAAGCATCTCACTCTCTGATCCCAAAATTTATTACAAAGCTGTGATAATCAAAACAGTATGGTACTGGCACAAAAACAGATATGTGGGCCAAAGGAACAGAATAGAGACCACAAAAATAAACCCCAAAACATACAGCCAACTGATCTTTGACAGAGGGTACCAGTCAATCCAGTGGGAGAAGAAAACTTCTTTAGCAAATGTTGGGTTTTATTCTAAGTGCAAAGAACATCATTAGTAGTCTTGTGACTAAACCTAGGGTGTCATTACCATGTCACTCTGGCCACACTGCAGGAAACAACTGGAGAAGCCAGAGACTACAGAGGTTACTGCAGGAGTCCCTATGAGAAATGGGTAATGGGGTCGTGGCTTACAGTGTAGAAACAAAAAGGGCAACAGCTTTGCAGGAGTTTGGGTAGGTAGGGAAGGTAGGTAAAGGGGAGAATCTCTACTCTTGTGCAAAACACACACATTCTTTTTTTCTGTACACACTTCCCACTTCATCTCAATTGATGACTGTGGAAATATTTGTATATTTGCCACAATAACGCAAATATCATTGGATTTCATTTGACTTAAGCCCATTTTCATGTCTTGGCCTACGTCTCAGGTGTATTTCAGGTCACAAAGGAAGGATTCTGCACACAGCCATAAACACTGGTGAACAGGTTTTTCATTGCTTGGCCCAACTTACCTCCTTTTTCCCTCCACCCCACCCTCCTGGAAAGCTTTGACTTGCACAGCTGGAAAAGATGACTACTGGGGGCCAGAACACCACAACTGCCCAGAGGGCCAAAGAACCACTTTAAAAATAGTATATTGAAGCATTTAGCAGCCTAGTAAAAAGCCCAGATGCCGCCTTTAGTTAAAGGTTTTGGCTGGCTTGAAAAGAGTCAAGAGTGGCGTTATGACCCTCCTAAATCTTTACTTCCCCTGTTCTTTCTTGGTCTCCACCATGTCTTACACACTAAAGGTAACTAGCTGAGCATCCCTTCTGTATGTTAACTTCCAGTGCCCTGAAGTCATTGGTATACGAGGGCATCATCGCAAACTCTGTGGGTGCAGCTAAGTGGATAGCACAACCTTTATCTTAGCCTCTAACTAAAAAGCCCTTGTAGTAAAAATTATATTGATGGATTCCTACTTCCTCTTTCACACCAAATAGACCTACTCGTATTTTCCTGTAAATGCTGCATCCTAGAAGGGCACAGATCTGCTGTGTGGAGTTTATGCTTCTGGTGTGCCCTGCTAGTTGAGCCAGGGCAGGCCTCGCTTCTATCTAAAGAGTGAGCTAGAATAGCTTAGGGCATGGAAGAGAATTACTAAAGGCTTTGGTGTGTGTGTATTCAAGCATAGGACTTTCTTAGCATGTCCCTGGAAAGAAAATTTATGGGCAGTCGCTGGTGATGGGGGTGGGGAGATTCAGTGCTGGCCATCTGGTGAACTGAGCAGGCTGCAGCTGTATTCCACTCCGATGCCGCCGTACTTCTCCCTTTGGTAGGATTTCTGCTGTCTCATTAGATTGCCCCTCTGCACTACATGTTACTTCCAAATTGTCTTCACTTCTAATAACAAAACTAATCTAGGATTTCTAAACTATTTCTATAATAAAAGCTTTTACAATTATGTTTCTCAGTTTAAAGAGATGTGGTGGGAGGAGGACTTCCTGATAATGTATCCCTACGTTATCCCCAGGTCAACTGTTCTGGTGAACTCATCTGGCACATGAACTTTTATACACTAGATAGAAAAGAAGCTAAACATAAGGCTTATCTCTAATGTTAGTTCTGACCTTCTTCAAATGTTTTCAGTAGTCAATATTAAAATGAAAAAAGAAATACACCAAAATCCAATTTCTTGGACTATTCTGTTCCCCACATTTCCTTACTAATGTAAGCACTTCTTTAAAAAATAAGAACCAGGGGCCAGATGGTGGTACAGTGGTAAAATGTGACACTCCACAAGGCTGACCCACGTGGAAAGGTTCCACATTTGTGTCTGGAGACCTTCCTGACTATGCTATGCTTACACATGCCCATAATGCAGGACTGGCTGGGGCTGGGGTGGATCGTGGTGTTAGGATCCTGTTGGAGGGTCTCACTCTCTTCTTGCTATTGGAAGAAATAAATATGCTTTTTTAAAAAAGGGGAATCAGACTGTTTATTCATGAAAAGGAATTAAGTTGTATGTTACCAAACGATAGCACTGAGTTTTAGAAACTGAGGTGATTTTATTTTACCACTTTGAGAAGTTCTTCTAATGAAGAACAGATTTACAGAAATTATTTCCCTAGCCTTTTTTTCATGTCTTAAATTTTATTTCTTAACTTTAATACTGTAAAATTACACCTTTAAATGTACAGTTTTGACAAATACTTAGAAGTGGGCATCCACTATAATCATAATACAGAACAGCCCCATTGCCCCCTGAAATTCTCTTATGTTGCCCTATTATAATCAACTCTTCTCTTTTCCAGCCCTATTGTTTTGCCCATGCAATGTAAATGAAATCATACAGTATACATAGGTCTGACTTTTCACTTAGCAAAATGCATCTGGGATTCATGCAAGTTGTTGCATGTATCAACAGTTTGTTAATTTCACAGTCTGTATATCCATTCACTCATTGGAGAACACTCAGTTCTCGGTTTTGAGATCATGCATAAAGCTCCTATAAACATTAATGTACAGTTTTTCATATGAACATAAGTTTTTATTTTTCTTGGACAAATAGAAACTGGACTAATTAGATCACAAAGTAAGGGTAAGTTAAAACATACAAGAAAACTTCAAACTGTTCAGCAGAACTATAGTGGTTTGTAGCTCCACCTGCAATGTCTGAGACTTCCAGTTGCTCCACATTTGCATCAGCACTTAGTATTACCATGTTTTTTTTATTTCATTTTCTTTTATACATTCAATCACATTATTATTTGTCTTACAAAATGGATATTTCAACAGGTGAACATTTCTCCCTAGTACAGTTGAAAAAGTTACAAAATATCTTCAACAGATAATACCACATTTCTTGGTGCCATTAATGCTTTGCCTCCCTATTTTTCTTCTAAATGTTCTTCCTTGGACCCTCCTCTTTCACACACACTATATCTGGTATTTACATCTATATACTGTGTTTCTATATCCTTTATTATTGTCATTTTTAATAAAGTTTAGTCTTTGTGATAAGAATAAGGAGGTATCTCACTGTGCTTTAAATTGCTTTTCTCTGATGATGTTCCCCCTTCAGCTCCAGCCATCACAAATATATTTTAGGCAGGGGAAGACAATGAACAAATAGAATATGCTAACAGAGATGGCACCCTTTTTATGTCACATTCATGGAAACGCTTCACAATAATTTCTGATTACATATTGCTGGGCAGAACTAGCCACAGAGCCAAGCTATATGAAGAAAGATGGAGTAATGAAAGCATTTTTTGTTTAGTATATCAGTACCTCAATTAAATTAGGACTCTCTAGATAAGAGAGAGAAGGAGACCTGAGTTTAAGAATAGACACTGAAAAAAGAGGAGAATGGGCACCTCACAAACTTTCTTACCACTCGGGAACCCAAACCTTTCCCCCATGCCCCTGCATGATTTATTCTTCACTTACAGCCAGAGGAATCCTTATCAAAATTCAGCCCAGAGGCCAGCAAGTGGCATGGTGGTTAAGATGCTGGACTCTCACATGGCTGACCATGGTTCGAGTCCCAGATCTAGTAGTTTGAAAATCACACCAGGTGCATGTGTGTGCATGCCTAAAATCTCAAAAGGAAAATGGGGAGGAAAGGATTGTGGTGTGGCCATGCCCCTGGAGGAGGTGATTTTTCTCTTTCTGTCTATCTCTAGTGAGCACACATTCCCTATGGCAAAAATCTATAAAATAAAGATTTTTTAAAAGTCCCATATATCACTCTTATGCCAAAATAATTCATTTCCCTTCCCTTCCCATTTCCCTTAGGGTAAAACCCAAAGTCCTTATAACTGCCCATGAGGACTTTCCTGATCTGTTCCCACACCCACCTTTTGAAACTGACTTCCTATCAATCTTCTTTTGATCATTCTGCTGCAGCCTTCCTACTTATTATTCTTCCTCTTCAGTGAACAAATCAGGTGTGCACTGCCTTCTTGGCCTTTGAATTTACTATTCGCTCTGCCTGTGTAGTTCTTCCTTTAAAGAACCTCACTGTTGTGCTTTGAATTCCCACAAGTTTGCACACAAATGCACTATATCAGAGAGACCTTCTCTCCTATACAAAACCATCTTATTAAAATAGAACTACTCACCACTCTCAAACTCTGTTCTATTGTTCTCAACAGCTATCCTCATATAACATATCATATATTTTATTTATTAATAGTCTATGTCCTCTTTCTAGAATACAAGAGAGCAGAAATTTTGTTTTGTCCACTGTTTTTCCTAGAGTAGGTCCTGGCATTCAACAAATATTTGCCAACTGAATAAACAGAAAGAGGGGAGTCTTTTCAGAGAACTCAGAAAGACTGTTGTGGTATTTCCTTTTCCTTTCTAGCATGTTATTTTGTCTCCATTTCCCAGGTGAGGAGAACCCAAAGAGAACCAATCACAGAGCTTGCAGTCTTGCAAGAGGAGAACCTGGCTGTATATTTGCAAAACTAGAAAATTCTCAGAAGAGGAATTAGGTGGAGTTTCTTGAAACTGTAGAGCATGAAAATAGAAGGAGGGAGTGGGAGTTAGAAGGTAAGTGAGACACGACTTTTCTTGTCAGCCAAGTAGACACCAGGAAGGTAGGGCTGTCATGAAAGGGCTGTAACAATGTAGGCCTGTAATGAAAAGGACCCACACAAGTGTCTTCCAGGGTGTATTAGTTTGCTAGGACAGCCATAACAAAGTACCACAGATTGGGTGGCTTAAACAGCAGAAATTTATTTTCTCATAATTCTGGAGGCTGCAAGCCCAAAGTCACGAGATTGATTTCTCCTAGGCCTCTCTTCCTGGCCTCTACAGGGATCTCGCCTTCCTCTGGTTTCAGATGGTCTTCCCTCTCTGTACATGTCTGGATCTTAATGTCCCCTTTTTATAAGGACACCAGTTATATGGTATTGGAGCTCATCCTAATGACCTCATTTAAATTGAATCATCTCTTCAAAGACCTTACCTCTAAATACATTTACACTCTGAGGTACTGGAGATGAAGACTTCAATATATAAACTTGAGGGGAACACAGTTCAGCCCATAAAACAAGGCTAGGACTTCTTGAAGAAAGAACCTGTGTAGTACGCCCTCTCAGAGCACAAGAGCTGGGGCACACAAAAAGGCCTCCTAGAGAGACTACCCATGGCCAAGAATGGCCCAAAACCAAGGTCCGAGCAATGAGGCCTTGAAGAACCCACGAGAACTTCGTGAGCAAAGAATTTGCAGCTGGACACCTGGCTTTTAAAGGGAAAAGAACTACAATAAACAGAGGAGCTAAAGAAAAAGACTTTCCTCCCCTTCATTATTCTCTTTTCTGTGTGTTTCAACCACTGACCCTGTAAGCTGGGAGGAAGATGGCAGAAAGAGAACAAAAGAACAAACCGCTGGCCTCTTTCCAACTGCTGGTGGCAGGGAAAGGAGAAAAGATTGAATTGGAAAAGAGATGAGGGTTGGATTTCTTGATTCGGCCTCCTGTGGACTGGAGCTGCTGAGGAGGTCAGAAAACAAAGACAGTGGGGCTTTACCAGCAAGACACGACACTGCTCTGGAGCAGCGTCAGCTCAGACGCTTGAAGGAACCATAGCCTTCTGGGAAGGGAAGAATGGTCTGTATCATCAAAACTGTCCTTGAAAATTAAGTTCATTGAGGCCGGCAGGTGGTGTGATGGTTAAGGGCTCTGGACTCTCGCATGACCGACCGTGGTTTGAGTCCCAGAACTGGCGACTTGCTTTCTCACTTTCTCTCCCTCTCTCCTTCTCCCTCTCTCCCTCTCTCCCTCTCTCCCTCCCTCTCTCTCTCTCTCTTTCTGTCTGTCTCACTCACTCACTCTGTCCCTCTCTGGTCAAATTTAACTAAGTAAATAAGTAAATAAATAAAGGTAAATAAAATAATTCTATTCTAAAAAAAAAAAGAAAATTAAGTTCATAGCACAGGAATTATGAATGTGTCTTTCACTCACACTACTTTCACATTAACTCTTCCTGTAAAGTCAACATCCCAGGGGCACACTCACATCATAGGCCTTTATGTCCTTGTAGTCCAAGTCCAAGGTCTCCCCATTCTTCACAATCCACTCTCTGATCTCACACAATTCTCATGGGTGCACCAGTTCCCAAAGTACTAGATTAGAACTGATTCTAGCATCCACATCACAGAACCCACAGAACCCACAGCCCCATGGAACTATTCCTCCCCATTAGTCAATAACCCTGGGATAGGGCAGAGCATTGTTTCTACCTTAAAAGTACAAAAGTCCTTTCTCACCCTTTCCCACAACCAAGGCAATGTTCTACCTCCATCTACTTCCAAGATGGCTGGCAGTCTCTGTATCAGTTTGATAGGGTTACCCTACAAAGGACACACTTGTGTGGCTTACACAGAAATGGATTGTCTCATGGTTCTGGAGAAAAGGTGTCAGTAGAGCTGGTTCTTTCTCAGGGCTGTGAGGACAAATCTGTTCTATGCCTCCTTTCAGCTTCTGGCAGTTTGCTGGTAAGCTTTAGTGTTCCCAGCTTGTAGAAGCATCACCCCAATCTCGGCTTTCATGTCCTTGTCTTCCTGTGTGTATGTCTCTGTGTCCACATCTCATCTCTTTGTAAAGACTCTGGTCATCCCAGCAACAGGGCCCAGCCTAGTCGCCTCACCTTAATAACTGACACCATTTTTAAATAGGGTCACATTCTGAGGTATGGGGATTAAAACTCCACAAATAAATTTGAGAGTAGTGGAAAGGGGACACAATTCAACCTGTAACAGTCTCTCAACAAAGGGAACACGTTTAATCTCCAACAAGACACGCCACTTGCAGGGAACTATCTCATGGTAACTATCATGATGATAAAAGGACATATGAAAGCCTGGCAAGAAACTTCATTCAGGTAAATGTTTTAGTTCATATTTTGTTGTTGTTGTTGTTAATAAATGAATACTACAGGCTGGGTAATTTAAAAGAACAGAGATTTATTTAATTCATAGTTATGAAGGTCCAAGGTCAAAAGGCCATCTCTAATGCAAGTCTTTGGGTTTGTGGGGACTTTTCACAGAGGCTGGAGGTGGTGCGGGGCATCACATGGAAAGAGGTCAAGAGCTTATATTGTCTCGGTCTCTCTTGCTTTTTTTTTTGTAGAGGCTTTTGTCTTAGGGCACGTACACTCGCTGGAGAGAGAGACAGTGAGAGGGAAAGTGAGAAATCACCCCCCCACCCCAGGGTGATGGCCACGCCACAATCCCTTCTCCTCTATTCTCCTCCCAGGCTCTTGGGCATGCATGCACACATGCCAGGCATGAGTTTCAAGTCACCATGTCTGAGACTCGAATGGCAGTCAGCCATGTGGGAGTCCAGCAACATAATCACTACGCCATCTGCTGAGCCCTCTCTAACTCTTCTTATAAAGCCACCAGAGGGACAGCCAGTGGCACAGTGGTTAAGGCAGGTAGATCTTACTTGATCAACTGTGCAATTCGAGTCCTGAACCTGGTAGCTTGAAAAACACTTGAGTGCATGTGCAGGAGTTTCCAAAATCCAAAAGGTGAAATAGAATAGAAGGGATTGCAACATGACCATTCCTTATGGGTGCTTTTTCTCTCTCTAGCAAGCACATGTGCCATCTGGCAAATTAAAAAATAAAAAGCCACCAGAATTCAATCATGGCAGCCACATTCTGATTCTAATCTCACAGAGGCCCCTCCTCTGAATGTCATATTTGGATGGTTCCCACTCTCCTAAATACTGTTTATTACTTTTAAAGAATTATTTTATTTTTGTTTTATTTATTTATTTATTTTAATTTGACCAGAGAGGGACAGAGCAAGAGAGAGAGAGAGAGCAAGCTGCCAGGTCAGGGACTTGAGCTGCTGCCAGCCTTGTGGGAGTCCAGCACTCTTAACCACCACATCACCTGCCGGACACACCTCCTAACTACTGCTAACAATGGCAGTTAAGTTTCCAACACATGAAACTTTTGGGAGACACATTCAAATCATAGCAATACACAACTTCAGCAACTAATCAGTTCAGTCTTAACATCTATAACAAAATGCTCTTCTTCCCTAGTCAAATGAAAGTCTAATACTAATAATACCAAATAATAAAATTAAGATATTCTTTCAAAAAGTGAAATGCACCATTTAATTTGTAAAAATCAGTGGCACCAACCTATGTTAATCAACTAATACATTTTCTATTAGTTGAGAGAAAAATATGTGTTTTTTAGTTGCAATATTTAAATAGAATATGAATATTTATGTGTGAATATGAAGGCTCCTATTGAGACAGGAGGTTGCATATTCTATCTGTTAATTTACCTGCTGTTGACTCATCTGCACCCAAGAGCTTACACACAAGTGTTAAATGTGAGCAGAGCTTTGCTTTGACGTCAAAAGTATGTTGGGGGATTTTATTTGCTTTGTTTGGAAATATTTTTCTTGGACTGTCTTATTTGATTTTCTAGTATCTAGGGGATTTAGAAAAGGCAGAAGTACATCAAAAGTTTCTTTTAGTGCCCTCTATCATCAAGTGACATTAAAGCTGTCTTAAAAGAACAGTCCCTTTGTTCAATATGGTGCTTTTATTTAGGGAGCCCAGAGTCTTTTACAACAGATATTATTTTCTATTTTATAGACTTTCCAAAATGACTAAGGCTAGTCCAAAACCTGAGTAAATCTGGAGAGGGGGAAAAAAAGTCAAAGAATAAAATTTTATAGTTGGATATTTAGCCCTTAGGCTTAGAAAAATGGACTTCCTTTATTACACAGTTACCACAGCTGCAACAGTATCTGGGCAACTACCATGTCCATGAAATATAGCCTGATCAGCCAAATATTATTTATTTATATAACAAATATGATTGAGTTCTACTATATGTCTCAGACTCTTCCATGCATGAAGAATAAAGTAATGATCAAAATTCTCATGAATTTACATTTTCAGAAAGAGGGATAATAAACAGATTTATAAATTAGGGTGATGGGTAGAACAGTATCCCCCAAGAGTTCACATCTATCTGAAATCTGTGAGTGTGACGTTACCTGTAAATAGCACTTTTGAAAATACAACCAATTTAGAGTGGGGTAATGCTGGATGAAGGTGAGCCCACAATCCAATATGAGAGGTGACCTTATAAGAGGGAAATTTGGACTCAAGGACACAGGAAAGCAGAGAGAAGACCAAGGGCTGATGAAGGTGGAAATTAGAGTGATGTAGCTGTAAGGTAAAGAAAGCCAAGGCTTGTTGCTGCTATCAAAGGCCAGGAAAGAAGTTCAGAGCTGATTCTCCCCAGAGCCTCCAGAAGGAACCAGCCTTCTAACTCTGATTTCAGTTTTCTGGACTCCTGAACTGTGAGAAAATTAATTTCTGAGCTTTAAGTCACCTGGTTTATGGTACATCTTTATGGCAGTCTGAAGAAACCCAATTTGCAAATGATTATTAAGTGCCAAAGAGAAAAACTAAAATAATAACATGGGATACAAATGGGTTGCAATGTTAGGTTGGCCAGGAACATCTTTCATGAGAAGCTCACATGAACGACTGAAGGAGGTGAGGAAGTGATACATGATGATCCCTGGAGAAAATACTCCAGTCAGAAGGAAGAGCATGGCAAAGACTCTGGGGTGGGAAGAAGACTTCATGTCCAGGGAATGGCAAGAAGCTGGGGTGGCCAGAGTGGAGTAGCAACAGAGGGACCTGAGGAGATAAGCTCCAGGAGGTGATGGGCAATGTGATCATGGAAACACTACGGGCTGCAGTAAATCTGGCTATTACTCTGAGACAGAAAGAACGCTCTTGGAGAGTTTGAAACAGAGCAGTGAACAGAGAAATGAGGAGATATGACCTACTCTTTCACTGGATCTTTGTATTGTGGAAAATATTCTTTAAAAACAAGAGAGAAGCAGATAAGCCAGTAAGAAAATTATTGCAATAATCCAGATAAGAAATGACAGTGACTTTGGCCTGAGTGGTAGAGGTGAAATTGCTTGCATTGGGTCATATTTAGGATTTATTATTATTATTATTATTTGTAGATATGATTGATAAGACTTGCTATGGAGCAAATAAAATATGAGGAAAAGTGAAGAATGGAATATGGTTTCAATTGCCATGTCAGAAGAATTGGAAGAATTAGCTACCATTTAGTAAAAGAGGCATGCTTTGAGAAAAGCAGGTATGGTGGGGAAAATCAGGAATCAATTTAGGATATGTTAACCTTCCAATACCATTTAGATATGTAATTGAGAATATTGATGAAGTCATTGGTTATACAAAATGGAGTTAAGTCTTGGGTTCAGAAGTTGTCAGAATAAAGATGGCATTCACATGTCTATGTATCAATTACACCCCTCCATAATGCTTCTCATTTTCCTGCAGAAAGATTATATAATTTGACAATGCAATGAGAGTGACCCTGCCTCTCACTTGTGGCAGTTCCAAACCCTTATTATGGGAAAAATTATAAAAATAGCTTACCACAATCTGTTTGATGTGTTAGATTTTGGTATATTTATTATTTATAATTGTTCCATTAAAATTTTTTTTTAATTTTGCTAAGGGGACCAGCAGATGGAGTAATGGCTACGTCACTGGACTCCCATGTAGTCAACTACGGTTTGAGTCTTGGACCCAGTGGCTTAAACTCATACCGGGTGCATGTACGTGTGTGCTCAAGATCCCGAGAGGAGAATGGAGAAGAAGGGATAGTGGCATGACCATCTCCCTTGGGGGGGGGGGGTGATTTCTTGCTTTCTGTCTCTCTGTCTCTCTCTGTCTTCCTGGAGAACGTATGTGCCCTATAGCAAAAAAAATCTCTCTCAAAAAAAAAAAAA
>NW_006159982.1:1433176-1444681 GCF_000334495.1 Tupaia belangeri chinensis | reverse complement strand
GGGAAAGAAGAGTTGAAATTATCTCTGTTTGCAGATGACATTATCATATACATAGAAGACCCAAAGGTATCCATGAAAAAACTTCCTGAAGTTATAGATGAATAAAGTGGCAGGATACAAAATCAACTTACAAAAATCATCATTTCCATACACAAACAAGCAGAGGCAGAACTTTAGAAAGTAATCCCATTTACCATAACCACAAAAAGTATAAGATACCTAGGAATAAATCTAACCAAGGAAGTCAAAAACCTCTTCCAGGAAAACTACAAAAATCTTCAAAAGAAATTTAAAATGACACACAAAAAAGTGGAAGGATATCCCATGTTCCTGGATTGGAAGAATTAATATAATCAAAATGGCAATTCTACCCAATCTACATATTTACTGCAATCCCTATAAAATTACAAGAGACATTCTTCATAAATATAGAAAAGACAATCACAGAATTTGTCTGGAATCAGAAAAGACCCATAATTGCCAAAGCAATCCTACACAGGAAGAGTGGAATGGAAAGCATCTCACTCTCTGATCCCAAAATTTATTACAAAGCTGTGATAATCAAAACAGTATGGTACTGGCACAAAAACAGATATGTGGGCCAAAGGAACAGAATAGAGACCACAAAAATAAACCCCAAAACATACAGCCAACTGATCTTTGACAGAGGGTACCAGTCAATCCAGTGGGAGAAGAAAACTTCTTTAGCAAATGTTGGGTTTTATTCTAAGTGCAAAGAACATCATTAGTAGTCTTGTGACTAAACCTAGGGTGTCATTACCATGTCACTCTGGCCACACTGCAGGAAACAACTGGAGAAGCCAGAGACTACAGAGGTTACTGCAGGAGTCCCTATGAGAAATGGGTAATGGGGTCGTGGCTTACAGTGTAGAAACAAAAAGGGCAACAGCTTTGCAGGAGTTTGGGTAGGTAGGGAAGGTAGGTAAAGGGGAGAATCTCTACTCTTGTGCAAAACACACACATTCTTTTTTTCTGTACACACTTCCCACTTCATCTCAATTGATGACTGTGGAAATATTTGTATATTTGCCACAATAACGCAAATATCATTGGATTTCATTTGACTTAAGCCCATTTTCATGTCTTGGCCTACGTCTCAGGTGTATTTCAGGTCACAAAGGAAGGATTCTGCACACAGCCATAAACACTGGTGAACAGGTTTTTCATTGCTTGGCCCAACTTACCTCCTTTTTCCCTCCACCCCACCCTCCTGGAAAGCTTTGACTTGCACAGCTGGAAAAGATGACTACTGGGGGCCAGAACACCACAACTGCCCAGAGGGCCAAAGAACCACTTTAAAAATAGTATATTGAAGCATTTAGCAGCCTAGTAAAAAGCCCAGATGCCGCCTTTAGTTAAAGGTTTTGGCTGGCTTGAAAAGAGTCAAGAGTGGCGTTATGACCCTCCTAAATCTTTACTTCCCCTGTTCTTTCTTGGTCTCCACCATGTCTTACACACTAAAGGTAACTAGCTGAGCATCCCTTCTGTATGTTAACTTCCAGTGCCCTGAAGTCATTGGTATACGAGGGCATCATCGCAAACTCTGTGGGTGCAGCTAAGTGGATAGCACAACCTTTATCTTAGCCTCTAACTAAAAAGCCCTTGTAGTAAAAATTATATTGATGGATTCCTACTTCCTCTTTCACACCAAATAGACCTACTCGTATTTTCCTGTAAATGCTGCATCCTAGAAGGGCACAGATCTGCTGTGTGGAGTTTATGCTTCTGGTGTGCCCTGCTAGTTGAGCCAGGGCAGGCCTCGCTTCTATCTAAAGAGTGAGCTAGAATAGCTTAGGGCATGGAAGAGAATTACTAAAGGCTTTGGTGTGTGTGTATTCAAGCATAGGACTTTCTTAGCATGTCCCTGGAAAGAAAATTTATGGGCAGTCGCTGGTGATGGGGGTGGGGAGATTCAGTGCTGGCCATCTGGTGAACTGAGCAGGCTGCAGCTGTATTCCACTCCGATGCCGCCGTACTTCTCCCTTTGGTAGGATTTCTGCTGTCTCATTAGATTGCCCCTCTGCACTACATGTTACTTCCAAATTGTCTTCACTTCTAATAACAAAACTAATCTAGGATTTCTAAACTATTTCTATAATAAAAGCTTTTACAATTATGTTTCTCAGTTTAAAGAGATGTGGTGGGAGGAGGACTTCCTGATAATGTATCCCTACGTTATCCCCAGGTCAACTGTTCTGGTGAACTCATCTGGCACATGAACTTTTATACACTAGATAGAAAAGAAGCTAAACATAAGGCTTATCTCTAATGTTAGTTCTGACCTTCTTCAAATGTTTTCAGTAGTCAATATTAAAATGAAAAAAGAAATACACCAAAATCCAATTTCTTGGACTATTCTGTTCCCCACATTTCCTTACTAATGTAAGCACTTCTTTAAAAAATAAGAACCAGGGGCCAGATGGTGGTACAGTGGTAAAATGTGACACTCCACAAGGCTGACCCACGTGGAAAGGTTCCACATTTGTGTCTGGAGACCTTCCTGACTATGCTATGCTTACACATGCCCATAATGCAGGACTGGCTGGGGCTGGGGTGGATCGTGGTGTTAGGATCCTGTTGGAGGGTCTCACTCTCTTCTTGCTATTGGAAGAAATAAATATGCTTTTTTAAAAAAGGGGAATCAGACTGTTTATTCATGAAAAGGAATTAAGTTGTATGTTACCAAACGACAGCACTGAGTTTTAGAAACTGAGGTGATTTTATTTTACCACTTTGAGAAGTTCTTCTAATGAAGAACAGATTTACAGAAATTATTTCCCTAGCCTTTTTTTCATGTCTTAAATTTTATTTCTTAACTTTAATACTGTAAAATTACACCTTTAAATGTACAGTTTTGACAAATACTTAGAAGTGGGCATCCACTATAATCATAATACAGAACAGCCCCATTGCCCCCTGAAATTCTCTTATGTTGCCCTATTATAATCAACTCTTCTCTTTTCCAGCCCTATTGTTTTGCCCATGCAATGTAAATGAAATCATACAGTATACATAGGTCTGACTTTTCACTTAGCAAAATGCATCTGGGATTCATGCAAGTTGTTGCATGTATCAACAGTTTGTTAATTTCACAGTCTGTATATCCATTCACTCATTGGAGAACACTCAGTTCTCGGTTTTGAGATCATGCATAAAGCTCCTATAAACATTAATGTACAGTTTTTCATATGAACATAAGTTTTTATTTTTCTTGGACAAATAGAAACTGGACTAATTAGATCACAAAGTAAGGGTAAGTTAAAACATACAAGAAAACTTCAAACTGTTCAGCAGAACTATAGTGGTTTGTAGCTCCACCTGCAATGTCTGAGACTTCCAGTTGCTCCACATTTGCATCAGCACTTAGTATTACCATGTTTTTTTTATTTCATTTTCTTTTATACATTCAATCACATTATTATTTGTCTTACAAAATGGATATTTCAACAGGTGAACATTTCTCCCTAGTACAGTTGAAAAAGTTACAAAATATCTTCAACAGATAATACCACATTTCTTGGTGCCATTAATGCTTTGCCTCCCTATTTTTCTTCTAAATGTTCTTCCTTGGACCCTCCTCTTTCACACACACTATATCTGGTATTTACATCTATATACTGTGTTTCTATATCCTTTATTATTGTCATTTTTAATAAAGTTTAGTCTTTGTGATAAGAATAAGGAGGTATCTCACTGTGCTTTAAATTGCTTTTCTCTGATGATGTTCCCCCTTCAGCTCCAGCCATCACAAATATATTTTAGGCAGGGGAAGACAATGAACAAATAGAATATGCTAACAGAGATGGCACCCTTTTTATGTCACATTCATGGAAACGCTTCACAATAATTTCTGATTACATATTGCTGGGCAGAACTAGCCACAGAGCCAAGCTATATGAAGAAAGATGGAGTAATGAAAGCATTTTTTGTTTAGTATATCAGTACCTCAATTAAATTAGGACTCTCTAGATAAGAGAGAGAAGGAGACCTGAGTTTAAGAATAGACACTGAAAAAAGAGGAGAATGGGCACCTCACAAACTTTCTTACCACTCGGGAACCCAAACCTTTCCCCCATGCCCCTGCATGATTTATTCTTCACTTACAGCCAGAGGAATCCTTATCAAAATTCAGCCCAGAGGCCAGCAAGTGGCATGGTGGTTAAGATGCTGGACTCTCACATGGCTGACCATGGTTCGAGTCCCAGATCTAGTAGTTTGAAAATCACACCAGGTGCATGTGTGTGCATGCCTAAAATCTCAAAAGGAAAATGGGCAGGAAAGGATTGTGGTGTGGCCATGCCCCTGGAGGAGGTGATTTCTCTCTTTCTGTCTGTCTATCTCTAGTGAGCACACATTCCCTATGGCAAAAATCTATAAAATAAAGATTTTTTAAAAGTCCCATATATCACTCTTATGCCAAAATAATTCATTACCCTTCCCTTCCCATTTCCCTTAGGGTAAAACCCAAAGTCCTTATAACTGCCCATGAGGACTTTCCTGATCTGTTCCCACACCCACCTTTTGAAACTGACTTCCTATCAATCTTCTTTTGATCATTCTGCTGCAGCCTTCCTACTTATTATTCTTCCTCTTCAGTGAACAAATCAGGTGTGCACTGCCTTCTTGGCCTTTGAATTTACTATTCGCTCTGCCTGTGTAGTTCTTCCTTTAAAGAACCTCACTGTTGTGCTTTGAATTCCCACAAGTTTGCACACAAATGCACTATATCAGAGAGACCTTCTCTCCTATACAAAACCATCTTATTAAAATAGAACTACTCACCACTCTCAAACTCTGTTCTATTGTTCTCAACAGCTATCCTCATATAACATATCATATATTTTATTTATTAATAGTCTATGTCCTCTTTCTAGAATACAAGAGAGCAGAAATTTTGTTTTGTCCACTGTTTTTCCTAGAGTAGGTCCTGGCATTCAACAAATATTTGCCAACTGAATAAACAGAAAGAGGGGAGTCTTTTCAGAGAACTCAGAAAGACTGTTGTGGTATTTCCTTTTCCTTTCTAGCATGTTATTTTGTCTCCATTTCCCAGGTGAGGAGAACCCAAAGAGAACCAATCACAGAGCTTGCAGTCTTGCAAGAGGAGAACCTGGCTGTATATTTGCAAAACTAGAAAATTCTCAGAAGAGGAATTAGGTGGAGTTTCTTGAAACTGTAGAGCATGAAAATAGAAGGAGGGAGTGGGAGTTAGAAGGTAAGTGAGACACGACTTTTCTTGTCAGCCAAGTAGACACCAGGAAGGTAGGGCTGTCATGAAAGGGCTGTAACAATGTAGGCCTGTAATGAAAAGGACCCACACAAGTGTCTTCCAGGGTGTATTAGTTTGCTAGGACAGCCATAACAAAGTACCACAGATTGGGTGGCTTAAACAGCAGAAATTTATTTTCTCATAATTCTGGAGGCTGCAAGCCCAAAGTCACGAGATTGATTTCTCCTAGGCCTCTCTTCCTGGCCTCTACAGGGATCTCGCCTTCCTCTGGTTTCAGATGGTCTTCCCTCTCTGTACATGTCTGGATCTTAATGTCCCCTTTTTATAAGGACACCAGTTATATGGTATTGGAGCTCATCCTAATGACCTCATTTAAATTGAATCATCTCTTCAAAGACCTTACCTCTAAATACATTTACACTCTGAGGTACTGGAGATGAAGACTTCAATATATAAACTTGAGGGGAACACAGTTCAGCCCATAAAACAAGGCTAGGACTTCTTGAAGAAAGAACCTGTGTAGTACGCCCTCTCAGAGCACAAGAGCTGGGGCACACAAAAAGGCCTCCTAGAGAGACTACCCATGGCCAAGAATGGCCCAAAACCAAGGTCCGAGCAATGAGGCCTTGAAGAACCCACGAGAACTTCGTGAGCAAAGAATTTGCAGCTGGACACCTGGCTTTTAAAGGGAAAAGAACTACAATAAACAGAGGAGCTAAAGAAAAAGACTTTCCTCCCCTTCATTATTCTCTTTTCTGTGTGTTTCAACCACTGACCCTGTAAGCTGGGAGGAAGATGGCAGAAAGAGAACAAAAGAACAAACCGCTGGCCTCTTTCCAACTGCTGGTGGCAGGGAAAGGAGAAAAGATTGAATTGGAAAAGAGATGAGGGTTGGATTTCTTGATTCGGCCTCCTGTGGACTGGAGCTGCTGAGGAGGTCAGAAAACAAAGACAGTGGGGCTTTACCAGCAAGACACGACACTGCTCTGGAGCAGCGTCAGCTCAGACGCTTGAAGGAACCATAGCCTTCTGGGAAGGGAAGAATGGTCTGTATCATCAAAACTGTCCTTGAAAATTAAGTTCATTGAGGCCGGCAGGTGGTGTGATGGTTAAGGGCTCTGGACTCTCGCATGACCGACCGTGGTTTGAGTCCCAGAACTGGCGACTTGCTTTCTCACTTTCTCTCCCTCTCTCCTTCTCCCTCTCTCCCTCTCTCCCTCTCTCCCTCCCTCTCTCTCTCTCTCTTTCTGTCTGTCTCACTCACTCACTCTGTCCCTCTCTGGTCAAATTTAACTAAGTAAATAAGTAAATAAATAAAGGTAAATAAAATAATTCTATTCTAAAAAAAAAAAGAAAATTAAGTTCATAGCACAGGAATTATGAATGTGTCTTTCACTCACACTACTTTCACATTAACTCTTCCTGTAAAGTCAACATCCCAGGGGCACACTCACATCATAGGCCTTTATGTCCTTGTAGTCCAAGTCCAAGGTCTCCCCATTCTTCACAATCCACTCTCTGATCTCACACAATTCTCATGGGTGCACCAGTTCCCAAAGTACTAGATTAGAACTGATTCTAGCATCCACATCACAGAACCCACAGAACCCACAGCCCCATGGAACTATTCCTCCCCATTAGTCAATAACCCTGGGATAGGGCAGAGCATTGTTTCTACCTTAAAAGTACAAAAGTCCTTTCTCACCCTTTCCCACAACCAAGGCAATGTTCTACCTCCATCTACTTCCAAGATGGCTGGCAGTCTCTGTATCAGTTTGATAGGGTTACCCTACAAAGGACACACTTGTGTGGCTTACACAGAAATGGATTGTCTCATGGTTCTGGAGAAAAGGTGTCAGTAGAGCTGGTTCTTTCTCAGGGCTGTGAGGACAAATCTGTTCTATGCCTCCTTTCAGCTTCTGGCAGTTTGCTGGTAAGCTTTAGTGTTCCCAGCTTGTAGAAGCATCACCCCAATCTCGGCTTTCATGTCCTTGTCTTCCTGTGTGTATGTCTCTGTGTCCACATCTCATCTCTTTGTAAAGACTCTGGTCATCCCAGCAACAGGGCCCAGCCTAGTCGCCTCACCTTAATAACTGACACCATTTTTAAATAGGGTCACATTCTGAGGTATGGGGATTAAAACTCCACAAATAAATTTGAGAGTAGTGGAAAGGGGACACAATTCAACCTGTAACAGTCTCTCAACAAAGGGAACACGTTTAATCTCCAACAAGACACGCCACTTGCAGGGAACTATCTCATGGTAACTATCATGATGATAAAAGGACATATGAAAGCCTGGCAAGAAACTTCATTCAGGTAAATGTTTTAGTTCATATTTTGTTGTTGTTGTTGTTAATAAATGAATACTACAGGCTGGGTAATTTAAAAGAACAGAGATTTATTTAATTCATAGTTATGAAGGTCCAAGGTCAAAAGGCCATCTCTAATGCAAGTCTTTGGGTTTGTGGGGACTTTTCACAGAGGCTGGAGGTGGTGCGGGGCATCACATGGAAAGAGGTCAAGAGCTTATATTGTCTCGGTCTCTCTTGCTTTTTTTTTTGTAGAGGCTTTTGTCTTAGGGCACGTACACTCGCTGGAGAGAGAGACAGTGAGAGGGAAAGTGAGAAATCACCCCCCCACCCCAGGGTGATGGCCACGCCACAATCCCTTCTCCTCTATTCTCCTCCCAGGCTCTTGGGCATGCATGCACACATGCCAGGCATGAGTTTCAAGTCACCATGTCTGAGACTCGAATGGCAGTCAGCCATGTGGGAGTCCAGCAACATAATCACTACGCCATCTGCTGAGCCCTCTCTAACTCTTCTTATAAAGCCACCAGAGGGACAGCCAGTGGCACAGTGGTTAAGGCAGGTAGATCTTACTTGATCAACTGTGCAATTCGAGTCCTGAACCTGGTAGCTTGAAAAACACTTGAGTGCATGTGCAGGAGTTTCCAAAATCCAAAAGGTGAAATAGAATAGAAGGGATTGCAACATGACCATTCCTTATGGGTGCTTTTTCTCTCTCTAGCAAGCACATGTGCCATCTGGCAAATTAAAAAATAAAAAGCCACCAGAATTCAATCATGGCAGCCACATTCTGATTCTAATCTCACAGAGGCCCCTCCTCTGAATGTCATATTTGGATGGTTCCCACTCTCCTAAATACTGTTTATTACTTTTAAAGAATTATTTTATTTTTGTTTTATTTATTTATTTATTTTAATTTGACCAGAGAGGGACAGAGCAAGAGAGAGAGAGAGAGCAAGCTGCCAGGTCAGGGACTTGAGCTGCTGCCAGCCTTGTGGGAGTCCAGCACTCTTAACCACCACATCACCTGCCGGACACACCTCCTAACTACTGCTAACAATGGCAGTTAAGTTTCCAACACATGAAACTTTTGGGAGACACATTCAAATCATAGCAATACACAACTTCAGCAACTAATCAGTTCAGTCTTAACATCTATAACAAAATGCTCTTCTTCCCTAGTCAAATGAAAGTCTAATACTAATAATACCAAATAATAAAATTAAGATATTCTTTCAAAAAGTGAAATGCACCATTTAATTTGTAAAAATCAGTGGCACCAACCTATGTTAATCAACTAATACATTTTCTATTAGTTGAGAGAAAAATATGTGTTTTTTAGTTGCAATATTTAAATAGAATATGAATATTTATGTGTGAATATGAAGGCTCCTATTGAGACAGGAGGTTGCATATTCTATCTGTTAATTTACCTGCTGTTGACTCATCTGCACCCAAGAGCTTACACACAAGTGTTAAATGTGAGCAGAGCTTTGCTTTGACGTCAAAAGTATGTTGGGGGATTTTATTTGCTTTGTTTGGAAATATTTTTCTTGGACTGTCTTATTTGATTTTCTAGTATCTAGGGGATTTAGAAAAGGCAGAAGTACATCAAAAGTTTCTTTTAGTGCCCTCTATCATCAAGTGACATTAAAGCTGTCTTAAAAGAACAGTCCCTTTGTTCAATATGGTGCTTTTATTTAGGGAGCCCAGAGTCTTTTACAACAGATATTATTTTCTATTTTATAGACTTTCCAAAATGACTAAGGCTAGTCCAAAACCTGAGTAAATCTGGAGAGGGGGAAAAAAAGTCAAAGAATAAAATTTTATAGTTGGATATTTAGCCCTTAGGCTTAGAAAAATGGACTTCCTTTATTACACAGTTACCACAGCTGCAACAGTATCTGGGCAACTACCATGTCCATGAAATATAGCCTGATCAGCCAAATATTATTTATTTATATAACAAATATGATTGAGTTCTACTATATGTCTCAGACTCTTCCATGCATGAAGAATAAAGTAATGATCAAAATTCTCATGAATTTACATTTTCAGAAAGAGGGATAATAAACAGATTTATAAATTAGGGTGATGGGTAGAACAGTATCCCCCAAGAGTTCACATCTATCTGAAATCTGTGAGTGTGACGTTACCTGTAAATAGCACTTTTGAAAATACAACCAATTTAGAGTGGGGTAATGCTGGATGAAGGTGAGCCCACAATCCAATATGAGAGGTGACCTTATAAGAGGGAAATTTGGACTCAAGGACACAGGAAAGCAGAGAGAAGACCAAGGGCTGATGAAGGTGGAAATTAGAGTGATGTAGCTGTAAGGTAAAGAAAGCCAAGGCTTGTTGCTGCTATCAAAGGCCAGGAAAGAAGTTCAGAGCTGATTCTCCCCAGAGCCTCCAGAAGGAACCAGCCTTCTAACTCTGATTTCAGTTTTCTGGACTCCTGAACTGTGAGAAAATTAATTTCTGAGCTTTAAGTCACCTGGTTTATGGTACATCTTTATGGCAGTCTGAAGAAACCCAATTTGCAAATGATTATTAAGTGCCAAAGAGAAAAACTAAAATAATAACATGGGATACAAATGGGTTGCAATGTTAGGTTGGCCAGGAACATCTTTCATGAGAAGCTCACATGAACGACTGAAGGAGGTGAGGAAGTGATACATGATGATCCCTGGAGAAAATACTCCAGTCAGAAGGAAGAGCATGGCAAAGACTCTGGGGTGGGAAGAAGACTTCATGTCCAGGGAATGGCAAGAAGCTGGGGTGGCCAGAGTGGAGTAGCAACAGAGGGACCTGAGGAGATAAGCTCCAGGAGGTGATGGGCAATGTGATCATGGAAACACTACGGGCTGCAGTAAATCTGGCTATTACTCTGAGACAGAAAGAACGCTCTTGGAGAGTTTGAAACAGAGCAGTGAACAGAGAAATGAGGAGATATGACCTACTCTTTCACTGGATCTTTGTATTGTGGAAAATATTCTTTAAAAACAAGAGAGAAGCAGATAAGCCAGTAAGAAAATTATTGCAATAATCCAGATAAGAAATGACAGTGACTTTGGCCTGAGTGGTAGAGGTGAAATTGCTTGCATTGGGTCATATTTAGGATTTATTATTATTATTATTATTTGTAGATATGATTGATAAGACTTGCTATGGAGCAAATAAAATATGAGGAAAAGTGAAGAATGGAATATGGTTTCAATTGCCATGTCAGAAGAATTGGAAGAATTAGCTACCATTTAGTAAAAGAGGCATGCTTTGAGAAAAGCAGGTATGGTGGGGAAAATCAGGAATCAATTTAGGATATGTTAACCTTCCAATACCATTTAGATATGTAATTGAGAATATTGATGAAGTCATTGGTTATACAAAATGGAGTTAAGTCTTGGGTTCAGAAGTTGTCAGAATAAAGATGGCATTCACATGTCTATGTATCAATTACACCCCTCCATAATGCTTCTCATTTTCCTGCAGAAAGATTATATAATTTGACAATGCAATGAGAGTGACCCTGCCTCTCACTTGTGGCAGTTCCAAACCCTTATTATGGGAAAAATTATAAAAATAGCTTACCACAATCTGTTTGATGTGTTAGATTTTGGTATATTTATTATTTATAATTGTTCCATTAAAATTTTTTTTTAATTTTGCTAAGGGGACCAGCAGATGGAGTAATGGCTACGTCACTGGACTCCCATGTAGTCAACTACGGTTTGAGTCTTGGACCCAGTGGCTTAAACTCATACCGGGTGCATGTACGTGTGTGCTCAAGATCCCGAGAGGAGAATGGAGAAGAAGGGATAGTGGCATGACCATCTCCCTTGGGGGGGGGGGGGGTTTTCTTGCTTTCTGTTCTTTGTCTCTCTCTGAGCACATATGCCCTAATTTAAAATTCTCTCCCAAAAAGCAATGGCTGAAATTTAA
>NW_006159982.1:1420191-1432844 GCF_000334495.1 Tupaia belangeri chinensis | reverse complement strand
GTGTCATGACCACCTCCCTTGGGGGGGGGTGATTTCTTGCTTTCTGTCTCTCTGTCTCTCTCTGTCTTCCTGGAGAACGTATGTGCCCTATAGCAAAAAAAATCTCTCTCAAAAAAAAAAAAAATGTTTACTATGCAGTTCACAATGCTCAAACATATAAAACAGGAAAAATATAATCTGAAAAAATAAATATAGCAATTAGAAAGAGAAGTTAATTAAGTAAACCAAGCATCTGTGAGTAGGAGATGTCTTTAGGTTCTTTTTAAGATCATCACACTTTGCAGAAGGAAGAAAAGACAGCAGGTATCAGTCTTCATGGGAACTTTCATAAAAATATTTTTATTATATTATTATCTATTGATAAATTTGGGGATGTATTACTTTGAATCAATGAATGAAAAGGTCATACCGATCAGTGAGCTCTAACCATAAAACTTGCTTTGACTCCTGATATTAATTAAACATTGTTTCCTAAGATTTAATAATGAAGTTGTGTCTTTGCTGGAAGCTTTGGCCAGTGATCCTAAAGTAAGTATATTAATTAGAAGAACACTTCTTTTTGGTTTAAGAGCACTGAGGGAGGTAGACCAATGATAAACATAGATGGGATCTGTGACAATGACCAGGACTCAGATGAAAACAGGATGGAGAGAAGGAGTGAATTCAATGACGACAGAACTCCCTACAGGAGTAAGACCACCATGGTTTCCTTGTCCTTATTGAGATGTTACTTTGAGGTCTGACATTTATCTACGATTTCTACTTTTTTTTTTTTTTTTTTTTTTTTGAGAGGCTTTTGCTATAGGGTGCATGCGCTCACCAGAAAGACAGAGAAACACAGAGAGACAAAAAGCAAGAAATCATCCCCCAGGGGGGGATGGCCACACCAGAATCCCTTCTCCCCTAGTCTCCTCTCAGGGTCTTGGACACACACACACATGCTCCCAGTGTGAGTTTAAGCCATCAGGTCTGGCACTCGAACCACGGTCAATTACATGGGAGTCCAGCGACATAGCCATTACATCAACTGCTGGTCCCTCTACAATTTCTGCTTTTAACAAGAAATAGTCCATTCATGATCCACAAGGGGCTCCTTCCCACCTGTTCATTGCTAGACACAAGGAAGAATTAGAGCTAAGAATGATCCACTTTGGAGTCAAGGGTATGGAGCAGGTACATTATACCATTTCCCTTTCATTTAACAATTTAATATTGCATGTTCAATTAAATTTGGCCTTGAATGGTAATTAGCCAAATGTTTTGATTAGTTCGTTCCTTTCTAATCCCTCTAGTCAATACAGAGAAGTTATTTATCTGTAAAAACTGGTAGGAAGTATTATAACCAAATGCCAAATTTAACTTTGAACTTCATAGTAACTAAGTTAAAAAGAGTCACTAGACTTTGATAAAAAGTAAAGCTATCATTATTTACAAATATAGTTAAGTACACAGAATTCTCCATGGAATCTCCAAACACAAATCCTAATAGAACTGAAAATAAATTTAGTAAGACAGAAGAATATTAGGACATTGTATAAAAATCAATTGACCTACATGCTAACAACAAATAATTAAAAAGTGCAATTTTAAAACAATACCATTTATAATAACAATACAAAACCTGAAATACCTAGGAATAATTCTAGCAAAAGATGCTCAAGACATTTACACTGCAAATTATAAACATTTCGGAGTCAAATTTTTAAAAATTCAAATAAATGTAAAGATATCCTATGCTTATAAAATTAAAGGACTCACTACTGCAACATTGTTCACATTATTCAAACTGAGCTCTTTAATACACTCTTGGCCAAAATCTCAGAAAGGTTTTATAAAAAAAAAAAAAAAAAAAAAAAGGCTAGTTGATTTTAAAGTGCATACAGTGTACAAAGAAATAAAAAAGTCAAACAATCTTGAGGAAGAACAAAATTGGATGTATACTACTTGATTTTAAAACTCACTATGAAACAATGTCAATCAAACCAGCATGCTATTACTACGAACTTAGACAAATAAATCAATAGTACAGAATAGCATTCCAGAAGGAGAGCCATCCATGTATGATCCATTGTTTTTCAACAGAGGTGCCAAGGCAATTCAAGAGGAAAGAAAGCCTTTCATACAAACAGCAGTGAAAAAACTGAATCCCACATATCAAAGATTAAAACAAACAAACCTCAACTGCTACCTCATTTATACCAAATAAATAAGTTTTAGATGGGTCATAGACCTGAATGCAAAAACCAGAGCCACAAAATTCTAAGGAAGCTAAAGATTTCTTAGGTCAA
Organism: Tupaia belangeri chinensis; assembly: GCF_000334495.1. Classification (NCBI taxonomy): domain Eukaryota; kingdom Metazoa; phylum Chordata; class Mammalia; order Scandentia; family Tupaiidae; genus Tupaia; species Tupaia belangeri. The sequence goes on along the minus strand of NW_006159982.1, from coordinate 1,430,556 downwards.
AATCCACTAACCACAAGGGGAAAAATACCTGATAAATTAGACCCCGTTGTAATTAAAACCTTCTGCTCATAAAAAACCACCACTGATAAAATTAATAGGCAAGCCACAGACTAGAAAAAAATGTATTTGCTAAACATCTGTTTTAGAAAATAATCCTGGCTCCAAGGATATGTAAAGAATTCCTATAGGGACCAGCAGATGGTGTAACAGTTACACCACTGGACTCCCACGTAATCCACAGTGGCTCAAGTTTCAGACCTCGCGGCTTAAACTCACGTCAGACGCATGTGTGTACATGCCCAAAATCCCGAGAGGAGAATAGAGGAGAAGGAATCATAGCATGGTCATCCCTCCAGGGGGTGATTTTGCCCTGTCTCTCTGTCTCTGTCTCTGCGGCAAGCACACGTGCCCTATAGCAAAAATCTCTTTCTAAGAAAAAAAAAGAACTCCTACAAATAGCAAAAATCTCTTTCTAAGAAAAAAAAAGAACTTCTACAAATAGTTTAAAAAATTAATTAAAAAAATAAGCTAACAGCCTACATTTTTTTTTTCCACCTAGAGTGCTTGCGCTCACCAGACAGACAGAGAGAGACATAGAGACAGAAAGCGAGAAATCACCCCCCAGGGGGGATGGTCACGCCCCAATCCCTTCTCCTCCGTTCTCCTCTCAGGATCTTGGGCACACACACACACGTGCCCGGTGTGAGTTTTAAGCCACCGGGTCCGGGACACGAACCACGGTCGACTACGTGGGAGTCCAGTGACATAGCCATTACACTAACTGCTGGTTCCCACAGCCTACATTTTTTAATGAACCAAATATTTGAACAAATCCTTCACAAAAGAGAGAAGGTTATAAGTTATTAATTGGGCACAAAAAGAGACTCATGACTATTCAAAAGGTAAATTCGAATTAAAATCAAACTGAAGTATTATTTCATACTCACTAGTTAATATAAGAACTGACGTATCAAATGTTGGTAATAAAATGGAACAACCAGTACTGTCATATGTTACATATGAAGTGAGTGTATCAAATGATACCTTCTCTCTGGAGAACTTTGGAGTTTCTTATAAAATTAAACATGCATCTTCCCCAAGGCCAGCAATTCTATTTCTAGGCATATGCCTAAGAAAACTAAAATATATGTCCCCAAAAAGACTTGCATAGCAATTTTTATAGCACACTTATTTAAAATAGCTAAAATCTGGAAAAAATCCAAATGTCCGTTAGCAGATTGCGTCTCAGTGGAGTGGGAGCAAACCAACTAAAGGGATGCACAAGGAAACTTTTGGAAAAAACTGGAAATGTTTGATAATTTTTTTTTTGGATGGTGGGGATTTGGGTATACATAGTTGTCTAAACTCATCAAACTGAACACTTAAAAATCTAAACTACACTTAAATTTCAAAATTTGAAAAGCTTTGGGACCAGCAGTTAGCATAATGGCTATGTCGCTGGACTCCCACGTAGTCGACCGCGGTTCGAGTCCCAGACCCGGTGGCTTAAACTCACACTGGGCGCGTGTGCATGCGTGCCCAAGATCCCAAGAAGAGAATGGAGGAGAAGGGATTGCGGTGTGGCCATCCCCCCGGGGGATAATTTCTTGCTTTTTGTCTCTATGTCTCTCTCTGTCTGTCTGGCGAGCACACGCACCCTATAGCAAAAACCTCTCCAAAAAAAGAAAAGAAAAAAAAAATTTGAAAACCTTTGTGGCTTCTTTAAAGTTAGAGTTGCCTACACATTTTCTTCTGCTATAAACGGAACTTTGGGATAGAATAACCAAAATTTTCCTCTAAATATAAAAAAACTCACATGGAGATGTCACTCCACACCTGTTACCATGGCTATGTGCTCTCAAAAATGAAAGATAAAGATAACACGTGCTGACGGGTGTGGAGAAGAGGAAACCATGGCACGCTGTTGTGGGAATGTAAAATGGTGCAGCCCATTTGGAAATTATTGTAGTACGAAGATTTCTTGAAAACATGAAAATAGAACTCCCACGTGTTCCAGCAATGATGCTTCTCGATATATATTCAAAAGGATTAAAAAACAGGGCCTTAGGGAGATACCTGACTGCCATGTTCATTGCAGTATTATACACAGTAGACAAGATGTGGCAACAACCCAAATGTCCATTGACAAATTAATGGATAAAGGAAACCTGACCCACCTGCAGTGACACTGCAGTGGCACAATACCCTGCAGTGCCGGAAGCCATGAGGACAACTGGGGTTCAGTTTCTGGGTTTACCTGAACAAATGTGTCCATTACCCTGACTGCTGGGAAGGATGAGAGGAGGATCACAGCATGAGAGAAACCCTGTTGAGGTGCTCACCTTTCCCCTTCATTCTTTCTCTCATGAAAGAAGTAACTGCTTTTAGTATTTATTTCTTTTTTATTAATTAATTTATTTATTTTTATTATCATCATAATCTTCTTTGTATTACATTGGATTACATATAACTTTACAGTGTATTACATTGCTTTTTCATTGTGGGAATGTAAAATGGTGCAGCCCATTTGGAAATTATTGTAGTACGAAGATTTCTTGAAAACATGAAAATAGAACTCCCACGTGTTCCAGCAATGATGCTTCTCGATATATATTCAAAAGGATTAAAAAACAGGGCCTTAGGGAGATACCTGACTGCCATGTTCATTGCAGTATTATACACAGTAGACAAGATGTGGCAACAACCCAAATGTCCATTGACAAATTAATGGATAAAGGAAACCTGACCCACCTGCAGTGACACTGCAGTGGCACAATACCCTGCAGTGCCGGAAGCCATGAGGACAACTGGGGTTCAGTTTCTGGGTTTACCTGAACAAATGTGTCCATTACCCTGACTGCTGGGAAGGATGAGAGGAGGATCACAGCATGAGAGAAACCCTGTTGAGGTGCTCACCTTTCCCCTTCATTCTTTCTCTCATGAAAGAAGTAACTGCTTTTAGTATTTATTTCTTTTTTATTAATTAATTTATTTATTTTTATTATCATCATAATCTTCTTTGTATTACATTGGATTACATATAACTTTACAGTGTATTACATTGCTTTTTCAAAAGGGAATGCCATGCATGTCAGACAATACAAAGACATTAATAAGAAGTAACTGCTTTAAAAAAGGAAGAAAATTAAGTGTGGTATATATACATGCCATGGAATGTTATTCGACCTTCAAGGAGAAGGAAATCCTGCCAGTTGTGATAACATGGATGGACCTAGGAGACATGATGCTGAGTGAAATGTCATTCACAGAAGGACAAATGCTCCATGACTCCTCTGACATGAGACAGCTAACACAGTGAGAGGTACAGAGGCAGGCAACAGAACGGTGGTTACTAATGGGAGTTGTTCTTCAGTGAGTGTACAATTAGCTATGTAAGATGAGTAAATTCCAAAGATCTGCTCTACGGCATGCTAGTTGTAGTTAACAACAAGGTACTCTCTACTTTTAAGGTTTCTCTGCAAGGTAGGTCTTAAGAAATACAGCATGGCGGGGACACAAGGAAACTTTTGGAGGTGACAAATATGTCTACTCTCTAGATTATGGCAATGGTAACATGAGGAAATATACACATCCATACGTGCAGTTTTTGGTATGCCAATAAAGCTGGGGTAGGGATTTGAATGGGACAATAACTTTGGGGTAGTATCACTAAGTAAACTGCAGACTTCATGGCAAATTCACTAGTTTTCACTTAAATTTTTTCTCTGCTCCAAGGTTCACATTGGAGTGGGGGCTGATTTCTTCTCAGTTGCCGCTATCCTTTAATATGTCTTTGGTCTTGCCTGGTCTTTCATAATCTTGATGGATTATTTTTATGGCAAAGTCTTATGTAGAATAAAGTTTTTTGGGATTTTTTTAGAGAGAGAGGTTTTTGCTATATGGCATGTGCACTCGCCGGAGAGACAGAGAGAGAAATCATCCCCTGGGGGAATGGCCACTAAGCAATCTCTTCTCTTCTAGTCTCCTTTTGAGATTCTGGGCATGCATGCACATACGCCCAGCATGAATTTTAAGCCACAAGGTCCAGGACTCAAACTGCTGTCGACTATAGGGGAGTCCACCAATGTAGCCATTACGACATCTGCTGGTCCCAAGATTTCTTAATTAAACAATCACACCAGTGCACACATGCACACTTGCCCAAAATTCTATAAAGGAACAACAACAACAACAACAACAACAACAAAAATCTAATGTGGGTACCAAATATATTTAAAGAAAAACAAAATAAACAAGTAGTTCTTATTGACCACTCCCAAACTCCAACTTGGCCCCTAAGGCAGATAGCTCATGCAACTGCATGAAAAAAATTCAGGTAGTCTTCAGAATGGTTTGAGGGTCTTTAACAAATAGCAAATAAAGGACAATGTCTGGGTTTAAGTATTTTAAGAGAAAAAAATTTAGTTTCCCAATGCATACGCTGCATTGCCAAATTTCTCTATAGTCTGCTGAGAGATGGTTATAGGAATATATTCATTTAAGTTCAGAGAATTTCTGGCCAGGAGTGTAATTTCAGCTTTATTTAGCTGATGTTAGGCCAGTGTTCTTGACAATGATGAGCCAACAGGCTGTTGTTTCTTAAGGCCATTCTCAGTTATTAACAACGAACAATGCTGTCAACATGGAAGAGGTTACTTGAGGCATACAGGAGTGTGTGCATCTGTTAACTGAAGAGCTTGTCAGATGATCTGAATTTATGCTAGTAGCATGAGATACAGTAACAAATTCGTTTGGCAGCATTTAGAAATAGAATTACCTTTGTAAGAGGACAGTTTTTACCCACCTTAAATCAGCAGCATTATCATACTAGAAGGTTTAAAAAAGCATTACAAACCAAACTGAATATATTTTATCAATGTCAAAACATGTTCTAGAGAATCTTTTTTTCTATTTAATTGACGTATGTCAGGACATAAAAGCAAGAAGTTCTATATCCCTCATTTTTTTCTCTGTGTTACTCTTGTCTAGTAACTTGGGCAAAGAAGGAGAATATAGCAGTTATCAACAGTGAAATAGTTCTACCAAAACTTCGGATCAAATGACTCTTCTGCACTGTTCACTTGTTTTATTTTTTTCTTCTTTTCAGCAAACCTTGTCCAAAGTTTTGGGGGAAAAATACACAAGACCATAAATTGGGACAAAATAAAAAGGGTTTCTCTGTGTGCGAAAACTGTATATACAACATCTCAAATCCACTCCCCTGATGTCCTGTGGAGGAACTTTGTAAGGCAAAATTAGCAAGAAACACTTATACCACCTTCCACTTTCAGTTCTAGTAGGAAAGAAATTCTAAAAATAAAAATAAAAATTTAAATTATTTCTGGCTTTAAATATTTGCAGGTGATTTTAAGATGACAAAATAATTTCTAAAGTTAATATCAACAAAATTTAAAATCCTTCATAGGAAAACCTGTCACAACACAAATAGTAAATCAAAAGAAAAGACGTTTAAAACATAACATAACCAAAGGGATAATTCCCTTTATAATACCCTCAGCAAAATCAGTAATACCTCCAAACCCATAGAAAGGATGGACAAAGGATAGTAACAGATAAACTGCAAAAGTCATAATTAATTCTTAAATACATCAAAATATATCCAATCTCAGATAGTAAAAATTTAAACTAAAATTAGATGTAATTTTTTATATATCTGATTGGCAACTATCAAAAGGTTGGCTAGCCCTCTGTGTTGGTGAAAGTGTAGGGTACAAGACACCTCACATGTTGCTGATGTGAGTATATAAACAATGGGAGATGGTACAGATAAGACAGAGATCCATTTGGAAATAACTATTGAAGATGTAAATGTTTAAGTGCTAGGGCCAGACATGGTGCAGCAGTAAAATGTGATACTCTGTGAGTCTGTCCACATGAAAATATTCTGGGGACCAGAGACCCCTTGAGTATGCCATTGATATATGTGTCCATGATCTAGAGCTAGCTAAAGCTGAGGGTGAGTCATGATGCCAAGACCCGGTGGGGTGTGGGGGCATTGCCTCTTTTTCTCTCTTTGTCTTTCTCACTCATTGAAGAAAGAAGCTTTCTTCAAAAATGAACAAGTGCTATAATGTTTGTAATTTGCAAAGGATACCCAACAACAGGACATCAGTTAAATAAGTTATGGAACATACACAAACTGGAATGTGTCAATGCAAAGGTTAAGGAAACATCATGTGGAATGACCTACTGGACACAGCCTTCATATTTAAAGAAGAAACTCTAAATCCTACATCTCTTTCTCATGTTCAGATCTTAAAGCAGGAGGAAAGATGAAAGAATTCTCTTTTTCACATAGTTTTGGTATACAGAAAACAAAGGAGGGCTGGGCTCATTTCCAAGTGGGGCTCACAGAGGCAAGCAAAGTTCTCATTTTAGTCTGAAAAAACAAAAAAAGCAGACTCTGACAAAAATTTACTTGGTACCACTTTTTAGGGGTTATGAAGAAGCAGGAGGGAGGGAGAAACTTAATAAGCAAGAGAGACAGCAAGAAAGGGAGCATGAAAGAGACCAAGAAAGAGGTAGTACCTCCAGCAGCATCTTTTTTTTGAAGGGGGGGGTTATTTTGCTATAGGGCATGTGCACTTGGACAAATAGATAGAAAGTGAAAAATCATCCCCCAGGGGCGATGGCCACACCACAACCCCTTCTCCATTCTCCTCTCAGGATTTTGGGCACATACACACATGCACCTGGTGTGAGTTTAAAGCCACCAGGTCTGGTACTTGAACCACAGTTGACTAAGTGGGAGTCAAGCAATATAATCATTATGCCATCTACTAGTCCCTATCTTTCTGACCATAACTCTGAGAAGTCATAAAAAAAAATTAGGCCTAGGACTGCCAGGGGAAGGATGATCGAAAAAAAAATGTATCTGTCACCCATCAGTTTCTGTTATCACATTGGTCAAAGGCTTACCCAGGAAGCACTACTCAACTCTTCCAAGTTGTAAGTTTTACTGAGCCAAGTAAAATCCCACAGACTTCCACACCTTTATGTTAACAAGGAAGCGAGCCCAGGGCCCAAGAATTAGGTGAAGTTCTTTGGAAATGCAGTCAGAGCCCAGCAAAGCTTGTCATTAGAACAAAGCCTTGAACAAAGGACCAGTGAGGTAGAGGAAAGCTGAAGCAATGCATAGGAGGGGTCTGATGTGGTCTGAGGACCTGTGCGAGTATAGCAGAAGTGGTTACATGGAGTATCTAGACAGAGAAACCCTAGGACAGTCTTCCTAGTTCTCCTTCAACTACAGTCATGACAGCTTGATAGCTGAGTAGAAGGGGCTGGGCCATGTGACCAGGCACCAGTGGTTACATGCCACCTCAGCACGTGTAGATCATGCTGCTCGACAGATAAGTAACACTACGGCCCCCCTCAAGCATGCTACTGGCACCCACAAAACAGCTTTCCCTAAAGAGAAGAAAAACAAAAAGCCACCAAGTTGACTTAACCAGAAATACTTAACCTAAACTGGAATAAACTGGGTAAATTTTCTGCCACCAGGCAGAAATGAATCCCAAGAAAAATAGTCACATTTCTAGCATCCCTGAGAATGTGGCTTGAAGATATTAGTTGTGCTACTTGTGTACTGGCAGATCCAATGGCAGCAATAATGAGGCTCAGAGCACGTTCAAATTGGTCTAAAATATTTATGTTAGGAGTACAATTTAAAAAAAAGAAAAAGCACTGATTATTCATCAAGAGGGCTATTCTCTTAGTGAAAGTGAAATTTTCTCTTGATAAGCACTTTTGCTTGCTAAGACTACCCTAAACAAAATACAGCAGACGTGGTGACTTAAACAACAAAAATTTATTTTCTCACAATTCTAGAGGCTGGAAGTCCAACATCAAGTCATCAGTAGGGCAGTTCCTTCTGAGGCCGGGAGGCCTTCTAAATCTCTCTCTCCATGGCTTCTAAATAGCCATCTTCTCTCTTTGACTTTACATTGTCTTCCCTTTGTCTGCACTAGTGTCTACATTTTCTCTTATTAGAACACAAGTTATATCACATTAGGAAACGTCTTAATGACGTCACTTTAACTTAATCACTTCTGTAATAACCCTGTCTGCAAGTATAGTCACTTTCTTAGATACCAGGGGTTAAGATTCTAACCTTGCTGTGACCAGCAGATGGCGTAATGGTTACTTTGCTGGGCTCACATGTAGTTAACTCCATTTGGAGTCCTGGACCAGCGGCTCAAAACGTACCCAGCATGTGTGCATGTGTGCCCAAAATCCCGAGAGAGACTGGAGAAGGGATTGCAGCATGGCCATTTCCCCTGAAGGGGTGATTTCTCACTTTCTGTCTCTCTGTCTCTCTGGAGAGTGCAAGTGCCCTATTCCAAAAATCTCTCTTAAAATAAAAAAAAGATTCTAACTTTGCTTGAATTATAAATTAAAGATGTTTTCCATGGAAAAAAATAAAAAAAAAGATTCTAACTTTGCTTGAATTATGAATTAGAAATGCTTTCCATGGAAAAAAATAAAATAAAATCCAAGGACAATGCTTCTACTATGTTTGAAATATCTTCCTAGAATGATTTAAATTTTAAATCAATTCTAGCTTCAGAGTAAGAAAAGGGAATTGAAACGCATATTAAAAGAATCCTTTGACAGCTCTGATTTAGAGATAGGTAGGTCAATGAAGTAACCATCTTCCCTAGGCTTTATTTCCTCCGAAGTCTCCTACTTATATAACATTCTAAATATTTATTAAAGAGATTGTAGTCAGCAGTCAGTGAACTCTGTGAAGAAAACAAAAGATACTTGACTTTCTTCAAGAAATCACCATCTCACTGAAAACATAACAGAAACACAAAATCCATTCACAGGTTAGCAAAAAGCCCTGAAGGGCATTGTAGATCATGTGATAAAATGTACAGAACCAATACATACTGTAGGAAGTCAAAGGAAGAAAGGATCAGAATTGCCAAGAATATTTGAGCAAGGACTGGTAAGGACACGAAAAAGGAGATTAAATCTGAAAATTTTATATTTGTCATGATTAAGTATAAGTCAAAAAGTGGTTTGATAGGCCAAATAATGCCACCATGGCCTAATCCCCAGAACCTGTGGATACGTTACCTTACGTGACAAAAAGGACTTTATAAATGTGATTAAGACCGCTAATTTTAAGAATATGGGATTCTTTTAGATCATCCTGTTGGGCCCATTCTAATTACATGTGTCCTTAAAAGTGAAAAAGAATAAGGTGATGGCACAGTGGTGCCTTTTGGAACTCTTGACAAAATCATGTTGTTTGCAAAAAAGATGATCAAAGTATTTAGAGCATAATCCTGTGATCTCTTTCCTATTTTTCTACCATAAAGTACTATCTACCTCAATCACTCGCTCTTCATGAAAGATTCCTCTTCCAAATGGTTCAGTTGCAAATGATACCCCACCAACAGAAGACATCAGACCTACTAATTAGAAATACCTTGCTAATAAAAAAATTATACAAAGAATTTCCAGCCCAGGCCAGCGCCAAGGCTGCGACCAGCGGCGGGACCTGCGCAGGCCCTCCCGGGCTCAGCACGGGCCCCTGGGCCCGAGCCAAGGCGGCAGCAGTGCCGCCGCCTCCCACCCACCCCTTCCCTCCCTCTCCGGGGTGGTCGTGTGGCCTCTGGGCCAGCAAGCTGAAGTCAAAAACAAGGATTAAGAACTTGCAACTATAAGCAACAGAAAGAATCTTTAGCTGTCTTAAACCAATTGAGAAATATACTGTATAGAAGGATTTTCTCTACCTATGGACAGTGAGAAGGTGATGGTTACCAGCCCTGCATTACCTCAGAGAAGAATAGGAACTACCCTGCCATTCTTAGGGAAGCCAGATACCCAAGGATAAGTCACGCTGCAGATCCCCACAACACCATCCCTGCTAATCACAAGATGGCTGCTGTGCCACATCAACTGATGGTCAACTCTGCTTACCAGAACCGCTTTCCTGAAACTGTATTCCATGGAGACTCACCTACAATTGCAGAACTGCACGAGACCCACCCTTGATCCAACCTTGAATGGAATCTATTTTCCCTATTGTTAAAAACTTTGGACTCGTGGCCCCTCTCCCTCTACTCGCAGGTATCGCATTTTCAATGACCCCTCTGGAAGACAACTGTTTATAGCAGAGATAGTGTAAACGGGAGAGGGGGAAAGGGCTGAGGGTCAAACATAGGATAAAAAACATATATATATGTATACATATGTATGAAAGTAGAAATGGAATAGTATTGGTGATAACATGCTTGATTAAGACACTATGCAGTTTATCCTAGATGGGAAACTACACTTAGTGCGTTGTGATGATGCTCAGGGAATGAGTGTTAGGTAATATAATAAAAAAAA
>NW_006159982.1:1408368-1414953 GCF_000334495.1 Tupaia belangeri chinensis | reverse complement strand
TATAGTGAATTAAGGTAGAAAATAAAAATTAAAAAAAAAAAAAAAAGATTTTCCATATGGCTGACCACATTTCAAGTCCTAGACCCAGTGGCTTAAAAATCACAACAAATAGATAGATAGATGATAGATAACTTTTTAAATAAAGGGGTTTTTTAAGAATTATTTAATTTTATTGATTGATTCATATATATTTTTAATTTGACCAGAAAGAGACACACACACAGAGAGAGAAAGTCAGAAAGCAAGCTGCCTGGTCCAGGGCTCAAACTGTGGTCGGCCATGTGGAAGTGTCCAGCACCCTAACCACCAAGCCACCTGCTGGTCCCAATGACAGATAATTTTTTTTTAAATTACATGAAGATGGGCCAGCAGATGATGTAGTGGTTACACCTCTGGAATCCCACATGGCCAACCATGGTTTGAATCCCGGACCAAGTGGCTTAAAAATCATGCTGGGTACATGTGCATGCATGCCCAAGATCCCAGGAGGAGATGGAGAAGGGAGAAGGGATCGTGGCATGGCCATCTCCCCTGGAGGGTGATTTCTCATTGTCCCTCTCGCTGTCTCTGTTTCTGTTTCTCTCTTTGGCTAGCACATGTGCCCTAAAAAATCACATGAAGATATATTCATGGTTTCTTTACCTCTTTTTTAGATATGGATAAATATATTTACCATTTAATGAACAGCTATCACCTGACACATACATGCACACACAGTGCCTGTGCCCTTGTGTGTATGTATGTGTATATGTGTGTGTGTGTGTGTGTGTAGAGAGAAAGGCTGGGTAGGATTTCTGTAAATGCAACTCTAGGTGAAAGTGGAGTTCAATCATTATTACTCTGAAATACTGATGTGAAAAGAATTTTTTGACCCAAAATCTATCCATTCATATGAAATCTTAAAACTAAGCATTTTTATATCATAAAAAGAATCTTTAGATTTACTAAATAAAATTCAGCTATTATAATTATTAAAATTAATCAACATTTTGGAAACAGCAGATGGCACAATGGTTACATCTCTGGACTCCATGTAGTTGACAACGATTTGATCACCAGCTTAAAACTCATGCTGGGCACATATGCATGCATGCACAAAATCCCGAGAGGAGAAAGGAGGAGAAGGGGTTGCAGCATGGCCATGGCTCCTCGCAGGGGGAGAGGGCGTGATTTCTTACTTTCTGTCTCTCTGTCTCTCTCTGTCTCTCCAGTGAGAACATGTGCCCTATAGCGAAAAATCTCTCTATGGAAAAAAAAAATCAGAATGTTTGCATCTGCTTGTTTGCAAAAAGTTTCACACTGATGGTAACTATCAAGAATTTAAAGCAATTGTCATTAAAGAGTCTGGTCAGAAATTGCTTTTGGCCATTTTAAGCCTAAAATCTGATATGAAAAAAATTAATGGTCATAAAGGTGAATTCATACCTCTTACTTAAAATATAATAAAGTTTTATTTATAAGTTTTATAAAAAGTAAAAGTTGAATATTTTCTTTTATAGTTTATTTTTTATTATTTTAGAATAACTATACAACAAAGAAAACATCATTTGTTTTCACCAAACCCAGATAACTTCAAGTCCCCTTTGGTCATATCAGTCTACATACAAATATTATCACATTCTATGCATGCTATTATTTAATACATGAAAACAAGTGGAAAGTACTGGAATAACGGTCAAGAGAAACAGAGGCAGCCAATCAATGCAAATCTGCACTCCACTACTCACTAGCTGGGTGAGTCACATGAGATCTTTCTGAAATTTGGTTTATCTATAAAAGGGGGTAACCTTATTGAGCTTTTGAAGAACTACATGAGGTAATACTTTAAAAAGCACTTGGCGCAATGCCCAACATTAAATAACAACTATATCATGATGGTAATGGTAATGAGATGGGTGATGCAGATGAGAAACTTCAGATGACAAATCTGATTTTACCTGTCAATTCTTTAGACATATTTAGCTCCAACTATGATTTTCGCATATCTGGAGCTTTATGAAACTATACTTACACTACTTATTGTTCACATGTAACACAACTAAGAGTTGGAAATCTCATTTCCCACACACTGAGCTGAAAATTCGCGAAGTTTATTAAATCGGGCTTGGTACTTAAATTAAATGGTCTCAGCATGCTATGTACATTATAAGATACTAAAGAAAGATTTCTTTGATTCAACCCTGAAACCATAAACTGTAGACTAAAGAAAATATTTCATTATATCCTATCATTTTGTTCACTTTTGTCAGTTTTAAATCTAGAGAAGACATAAAAATGGCATCTTCTTTCCAAGAAAGAATCTCATGCATTTTTCATACATGTGTGGCATCAAATATACCTTGAGTCTCCTAAGCCTGTTCCTGGTTTGTGAGTAATATTTATGACATTCTACCATCTGCAAGAGAGGTTCCAACTAGAAGGAAATATTTATATACACCAGAGAGTCATACATAATTTAACACTGGAGCAGAAAAGAAGAAAGAAAATGCTCCATCATGTACTACAACAACACTTACAAGGATACATATCTTAGTAGGAGTTAAAGATCAAACAATTTTCTCCTTAAGCGACACAAAATATTGAAAGTAAGAATTTAATTTGTATTTTTTCATTGACTATTCCCTAGAAAACCAGGGTTTGCTTTATTAGTCTGTGAATTTAAAAATGTTGAAATTTTCTTTGGAATATTTAGAGATAAACTCTTATAACAGTATATATGTTGATATTTTGCAACTCATATTACTTGTTAACTACATTAAAATGTTAAGTATTTGAGACTATATAATAAAGCAGCATTTCAATAATATAAATGTGATGACAGTATAAAAACTTGCAAATATGTTAAATAATATTAAAAGTAAAGAAAATACACAATTTTTTCAATAACTTGGATTTAAACTAATAAAAACTATGTATATATTAAATTATTAAGACATTGTGATTATCATTAATGCTATTCAAAAATATTGTTGAGGGATTCAGGGATGTCAGAATCAGTACGCATTTATGTCTGAGTTCTGAGCAGCCCCATTCAGGGATTCAAACACCTAAGACCCTCTGCCTAGACTTTACCCTCCTGCTCCCCAGTCTAGCCAGAAGTCAGAATAAGCCAATCAGCAGCCATGTATATTTGAATTCCAAGCGCCCCATTCAGGGATTTCCATGACCAAAGACCCTCTGCTCAGACTTCACATTCTTGTTCCCCAGTCTAGCCAGGAATCAGACTGCAGGTCACCTCCTTCTGCATTCCTCTGATTGCTCAGATTTAACTCCAAAAAATAGGAGAGAAAAAAATCAAATGGCCAGAAACCACCACAGAGGCACAAGAAATATGAGAAACAAAGAAAATATTTCTCCTCTAATGCAAAAGAATAACTCCTCTTCCTTCACAAAGAATAGAAGGGAACACATGGAAATGCCAGATAAATAATTGTAAATATTCATCGTGACAAAGCTAACAGAGCTGCAACATCTCTGTTAGAATAGAAACAACGAACTCCAGAAAATGCAAGAGAAAAGAGACACCAAGTTCCAGGAGGTAAGGAAGTTCTTCATGATCTGAAAGAGGAGATATACATAATAAAAAAAGAATCAAACAGAATTGTTAGAGATGATGGCTGTAATACAGGAAATCAAAACTTCCCTTGAAAATATCAAAAGCAGATTAGATCATGCAGAAGATCAAATCTCAAATGTAGAAGATAGAACCTCTGACCTAGAAAAATTCACCAAAAAAACTGAGAAAATAACCCAAAAATATGAGAATAACATACAAGTAATACTAGATACCATTCAACACCCATCTAGATCATCAGTATCCCAGAAGAAGAAACTAATAAGGGTATTGATAATCTATTCCATGAAATCCTGGAAGAAAACTTTCCAAACCTGGAGAGGCACTTAAATATCCAGACCCAAGAAATACAAAGGACCCCACATAGAATCAACCCAAGAAGATCTTCCCTGTGTCACATCATAGCCAGACTGACCAAAACCACAGATAGAGACACAATACTAAAATTGGCAAGAGAGAAACATCAAGTTACTTTCAAAGGATATCCCATAAGGCTAACATCAGACCTCTCATTGTAAACAATGCTAGCAAGGAAAGAATGGGAAAATATATTCAAAGTGTTAAGTGAAAAACAGTTTCAACCAAGAATAGTATACCCAGCAAGATTATCTTTCATGGGAAAAAAGACAAAGACATTCTCAAATAAACAAAACCTGAAAGAATGTACCAACACAAGACCAGCTCTCCAAGAAGTGCTGAAGGGAGTGCTATATCAAAAAAACTAAAGTCAGACACACAGAAATAAGAGTACAAGAAACAACCAAGAGAATGGCTAGCCTAATGGTAGGGACAAGTCCGGAGCTGAATGTTAACTTACAGAGTTTAAGTGGATAGATAAGACCACAGTAACACTGCAAATTCAATAGAAGAGAGATTAATGATGTGAGTGTGAACTAGTGAAATAGAATGTTTTTACTTTAGACTAAAACATTACTGATTTTACTTGATGCTTTGATTTCCATATTTAAGAATTTTTGTCTTCTCTTGAAGTGTTGATAGAATCATCTACCTATTTGAACTGAATCCTAACCTTTTTCATGGCTTTAAGCTTTAAGCAAATTTCTTTTAACATTTTATGATTATGATCTATTAAAACTAAAACTTTTTTGAAATTAAAAAATGTATTTAAAAAAAAACTCTATTACCTATTTAATGACTGCAGTAAGCAATATAGCCCCAGCAAGGTGCTACTTAATAGTATATCCCCTTTACTCACTGAGGTTTATGCCTAAAGTCAGACATGCATTTATAAATATGTACATATCAGCTGTGCTTGCTATTGAAAGTCTTTAAATTAATTAAGATCTTTAATGAATCAAAAAAATTTGAAAAAAAAGTATGGAAAACAATTATACATACCAGAGACAGTGTGGGAAAAAGGGGCAAGTTGGCAGAGGGTGAGAGGTAGGGAATCAAAGGGGGAAAAATAAGGCAAAGCATTAATGGCACAAACAAATGTGGTATTATCTGTTGAAGATATTTTGTAGTTTTATCAACTGTATTAGGGAGAAATGTTCACCTGGTGAAATATCCATTTTTGTAAGACAAATAATAATGTGATTGAATGTATAAAAATTGAAATGCAAAAATTTTTTTTTAAAAAAAGGAAAATATATAAAAGAAATAGAAAATTATTTGTTGATGATAACATATATGGTAATATCCTTGATTGACCCAATATACGATGTATACTGGATAGAAAACCTCATTTTGTATACTGTATTGATGTACAGTGAATGACTATAAATAAATAAATAATTCAAGAAGGAGAGATATTTATTTGTTTGTTTGTTTATTTATAGTTGGGGTCAGATGATGGTTCAGTGGTAGTGAAACTAAACTCACACGGCAAAGGTCCTGGTGTCACATTCCAAGGCCTCCCTAAGCATGTCAGAAACATAAACGTGTCCTATGATCTGGGATAACTAAAACTGAGACTAGATTGCAACATGAAGACCTTGTAGGGATGGCTGTATCTCTCTTTCTCTCCCTTTCTCTTTGTCTCTTTCTCCTTCTGTGCCCCTTGTTCCCATGGGAGAACCAAATAGATTTTTAAAAACTATTCAGACTTTTGTGGCCAGCAAGTGGTGTGGTTGTTAGGGCGCTGGCCTCCCACATAGCCAATCACAGTTCACGTCCTGGATGTGGCAGCTTGAAAATCACACTGGGCATGTGTGTGTGTGTGCATGCCCAAAATCTCAGGAAGAGAATGGAGGAGAAGGGATTGCAGCATGGTAATCCCCCTGATGGGTTGAATTCTCACTCTCTCTGTCTCTCTACTGAGCATATGTACCCTAGGGCAAAAAGCTCAAAGTAATAATAATAATTCAGATTTTCTCCTTCTTCTGGATATCTAGTAGATATGTTAGCTTCTTGGAGTTTTCATAACGAAAGTACCATAAACTGGGTGGTTTAAAATAACACAAATGTATTATCTCACAGTTTTGGAGTCTAGACATCTAAAATGATGTTGCCAGGGTTGGTGCTCTCTCATGACTGTGAAGGAAAATTGTTCCACACTTCTCCCCTTGCTTCTGGTAGCTGCAGGCATTCCTTGTCTTGTGGACGGTGTCCTCCCCTATTTCTTCACGTTACTGTCCCCCTATCCTTGCCTATATCTGTGCCTTAATTTCCCCTTCCCATAAAATCACCAGTTGTACTGGATTAGAGCCCACCATAATGACCTCATCTTAACTTAATTACCTCTGTAAAGACCCTATTTTGAAAATAATAAGGGCCTAGAAAATATATTCCATGAGATCCTGCAAGAAAACTTTCCAAATCTAGAAAGGCATTCAAATATCCAGACCCAAGAAATACATAGGACCCTGAGTAGAATCAACCCAAGAAGATCCTCTCCAAGGCACATCATAGTCAGACTGGCAAAAACAACAAAGACAGGATACTAAAGTTGGCAAGAGGGGAACGCCAAGTTACTTACAAAGGTCACCCCATCAGGCTAACATCGGATCTCTCAGCGGAAACAATGCAGGCAAGGAAAGAATGGGGAA
>NW_006159982.1:1351445-1402754 GCF_000334495.1 Tupaia belangeri chinensis | reverse complement strand
AGCATTATTCACAATTGCCAAGACATGGAACCAACCTAAATGTCCACAAACTGATGAATGGATTGGAAAAGTGTGGTATATATACTCTATGGAATACTACTCAGCCATAAAAAATAACAAGACCCTGGCATTTGATAGAAAATGGTCAGATATGGAGGATCTATTGCTGAGTGAAGTAAGCCAGGCTATGAAAGAAAGATATTGTATGTATCCACTCAATATATACCGACTATCTGCACTCTATGATAGAGAGTAAAAAATTGGAGGACATAAAAGCAGTGAAGGTGCTTTATGAGAATAGGACAGTGTGGAATGGGGGAAGTGAAGAGAAGAGGATAGAGAAAGATAGCAAGTGAACAAAAGAGAGGCAGGACATTAGTGAGAAACAGAGAAGGCTTATTAACTGTTGATGATGACATATATAGTATTCTCAACTGGATTGGTCTGAGAAGTATTTCATGATGGACAAAGTCTTTTTACAAGCAAAATGAGAAATAGCGATTGACTGTTTTAAAAAAATAATTAGAATAATAAAAATAATGATTGGGGAAACATAGAAAAGATATTGAATGTTGAAGCGGGGAGATTAATGTCTCTGTATTGACTGACATGCATGGCATTCCCTTTTGAAAAAGCAATGTAATACACTGTAAAGTTATATGTAATCCAGTGTAATATAAAGAAGATTACGATGATAAAAAATAAAAAAAAAAATTAAAAAAAAAAGACCCTATTTCCAAACAAGGTCACATTCATAGCTCCTGGACTTAGGACTTCAACATCTTTCGGGGGTATGCCATTCAACCCACAACTATAGGGCTATACTTTCCCATCCACTTTGAATTAGGCCTGATTATGTGATCTGCTATGACCTATGAAATGTGAGCAGATCTAATTCTGTCACTTCAGTGCATAATCCAGCACATCCTCTGTTTCCTGCATAGACAGATACCGAAGCATGTGCTCTGCTGGAGTTTCCCTCAGCCTGAGTCCCTGGCTCATTATGATGAACCAATATTCTTTGGCCATCATGAACAAGAAACAAACTTTCTCTGTGTTAAGCCATTGAGATTCTAGGGTTCCTTTTATTCCATCATAACCAAGCCTGTTCAGACAGGTACAAAAATTGGGGCCAGCAAGTGGCATGGCCAAACCAGCTACATTCCAAATGATCGACTGGGTGTTTAAAATCCCAGAACCGGGGACCAGCAGGTGGCATGGTGGTTAAGGTGCTGGACACTCCCACATGGCTGACCACGGTTTGAGTCCCAGACCTGGCAGCTTGCTTTCTCAATCTTTCTCTCTCTCTGTCTCTCTCTGGTAAAATTAAAACAAATGAATAAATAAATAAAATAAATAATTATGTACTAAAAAAAAAAGAAATCCTACATATTAGGGACCAGCAGTTAGCGTAATGGCTATGTCACTGGACTCCCACATAGTCGAGCACAGTTCGCGTCCCAGACCCAGTGGCTTAGAACTCACGCCGGGCGCATGTGCGTGCATGCCCAAGATCCCGAGAGGAGAATGGAGGAGAAGGAATTGCAGCATGACCATCCCCCCGGGGGGTGATTTCTCGCTTTCAGTCTCTATGTCTCTCTGTCTGTCTGGCGAGTGCACTCGCCCTATAGCAAAAAAACCTCTCCAAAAAAAAAAATCCCAGACCCGCTGACTTGAAAAACACTTCAAGTGTGTGCGCCAAAAACTCGAAGACGAGAATGGAAGAGAGGGAATTACGGCATGGCCATCCCCCCAAGGGGGGTGCTGATTTCTCTTTCTCTCTCTTCAGCAAGCACATGGCCCCTATAATAAAGAAAGAAATTGGTATCTAAAAGTGAAGTGCCACCATAATAAAAAACTAAATTAGGCCCAACCACAGTGATGCAAATAGTAAAATGCCACTGCACAAGGCTGGGGACACATGAGTGGCCTGAGTTTAGTTTCCAGGCCAACCTGAACAGGCCAGGTGCCATAGCATGCACCTACTACCTAGATAATGGGGCAGGAGGTGTGGGACAGAGGATTATGATGTGAGGTTCTGCCAAAAATGCCTGTCTCTCTCTCTCAAAAATGAGCAAACAAGCCTAAACTCTTTCTGTTACATTGGATTAGCTGCCAATGAGCAATGAGAAAACTGTTACTGTAAGTTAGATAAGTGATCTATGTTATACAGTGGCAAAACACTCAGAAAGCCTGTCCCCTGTGGTAATGTGGGAAGCAGAATATACAGCTACTAAACCTGTACCTATAACGCAGGCTAGGAGGAAATAAATGTTAACACTGCATACCGGTTGCTGTTGCTGCATTCAGCAAGGTTCACAAGGTCCACAAGAAGATGAGTTCAGAAATGAATTGGCCCAGTTTAAAAGCAAGAAAGAAAGCAACATAGTCTGTCATACTTGCATTGTTAAAGAGAGGTGCAAGGTAGAAAGAGGCTACTGCTTCTCTGCTCTAAACAGTAAAACATAACATTTAGAATGTTGGCCCAGCCTTGGTGGCACGGTCCACAATGTACTGACTGCAGGCACTGGCAGCCACATGGCCAACCACTGGTTTGCATACCCAGCCTGGTCTACCTGAAACATGTAGAGCATGTGCATGTGTGCACAGAATCCTGAGGAGCTGGAGGAAGGGGATCTCAGCATGACCAGACCCAGTTGAGGTGCTAAAGATGTCTGTCTGTCTCTCTCTCTCCCCCCACCCCTCATGTCTACATGTACACTCACTCTATTAAAAACATTTTAGAAATACTTTGAAGAACAAGACTCATTAAAATTCAACCTTCAAGCAACTCAAATCAAAAGGATCATGCCCACAGTTAAAGCATCTGAATGAATTAGATAACAGTCAGTGAAGAGTGTGGAGCCCAGTTAAGTCTTTCAGTGGGACAAAAAGGTTCAAAAAAGGAGGGAGATGAAAGGTAAAGCAGAGGGACCCATGACTGGCATGGAGGTTAAGGCGCTGAATTCCAAATGGCTGGTTGTGTGGTTTGAGTCCCAGACCCGGCAGCTTGAAAATCATGCCAGGTGTGTGTTGGTGGGTACCCCAAATCCTGAGGAGACTGGAAGAGAAGGGATTGTGACATAGCCATTTCCCCTGGCAGAGGT
The DNA here is from genome assembly GCF_000334495.1 of Tupaia belangeri chinensis. Lineage (NCBI taxonomy): Eukaryota > Metazoa > Chordata > Mammalia > Scandentia > Tupaiidae > Tupaia > Tupaia belangeri. The sequence goes on along the minus strand of NW_006159982.1, from coordinate 1,399,647 downwards.
GATTTTTCACTTTCTCTGTCTCTGTCTGGCATGTGTACATGCCCTAAAGAAAAACTTTCTAAAAAAGAAAAGTGAAAAAAGCAAGGCTAGGCAGAGACTGTTTGACTCACTTTAGGCATGTAGCATAAGAAGAAATAAATATTTGTAAATTAGCAACCGAGTCTAGACAAAAAAAGACAGCAGAAAGCAATGAAAACATAAAATCTAACAGTACATAAATCTATTGGGTTGTTGGAAAAGTCATGATTTACTCTTTTCTGTTTTTCTATGCAAAAAGAAAATGCACCATAACTTTTCTGACAACTCTGTAGAAAGGAACTAGGAGTATTGTTATTGATACATAGATTTGATTGGAGTCAAACAGATGGAAGGTGTTTGAAAAACTTCAGCTCCCCGGGAACCAGCAGTTAGCGTAATGGCTATGTCGCTGGACTCCCACATAGTCGACCACGGTTCGTGTCCCAGACCCAGTGGCTTAAAACTCACGCCGGGTGCGTGTGTTTGCGTGCCCAAGATCCCGAGAGGAGAATGGAGAAGGGATTGCAGCGTGACCATCCCCCCGGGGGATGATTTCTCGCTCTCTGTCTCTATGTCTCTCTCTGTCTGTCTGGCAAGCGCACACAACCTATAGCAAAAACTTCTCAAAAAAAAAAAAAAAAACCTTCAGTTCCCCAAAAAGCCCTCCACTGATCCCAACTGCATCAGAAATGAAGGGGGCACAAGAGAAAATAAATAGATGCTCTGTAAAGAGTAACACTAAGGATAAAATTAGAGTTTGATTTCCTTTCACCATGTTTTATAGTTGCTTTAATATCTTTTTTAAAAAAAGAAGTAATACAGCAAACTTAAACTCTGGAGGTGAATAATGTTCTTCTTTATATAAATAACATTTTAGCAAGTAGCACCAGCCCAAGATCAGAGATGTGCAGAGTGCCTTACCATCACGGGAATCCCAACGGGAATCAAAAGAAGTTGGATGGGGAACCAGCAGTTAGCGTAATGGCTATGTCACTGGACTCCCACGTAGTCGACCGCGGTTCGTGTCCCGGACCCAGTGGCTTAAAACTCACGCTGGGCGCGTGTGCGTGCGTGCCCAAGATCCCGAGAGGAGAATGGAGGAGAAGGGATTGCAGCGTGACCATCCCCCCTGGGGGGTGATTTCTCGCTTTCTGTCTCTATGTCTCTCTCTGTCTGCCTGGCGAGCGCACACGCCCTACGGTGAAAATCTCTCCAAAAAAAAAAGAAGTTTGCTGTGCCACAAATTTCTACAAATCCTCAGCAAATAGGCACACATGATATTCAGGCCAGAGAAACTCTATTTGGTAAAATTTTGAAAAAATGCACTTAAGTCTTAACATTTTAATTGTTTGTTATATTTTCTACTGAAGGAATATGTGAGATTTATTATATTATTTTAGAGTTCAGATTGATTTGAGGGTCAAAAGTAAGCACTTAAATGAATGATGTGCAAGAGCTTCTGTTTCTACTTTTAAACAAGCTCATTAAATTCTTTATTGATTCAAATGTGTAGTTGTAAGCCCAAGAGAAATAGAAAATCAAGTTCTTGTTTAAATCTAATATGTAATTATCTATGATAAACAAGTTCATCTGACTTTTTATGAGAAGATAAGATGCTTTAATGCAAGGAAAAAAAGAGGAAAGAACGAGGGAAAATGAGGTTACAGAAAGCAGAAAGGAATCTTTGATCACAAGGTCTATTGAATTCAAGGCAAGGTCTCAGTGGAATTACTTGGGTTTTGATTTTGATTTAGAAAGTAAAAGACCAATTCTAATCCAGCCAAATCTAACCCCTTTGATCCAGGGAATTCTTCCTCATATTAGTAAAAAGATTTTATGGTAATGCAGCCCTCAATAATTTAGCAACACTTTCTGAAGGGTCATTATTTCGTTTCATGTCTCTGTAGTTTACCTATCTGCAAATCCATGTTGCAAATCCATAAATGGAATACATTTTTAAATTATCTTTCTTACCTCAGAGAGTTACCTATAATGATGAAGTCAATTCTCATGTTATGCCCCCAAAGTGCATTTGGATACAAGCAGGCACATATGCATGTAAGTATAGTGCACATGCACATATACACATGCTCATTCACACATGCACATATGCACATGCTCACTCATGCTCACTCACACATGCACACACACACACACCTCGTTGTTGGCAGCCTTGCAATCAGAGCCAGATTCAAACATGTCTGAGGGACCAACAAAAAAGCCAAACCCCCAAATAAAAGACTCTACACCAAAAACATTATAAACTGTTCTACAGAATATGCACTAGGATGTATTCTGAGGTATTCAAGGAGGAAAAAAAATGTAGCTTTAGATTAGACCTAAATTTAAAAAAAAAAAAAGAATATAGCAAACTTAAACTCTGGAGGCTAATAATGTTCTTCTTTATATAAATAACATTTTAGCAAGTAGCACCAGCCCAAGATCAGGGATGGCCTAAATTTACCATCACAGGCACTCTTACCAGAAAGTCTAGATTTGATGTCCTTCTCATATAGCTGGGAGTGGTTCCAATAGTGCACTCCGGTGGGTCACAGAAATCTTGACTCTGTGTTGGACCTCACTCAGGAAAAATGAAATGTCAGAAATTCCTCTGTGTAATGTAGTGATGGATTCTGAAGACTCTGGGGGAAAGGAATGCTAACCTGTGTTTGGCACGTGACCACATCTGCTCTACTCAGACTGCGCCTCATAAGACACTTCCTGCACTAAGTCTTTGGAGAGTAGCACGTATATGTGAGAAAACTCTTGTGTGTGTGTATAGGGAGGGATTCCATTGTAAGATATTATGTTGAAATGGGCTTTCCAGTTTCAACTGGATTTGAAAGACCCTGGCAAAGGCCTTAATCTCCAGCAGCAAAGTAAGATGACTTTTATCACAGGAAACAAGGTAAGCAATCAAAATAGTCCCATTCTTTGGCAGTGATCAGGGAATCAATCTTTAGACAAAATATATTGGTAGCTTGCTGAGATCCTATTTGCTTTTTTTAATGAGAACTGCTCCAATCTAGGTAAAGAGATCTGATGTGACAGTAATAAAGGAAATGTGTACATGGTAATCCCTATAAATCTCCCAACACATTTCTCATTTTTGAGCCAATAACTGATATGACTATCTTTTATATTGGCTCATTGGCCCACAGCAATAAGAGATAAAATGGAAAAAAGGACCGAGTAGCACTTTGTTCTTTTTCCTCCTCACAAAAATACTAAATCTAAAGCTTAAAAAAGGAAAAAAAAAAAAAAGTCTAGGGCCAGCCAATGGTGTAGAAGTTAAGGCAATAGGATCTCACATGCCCAAATGACCAGTTTGAGTCCTATACCCAGTGGGTTGAGAAATACGCCAGACACAGGTATGTGTACGCCAAAATCCTGAAAGGAGGAAGAGTGGAGGAGAAAGGAATGCAGCATGATCATCCCCCATGGGGGGAATGCTTTGTCACTTTTTCTCTCTCTCTCTCTCTTTCTCTTTCTGCTTTTGGCGAGTGCATGTGCCCTCTGGCAAATTTAAAAAAATATATGTATTTCACACACACCAAAATAAACACTTCCTTAGAGGAAATTAAAGAGATCAATATCATCATCAAAAAATGTAAAGATGCAGGGGTGAAAACCCTACTTATCCCCCATTTAACTCTTTACATTTAGCCAGTGCAGAGCAAGATAGGTCTTAGAAACAGAAAGTGAATTTTGAGATGCTAATGACATGGTGACAAACAAAAGCCCCTGTTCTAGAGTCTGTCTCTTCACAGAAGCAAAGCATTTTAGGTCTGGCACCTGGAGTGAAACTCTTGATCTGGAAAGTGCTTCTACTGTATCTCAATATATAGATAATGCAAAGAGTTGATTTCTGTTCCAAGGCAAGATAAGAGTGTACCTTGACATTCTTGTTCCAGAGTTGGATAGTTAGATCAACTAACTCTCTGTTCTGTGTCATGATTGAATATATAGGGCATTGACCACCTTACCATCATGCTGACTCACTTCCTCAATAACATCATCTCAAGCTGGCAGGACATGAAGAGCAGGAAGTAGCAGATAGCCTAGATGCCTTAAAAAGAGATAGGTGTGCCAAAGAATGAGGGATAGTTCCTAGAGAAGAAAGGCGTGATCACTCAGTGAAGAAATAAAGTCACGGTTAAGTAGTTTCAAGGTATTAAATATCTCTTCTAAAGTGAAGGACAAGTTCCTTATTCCACCAATAAGAAAAGAGGCATAATATACTCTGAGTCTCTGAATGTGGGATGCTCATATACATTTACCAAGTGACTTTATAGCCATTGACCTTGAGAAAGGTCAACAGCAAGATAATATTCTCCTGCTGGATAGAGAGTAGAGCCGGCCAGCCAAGAGTTGTTCCATGAACCTTATTACTCACAGATGTAGAGAAGTCAAAGGGTCTCAAGTAGGTCCGGATGCTGTATGGAAACTGTTAACAACCAAGGGAGGAGGATCACAGAGGAGCTGTTTGGATTGTAAAGAAAGACCCTCTTTAGAAGCTCATAGCTTGCTATTGAGTTCAGGGTAAGAGTGAATGACTTACATTAGCACAAAAGTGATCATGAGGCCTGAGCTGAGTACATGACCCAGGAGGGCTTAGATCGAAGTTTAGGTGCAAAAGGAGCTTGGTCCCAAGCAAGTCCTGAAGACAAAGAAAGCTATCTGAGCAGAAAGAGAGGGGAAGTGAGAAATCACCCCTCAGAGGGGATGGCCACACTGCAATCCCTTCTTTTCTTGGGGTTTTGGGCATGCACACACATGTACCTGGAATGTTTTTCAAGCTGACAGGTCCAGGACTTGAACTGCAAAGTAGGACATGTGGGATCCAGCCCCTTAACCACCATGCCACCCGCTGGCCCCTAGACCTGTCAAATTCTATTCATCTGTTAAGGCACATCTCAAATGCCACTACCTCCAGAATGTCTTTCTTTCACATCTCCCCAATCAAACATCTCTCTGCTTTCTTTGAATGTGTTAGAGTGCTTTGTGTTCCTTCTCTTACACCATAGCACTCAGCTTTACAGTTATTTAAGGACATTTTCTCCTCCTCTTGTAATAGAAGTAATTTGAATAATTTTTTCTTTGTAGATCCTGAAGCACCAAGTATGTGCCCCTAAGATATTATTGAATGAGATTGTTGGATGAATTCAACACATTATATACATCAACCTCAAATCCTGAGATATTTATGTGAAGACAAAGTTAAAACCCCAGTGCCCAATCAGACCAAGGTGCTTACTTCTAGAGAGACTACAAAACCGGCACCTGGAGACAAAAATTCAACCAGAGTTTCTGTACTTCCCAGATTTTATTACAGTAAAGGGGTCCTCACATGACTTGACCACCAGAAGTGATATTACATTTGCAAGTAGACAGGAGCAATGGACCATAGGTACACCACAGGAACTGGACTGACCCGGTTATAACACTGCACTCATGTCTATCCCCAGTGCAGAACCCCCAAAATGCAGCAAGTGCTCTGTACTGTTTCAATGTCCCTTTTCTTTCTTCTAGTTCAATTTTGCATCTATCTTAGACTGGTACATTATGCTCATAGTTTTTTGCTATGCATTTCCTAGAAATGACAGAAGCCTGTTTATTAAGAGTAATCATTACTTGCTTTCATGGAATCTGAAATGAAAATTTTGATTAAATTTCTTTGACAAATCTATAACATGTCACACTGTAGTATCTTCTCTATACAGTAAGATTTTAATAAATTTTGAATTGGGGAACTTCAGAAGAGGTTTTAAATATTCAAAACAATTCAATTTTCTATAAATTAAATGCTTTCCATGCAAGATGTATAAATTTGAGTCCTTTTAAAAGACTAATGGGCTTCACTGTTTAGTAGTATATACCAGCTCTTTTGTTCTTTACCCCTCCTGGCCTCACTAATAGTATCCTATGGTTTTTATTGTGCTCTATGCCCTGACTTCTTAATATTTCATAGTGAATACAATAGGATAGAAAATAATCATGCCATCAAATTTACTAGCATAAAACCATAATAATACATTCATGCCTGACTGGAAAATACTAGAAGTTACTCTCCTTCAAAAGCAAAGGGCATTAATACTGCATTGCAGATACTGAATTTAAAGCAGGTTTGAACTCACATTGCACCATATTCTATCGGCTTTCCAAAAGACACCCAGAGCTTCATAATTCTGATCTTTCAGAACAGACTATACATCACGTGTACTAAGTAGCAAAATTCAGTCACAGGTCAGCGGCTTTTGATGTCAGTAAAGGGCTGTTGGAAAGTTGTTTATTCTTGCTGTAGCTTGGCCTTATTCTAACAAGTGTGTCACAGACATGCCTCCTGTGTGTCTCTCTCAAAATAGTCTAACGGTTTCTTAATGGCTCTCTCTGGGTTGCTGAATGATAGTCTTAACTCATAATGCTTTCCATTCAAGAAATACAATCCTTTACTCTGCATACACTGTTATTGGAAAGATAACATTGTTAGAATATTTCTGTAGAATAACCCCATAATGTATTAGGCCTTAATGTATAAATCAAAGCCCTGGGTAAAAAACCTTTCTACCTTTATTTCCTCCCAATAATGCCATTTCTAATAGAAATGTATCCTAAGGAAAAATTATTCTAAAAGATGGCATCATACCTTTACATGAGAATGTTAGATGCAGCTTGTTCATAATATTTGAAACTTAGAAAACGTTAATGTACAGCAATAAAAGATTAAGAAAATCATGGCACCTTTTTATTATATGACAGATACCAAACATCTATTAAACATCGTTGTAGAAAAATATTTGCTAGCATGGAAAAAAATGTCACAATAAATTGTCAAATGAAAAATCAGGTCTCTCAAATAATATTTTGTTTCAATATACATCAAGAACAGAGGTGGACTGACTACAAAAGTCCCCTCTTCTCCTCTGAGCCCCTCCTTCCAAGATGGGACATGTCCTCTCACAAATAGAAAGGCACACCTTCAGCGTTACAATGCCCCAGAATGGAGATCGCCCTGCCCTCTTTCTCTCCCAATGTTCAGCTAGGGTTCAAGATCCTGCAGGCAGCCAGACCCACCTCCACATCCACCAGCCCCAGCAAGAGCCCACACCTGCAGAATTTGATGTGGTATTCAAGCTCTTTCTTTGTCGCTGAGGAGAATGATCTACATGAGTCCCTGCCCGGCTCCTTTCTCATGGGATCATTTCAACTCCAGCTTTGAGGACACTTCCATCTTTCCACCCACCAACTAGACAGACTTTGCGGGATCAGAGCTTACCCTGGCCAGAACAAAAACATTTTTCCCCTTTCTATCTTAACTGAAACAGAAGTTACAGGTGAGGCAGTAAGAAGGATGAAGCTATACAAAAAGAAAACAGAACTCTTCTAGTGGATCAATAGTAAGAGATGAATTGTAATCAAACATATGAGAGGAAAGGCTGAATTATCTTTTTAATTGTATTTCTAATCTCTCCAGGGAAAATAGTATTATAAAATAATTGTCTTTCAAAGAGGCAGACAGTGATTATCCAACCCAAAATGTCAAAGTGGAACAGAGTATAATGCACTAAAATAGTTAAAATAATAATTCGTTTTTCTGGAATGTTTGTATAATATTTGCAGCATTTTTCAACTATAAAATTTATAACTTCTGGGACAAGCTGTTGGCATAATGGCTATGTCGCTGAACTCCCATGTAGTTGACCGTGGTTCGAGTCCCAGACCCAGTGGCTTAAACTCACGCTGGGCACATGTGCATGCGTGCCCAAGATCCTGAGTGGAGAATGGAGGAGAAGGGATTATGCCATGGCCATCCCGCCTAGGGGTTGATTTCTCAATTTGTCTCTGTCTCTCTCTGTCTTTCTGGTGAGCACACATGCACCCTACAGCAAAAACCTCTTTAAAAAATTTATAACTTCTATGATTTATTTTCTGTCTCATTTTACATAAATATTCACTTTTCATCTCAGTTTTGTATTTAAAATTTTGTATTCTTTTCTGAAAGAACCTAAACTATAAAAGTTCAAATTCAGAAAGTTCCAGATTCATTCCTGACCTACAAAAAGCACTGTCATGGCCGAAATACTCCAAGACAATAATGATGAAGAAATCAGTGAGATTATGAGTGATTCTTCTTTCATTTTGTTTTCTTTTTCTGCATGTTAATGTCTTGTAAATTTCCTGCATTATTTATGATTTCATAATTTAAAAAACTCTTACAATAAAAACAATTTAAATAATTACATTTTTTCTATATACTAACAACCATACATCTTATAGCACAACCAAATCCCTAAAATGAATTAAAAGCATGATTTAAAAAAATAACAATCGGGGCCAGTAGGTAGCATGATGTTTAAGGGTGTTGGATTCCCACATAGCCGACCACAGTTTGAATCCCAGATCTGGTGGCTTGCTTTCTCTCTCTCTCTTTCTCTCTCTCTCTCTCTGTCTTCCACTCTGTCCCTCTCTGTTCAAATTAAAATAAATAAATAAATAAATAAAGTTAAATAAAGTAATTCTTTAAAAAATAAATAAATAACGTCACTACTACATATGCCCTCAGCCTGGGCCACGTAAGAATGCCTTATTAAAGGCCAGCAGGTGGCGTGGTGGTTTAGATGCTAGACTCCCAGTCAACAGTGGTTTAAGTCCCAGACCTGGTGGCTTGAACATCACACTAGGTGCATGCGTGGGTGTGCCCAAAAGCCTAGGAGGAGAATGCAGGGAAAGGACTGCAGCATGGCCATGACTCCTGGAAGTATGTGGCAGGAGGAGGTGGATTTCTCACTTTCCTTCTCACTGTCTCTGTCCCTCTTCACAGGTTCAAGTGCCCTATGGCAAAAACTTTTAAAAAATGCCTTGGCTAATGGTATAGCATATAAGCTACAGAAATCATTCAGTGACTGAATAAAAAAAAAATCTGAAATAAAACTCTTTAAATATATCTTTTTTTATCTGAGTGAAATGTCTTGCTAAGGGTGTATTTTAATTCTATAAATGTCTTTTTTTTTTCCTGAGAGGTTTTTTTCGCTATAGAGCATGTGTGCTCGCCAGACAGACAGAGAGAGACATAGAGACAGAAAGCGAGAAATCCCCCAGGGAGGATGGTCACGCCACAATTCCTTCTCCTCCATTCTCCTCTCGGGATCTTGGGCACGCACGCACACGTGCCCAGCGTGAGTTTTAAGCCAATGGGTCCGGGACGCAAACCGTGGTCGACTACGTGGGAGTCCAGCGACATAACCATTATGCTAACTGCTGGTTCCCTCTATAAATGTCTTAAGTTAGCCAAATTATCCGATGAATTAAACTGCCTGTGAATTAATTAAAAGCCTTTCTGGGAAAACACCAAATTGGAACCAATTCCCAAGAGGTTATTAGCCTCTCACAGATACTAGCACTCCTCTAAGTGCCAAAGAACATAACATAATTAAATTAAGACATAGAGCTTGCTCTTTGGAGGATTATAATTGAAGAAATTGGTTATGTACAATGAAACAAGCCATGAACAATCTAATATCCATTACTACTTGTGTAAAAGTACATGGCAGAGCCACTTATAGAAGACATTATGTATTAAGGTTCTGAGTGGGTACTTCAGACAAACTTGGAAGGATTTGGAAAAGAAAATCATGCACATGTGTAGGTATCCAGAACAAGACCTCAGAGGAGGTGAACAAAAACAGACTAGGCGAAAAAACCTTCCAGGTTATGTCAATACATTTTTAAAAGCCTAAAAGGAGGATGAGCACAATGCGGTTAAGAAGCAGGAAGGGTATCTATCCAAAGGATTGGAATGCACTCAGTTGGAAAAATACTTGCACATCCATGTTTCCTGAGGCATTATTCACAATTGCTAATACACGGAACCAACCCATATGTCCATGAACAGATGAATGGATTGAAAAAACGTGGCACACATACACTATGGAATACTACTCAGCCATTAAAAAAAAAGTCAGATGCTGGCATTTAACAGAATGTGGGTGAATATGAAAGATTTACTACTAAGCGAAGCAAGGTAGCCAGACTATAAAAGAGAGGTATTCTATGAAAGAGAGGTAGAGGTGTCCTCTACCCAATATATACCAAATGTTTGCACTCTATGGTAGAAACTGAAAGACTGGAAGATATAAAGGCATGGAGAGCAACTATGTATACTAGAGATAGTATGAGGAGGGTGGGAAATGAAGGAAAATGAGAGGGAGGGAATGAAGGGGAAAAAGAAAGAAGCAAAACATTTAAGGGACACAAAAATGGAAAATTATCTGTTGATAATATGTATGATAATATCTTTGAGTGAACCAATGTATAGTGTATTCACTGCGGGAAATTTTATTTTGCAAGCTGTAATGATACACAGTGATTGAATGTTAAAAAGTAAAAAAAAAAAAAAAAAAAAAAAAAAAAAAAAAGATAAAGAAAGAAAGAAAAAAGAAGCAGGAAGGAGACTGACCTAACTGAAGGAAATAGTATTTGTTAAAGAGTGAAGACTCCTACTGATTTTTGAAATAGTGATGTCTACATGGAAATGTTTGAAAAGCTCATATTTGTCATAGAATTCAAAACTGAGAAAGTTCATGACAAACACATTTCACTTAGGGTATGCACCTGACTAGTAAACCAAAACTACATGACCTCATAGTTATCTCTCCTGGTCCAGTGTAGTGAGCCAATATTTATTTGTATAGGTAGCTATGGTTGTTCTCTCTTACACAAATCTGAAAGTATGATTATGTTTTAAACAATCATTTTCTTTATTTACTAGCAGATGTCAACAATTTAACCAGAATAACTTATGGACCTTGTGTAGATACAGATAGATTAAGAAATCATATTTTTAATAGTCACCTGCTGTCCTTTAGCCACGTTTTGTTTTCCTCAGTAATGAAAGAGAATTATTTTCCACATGCCCATCAGGTACTATATTAAATGTTTCAAGAAACCATGACAGTTAATTTATTTCCTGGTAGAGAGAGAACATTTGCTCTCCTGGTAGAGAGTTTCAGGAGACATTGTGATAATTCTAGAGAATTTCAGCTAAAAAGTACTTCCAGTTCAGAAACCAGAATTTTTTTAAAAAGGTTTTAGCCTTAGGGCTCATGCATTCAGCAATGAGAGACAGAGACAGTGAGAGGGAAAGTGAGATATCACTCCCCAGTGGGAATGGCACACCATTAACCATTCTCCTCCATTCTTCTGGGATCTCACGCATGCACGCACACACGCCTGATAGGAGTTTCAAGCCACCAGGACCGGGACTTGAACCATGGTTAGCCATGTGGGAGTCCAGCAATGTAACCACTACACCATCTGCTGACACCAGAAACCAGAATTTTTTTAATGATTTTTTTTTATCCTTCTTCTGGGACATGTGTGTAGATGCAGGCTTTAACCCCCTTAATTATTTGTTCATATAGAATATTATGTATATTCTACACTATTTTTAAAGCCCACCAGAAGAATGGAAATGATGTCAGCTCTGTTATCCAGAATCATCTTAGTTGACTGAGTCTTAAGATAGAAGAGAATCAGAATCAACAGTCTTTATTATCTATAGCCATCATGGCCACATCAGCAGTAGAATGAAATTGTTTGATTCTGTTATTTGACAGAAATGACAAGTAAATCTGAATTAATTTAAGTGATATAATTAACCAATATGTTAATTGTTACTCTATTTCTTTTTCCTCTGGGCCTCAGTCACCACCTGTAAAACATGGACAATAACCACCTACCTGGAAGAAAAAAAAGGAAGCCCACCAGAATGAAATATGAGGCATAAGAAAATGAAAATATGATGTATGTTGAAAAAATCAAAATAAGAAAAATAAAAAAATATTTTTGTGAAAAAAATGAATAATACCCTGTTAGATTCTTTTTTCCCTAAATAAAAAAAGACCTCTTGTTATGTCAAACAACCCAATAAACACAATATCAGCATATTGAGAGTTTAGAACATATCTCAAATTTCTCACACACAGATTTATAAACACCAGATTATGTGACTCAAATCTCTCTAAAACATACTGGCCTAGAAGGTACAACAAGGTCCCAATGACAGTTGAACTCCCACTTCCAGGTTCACCAGAAACATAGCACTAGACCCCCACTGTTCCTCTTGGTCAAGGGATTTTTTAGCCCATCTCTCAGAGGCACTCAAGTGGCCATGACTGACACCTCGTCTTCCCTTGATAATCCTGTTCTCAAGAGGTCACTAAGGTATCATGATAATAACCCCAGCTACATCCCCCTTCCAGTCTCATCATCTCTGGGATGTGCTGGAGGAAATCCCCTTGAGTAGCATCCTATTATCAACTCCACATATTCCCTGTTTCTTGCAGAAATATTTAGTGGGATCTATTATTTAATTTACTTTTAACTTCTGTTTAAAAAAGAGCACTTTAGACAAAATAACAGTTTATTTGAGCAAAGAACAATTAATCTGACAGCACTCAAACCCAGAAAAGGCTGAGAGAGTTCCTCCCGAGCAGTTGAGCAGTGTGAGCTTCTACAGGCTGAACATGGGCGCAAAGTAATTATTTAATTGGCTACAGCTAGGTTCACCTTATTTAGGTGCAGCTTAATAGAAGGTCCCTAATTACAGGACCAATAGACTAAATAGCTGTGATTGGAGCCTGATTCAAAAATTAATTAGCTACAAGGTGTAAGCCTAAGTAAAGCTTAAGTTTGTTTAAGTAAAGGTTCCAGGTACAGAAACAACTCTAGACTATGGCCTCCTAAGATTTTGCTTTAACTCATTCGATTGAACCCCTTTCTTGAGGACTTTGGCAAAATCCCTGAGGAGGGAGGGCCAGACGCTTATATGCTATACCATTAGCCAAGCATTTCTAGCTGGCTGAGTAGGGTCCAAATGTGACAGATACTGCCTAATATCACTTCTGCACCCCATCCTGAATCCTGCACCTTGCCTCTGTATTTACACCTCTAATAGAGACATTCTATTTTTAGGAAGGAGATGAGAACTAAAAAAAGGGTTGAAGAGGGAACTGGAAGCCGAGGAAGAGGGTACCACATCCATTCCCAATAATTCTCCTACCTTCTGTTGGAACACCTGGTGTGGGCATTACAAGGAGATGATTTGGAGCCCAGACTCTGGGAGGCTGCTGCCAGGGTGACATCCTGGCTCTTCTGCTTCTCATCTGTAAATTTAAAAAAAATAATTGTTGTGATGAGTAGAAATTTATTTAAAATTCTGGCATGTAGTAAGCTGTTAATAAATGTTTCTGATGAAAGGAAAATTAGGTCTTAGGAAAAAATATTTTTTTACTTTGCCTACTTGATAAGTAAACGTGAAAACTGAAAAAAAAATTTTTTTTGTAGAACTTCTAATGAGACAGAATATCACCTTCCTAGTTGCACTCATAATTGAAAAATGTGTGTGGACAGTGTTATCAAAGATCCTCAGCTCCTGCCTCCCAAGGCCTGTTTCATAAAAGAGAGAATCTAATAGTTTCTGCCTAAAGGAAAGAAAAAACCATTCCAAAGTCTAGAATGTTGGACTGAAAAAAAGAAAATGCAAGCCATTGGTCATGGCACATGATGACATGGCACTGGAAATGATGAGGCGACGTTGAGGGGGCCACGTTTGCGCAGGGCATGCATGCCTGGCTGGTGAAGGGTACAGAGAGGATCATGGTGTGAGGAACCTATTGGGGATGCTTGACATAATCTCCTGTGAAACAAATAAATAGCTTTTTGTAAAATAAAGAAACATGCAGTTAGATAAAAGAAATGAAGTCTAGAATACTAAAGTATAGTAACTATAGTTAATAACAATTTCATGTATATTTCTAAGTTGCTGTAAGAAAGGATTTCACATGCTCACAACACAAAGTAATGATAAATGTATAAGATGCTTACATGTGTACTGACCTGATTGGATCATTACACACATGTATTACATCACACTAATAAACATGTACAACTTTTTTGTAAGAGAGATTTTTGCTGTAGTGTGCACACACTCACTGGAGAGACAAAAAGAGAGAAAGTGAGAAATCACCCCCAGGGGCGATAGTCATGCCACACCCTTTCTCCTACATCCTCCTCCCAGGACAATGAGCAGGCACGCACATGCACCCGGCCTGAGTTTCAAGCTGCCGGTCCTGGGACTTGAAGCACGCTCAGCCATGTGGGAGTTTGGCACCTTAACTACTTTGCCAACCTTACCCACTATGCCACCCACTGGTCCCTGCACAACTACTTCTCTAATAAAAGAAAAAAAGAATTTTAAAGAAAATATTTCAATTAGAATCAATCTCCCCACTGTCTGAGATCATCACATGGAAAATCTGAACAAAACATTTTGGGTATAAATTAACTTCTCAACATCAGCTCATGGAGGCCATTGAAAAGTAAACTACATAGGACCAGTAGGTGGTGTGATTAAGACAGTGGACTCCCACATAGCCAACTGTGATTCGAGTCTGGGACCAGACAGCATGAAATTCACAACAGGTGCATGTGCATGCATGTCCAAAATCTCAAGAGGAGAATGAAGGAGAAGGGATTGTGGTGTGGCCATCCACCCTGAGGGGTGATTTCTCACTTTCTCTCTGTATCTCTGATGAGTGCATGTATTGTATAGCAAAAAATCTCTCTCTAAAAAAAAATAGAAAAGTGAAAGAAAACTGCAGGGGCCAGCAGGTGACATGGTGGTTAAGATGCTTCTGTCTCTCTCTGATGAACACATGCACCCTATGGCAAAAACCTGAAAAAAAAAAAGTAAATAAAGAATATTTACTTAGGGAATGTATCTACAGAGCATTATCTAATTTATCTAATGTTTACAACAGATATTCATAACCATGACACAATATGTAAATAGATGCTGTTTCTCAAACTCAAAAAGACTCTTAAGTCTTGGAAAATAATAACCAGCCCTTGAGTTGCAACATTGTATGAAATCTCAAATGAATAAGAATTTTGTCACTTCTGACACCTGTAGTCTTGAAAAGAAAATCTCTCAGCTTTCCAGTGAAGGTATTATATTCCGATTTATTTATACCTAGTTCTACCTAAAGGATTCTTCTCCTGATGCACTTAAATTTCTGGAATTTCTCCTCTAAGAGGCATACACTGAGAATGAAAACAAGCTTTCAGCTTCTCTCCAGTGTACCAATTAGATTTTCCACACTGGATGAGAGATGTGGTTTGAACTTTGACAGTGATAGGGAGATTAAGGAAAATACCATGGAAAAAAATTTGAATTATTTTGCCTTCTTAGCTAAGCATCAGGTTGATTAGCCACTCATCATTTCAGTAACTATCATTGTTATGAGCTATTGATTTTAGGAATCTCTATAACATTTCTCTGTAAATCTATTCCAACTGTCTCTTCGGTATTCCAAAGAGCTTCTTGTTCACTGGAAAGGGTTACTTTTACAGTATTTTGGCACATTACTAGAAACTAAACATCTTAGATTTTTCTCAAGAATATTCTGATAGGGGACCAGCAGGTGGTTTGGTGGTTAAGGCGCTGGACACTCCCACATGGCGGACCACGGTTGAGTCCCAGATCTGGTTGCTTGCTTTCTCACTTACCCTCTCTCTGCTTCTCACTCTCTGTGTGTCTCTCTCTGGTCAAATTAAAATAAATGAATAAGAAAATAAAATAAAATAAAATAAAATATAAAATAAAATAAATGAATAAGAAAATAAAATAAAATAAAATAAAATAAAATAAAATAAAATAAAATAAAATAAAAATTTTAAAATATATTCTGATAAACACTTATTAATAAATCCTTCAGGATTCAAGCAAAAGAAGGGAGAAGGTACTTGATCATGAAAGGGTGGGAAATATTACAAGATATGTCATATTCACAGTATATTAAAAAATATGAGATGTACTGCCTAAAGAACATTCAAAAAATAATTCAGCTCTTGTATTTTCTTTCTTTCACTACAAAACTTTTTGTAGGTAACATTTATAAACATTCTAAGTGTTGATTGTTTTTGACTATCCATTGGAAAATACTAAATCAGAAAGCATTAAAATAGAAGACTAGAACCAGCAGGTGATGTGGTGGTTAAGGCCCTGGATCTCCCATGGCCAACTCCATGGTTTGAGTTTTAGACCCAGTGTCCTGAAAAACACAAACAGAAGACTGTATAGAAGATATTGGGTCGTCAGGAAAGTCATAACACATTTTTGCATAGAAAAATATATCATGACTTTCCAGACAACCTAATATCTCAGAGTCCTTCTAGAATGTAGTCTAGGATTTCTGACTGAAGGTGTCCTAAGACTTCTCGAGGAGTTCATTTACCCATTATTCAGTAATGAACTTTCTGGATCATGAAATAATCCACAGTAACAGTTCATTTATATTCTGAGCCATTTCAATGAAGACATTTACAATAATCTCTTGATCCACAGGGATTAGTTGTAAGATTCCCTGGATACAAAAATCCTCAGATGTCCAAGTCTCTTATCTAAAATGAGAAAGTATCTGCATATATGCCATGCACATCCTCCTATAAATCAAGTCCAGGTTACTTATAATACCTAATGCAATGTAAATGCTATGTAAATAGCTGTTATAAAATATTAGTTTCTTATTTGTATTGTTTCATTGTCGTGTTATTTTTTATTTCTTTTTTTTCAAATATTTTTCAATCTGCATTTGGTTGAATCCAAAGATGCAGAACCCATAGATAAAGATGGACAATCTGTCCAAGCTCATTTTAATTGCTAAGTGTTTTCAATGATCATGTGTGTGGTATTACTATTATGTCATTTTACAAATGAGGAAGCTGAGGTTTAATAACTTCTACAATACTTTAAGCACCTGTTATGGGATTTACCTCCTATGTTCAACCCTATGGATTTAATATTCAGCAAAAATGAATAGCACTTTTGCCATCGTAGAGCTTTGGTGGTCAAAGGCTAAGACCAGCATTAGTTCAATAATCATGAATAAGTGCAAGACATTGTGTTAGTGATTTTTAAAATTACAGAGGCCATGCATCCCCTCAAAGATTCTGCCATCTAGTCAAATGGTTTTTATTTTTTACATTTTTTGTTTTTGCTATAGGGCATGTGTACTCACTAGAGAAAGAGAGAGAGAAATAAAGAGGAAAAGTGAGAAATCAATCCTCCTGGGAGAAGGACACACCACAATCTCCTCTTAGAATTTTAACTAAATAATTTTTTTTAAGTGAAAAATAAGGGGCTGGAGGTGGCATGGTGGGTAAGGGGCTGGACTCCCACATGGATGATCATGGTTTGAGTCCTGGACCTAGTGGCTTGCTTTGTTACTTCTCTCTCTCTCTCTGCCTCTCTCTGGTCAAATTGAATAATAATAATTAATTAATTAATTAAAGTATTTTTAAATAATTATTTATTCAATTTTATTTATTATTATATTTTAATTTGTTATAAGCTACATTTGCTCACCAGTGAAAGACAAACAGTGAGAGGGAAAGTGAGAGAGCAAGCTGACAGGTTCAGGACTCAAACTATGGTCAGCCAAGTGGGAGTCCAGCACCTTAACCACCATGCCTCCTGTTGGTCCCTAATTTTTTTTTTTAAGTAAAAAAGCAAATGACGATACACAATAGTAAATAGTAATATAAAGTAAAATTTTAAGTGGTGTCAACAGGGGTTGTATGAAGATACTTCAAAAGGCTTTTGGGAAAAAATGGAATTAAAGTACAAATTTATTTTGGTACAAAAAATTCAAATCCATGCATAATTTTTAAGAAATTGTTTATTCAATTTAATTTATCATTATCATTAATTTTTAATTTACTACAGGGCACATACACTCACCAGAGAGAGAAAGAAAAGGAAAGTGAGACAGCAAGCCACCAGGTCTGAGATTCAAACTGTGGTTGGCCATGCAAGAGTCCAGCACCTTAACCACCATGCCACCTACTAGCCTGGTGCATCATACTTTCTTAATATGAATTTTCCACGAACTTTTTGAAGACTCTCCCAGAGCCAAAATTGGCTATATCAATAAGAGCCTTCAGATATTTAGAGAAATTATAAAAATACAAAATACTCTTTTATCCACCAAAAAAAAAATATTTCTTGAGCAACTACTACATACCTGGAAGTATGCTGCATTTGGAATAGACTGTAGAGGACTTTTTAAAAACCAAGTCAAAGAGCTTGGATAGTGAGGCAAGTTCTGAGACCCTGGTTCCACAATGTAGCGGTTGTGTGAGAGTGAGCAAAGAACTCTCTAAGTTTACTTTCCTTATTTGTGAAATGGAAGTAGTAGGAGTATCTCTGTGTCACATGCAGTAAATATCTATCTACCCCTTAAGTGTTTTTTGAGAATGTGTGGAAAAGGCGAATGAATAGGAATACAGAGAATGTATAGGAATGGTTTAGTATGATGGCTGGAGAATTAGAGCATCGTATATGTCAATAAGTAGCAGTGATAAACAGTAGATAGAAAGTGATATAAGTGAGGGACCAGCAGATGGTATAATGGTTACATCGCTGGACTCCCAGGTAGTCGACTACAGTTCAAGTCCTGGATTCGGAGGCTTAACACTCATGCCAGGCACATGTGCATGCATGCCCAAGTGATAGAAGGGATTTTTCTGAGAACCTAGGAGACATGATCAGTGAGTGACTTGAGAATACTAATTGGCATTCCAATTAGGATGGATGGGAGTAGGAAGTGATGTAAGCCATGTGCTTGACTCTACCAGACAGCAGTCTGGATGTAATGTGAAAGGGAGTGAGGGAGCAATCTTCAACACTAGGGATTAGATAGGCACCAGGCAAGAAACAAAATCAATAAGGTCTGATGGAAATATTATATCCTGTCCAGTGGACTGGCCACAATTTCATCGGTTTGATACAAGCTTTAATTAGACACCAAGTTGTTAAATACTTCGAACATCACTTGCAAGCATAGGCAATTGGGTAAATAGTCATTCTGAAGCCCATTTTTGTTATCTATAATTGTGGAGGATGAGAAGAGGATTTAATTATTCGTATTCTGCTATTTATATGACTTAGCACTAACATGTTTGCATATAGTAGACATACATACATACATACCAGTTTATTAAAAACACATCTTCTCCAAGAATTCAGTCTATAAAGCATCACATTTCCACAGCAATTTCTTCACATGCTGCATCCCTCGCCTAACACTATCCAACCCACTCCTTTGTTCCTAATGACTTAAGAATTAACTTTAGGGCCAACCCATAGCACAGTGTTTAAGCACTGGGCATTGGGAGCCAGATCCCACCTGGCTGACTGCAGCTGGAGTGCCTGCCACAACAGCTTGAGAGACTTGCCAGATAAATGTGTGAGCCATTCCCAAACTCCTGACAAAAGGAAAAAATGGAAGAAAAGTGTTGCCCCATTTGAGTCTGTCTCTCTCTCTCTCTCTCTCTCTCTCTCCCTCTCTTTCTTTCAAGTGCACATATCCTTTGACAAAAAAAAAAAAAAAAAAAAAAAACTTTGGGTCTGGTTCCATAGTGCAACAATTAAGCCCTGTGTACTGGGAGTCAGATCCCACATGACTAACCATGGTTCAAATCCCAGCTCCAGTGGCTTGAAAACCATGCAGGATTGGGACCAGCAGTTGGCGTAATGGCTATGTTGCTGGACTCCCATGTCATCGATCGCAGTTGGAGTCCCAGACCTGGTGGCTTAAACTCACGCCGACCATGTGTACGTGCATGCCCAGGATCCCGAGAGGAGAATGGAGGAGAAGGGATTGCGGCATGGCCATCTCCCCTGGGGGGTGATTTCTCACTTCCTGTCTCTGTCTCTGTCTTTCTGGAGAATGCACACACCCTACAGTCAAAAAAAAATACATCTCTCAAAACAAAAGAAAATCATGCAGGGCAGATGTGCACACCTGTCCAAAATCTTGACAAGATGAAGAATAGGAAGGAAAAATATTACGGCATGACCACACACAACTAGGGGCCTAGGGGTCTCTCTCTCTCTCTCTCTCTCTCTCTCTCTCTCTCTCTCTTTCTCTCTCTCTCTCTCTGGTGATCACATATGCCCTCTGGCAATTAAAAAAAATAACATTGACCTATGAAAAACTGAAGTGCCACTTTTGAAGTCATATTGAAATCATTCCGGCACTATTGTACACCAGGCTTGTGTATGTGTGTGTGTGCTTCCGTATTTAATTGATAAGACAGCAGAGGAGATAAAAAGCTGATCTAAGCATTTAAAAGCTTACAAAAGAAATACATTCACTTTGCTCTGCATCCCCACTGAAGTCCAAAAATCTTCTCCAGAAGTCCTCTGAGGTGAGAAACAGAGTGCAGACTGGTTCTGTGAATAATGAGTCCTGATTACATTCAGAACCAGCACAAGGCAGGCTGACTCAGTAAATAGGTCTGTTGAATAAAATGCCACCATTATCATTTAGGATGAGACTTAGGGCTGGAAGAGTATTTTGTGGCTTTTGTTTGTTTCAAAATATAAGGGACCAGGGAGAACATCCATTCCAATTCCCCTCTCAGTACACCTGCACCCTTCTATGACAAACCATCAGTACTCAAACTTAATAAAATAAAATAAATTATAACATTAATGATCACTGAGTGGGGGAGGGATGATTGCTGAGTGGGTTTACTTTTCACACTTGGCTGAATTTTCAGAACATAAGCAATGAGCATGTACCAGCTTTAAAACCAGAAGCAAAAGGAAAGTGATCATCCGGGCATATTCTTATCTACTTTTAGCTAAATGATCACATCAGTGGAAACGAATCTACTTGAACATATTTACATAGGGACTATTTTTAATTGTTGCCCCTAATTTCTCTCAACAATATCAAGATTTTACCTGGTGCAATGACTAAAAACTATCAAATTACGTTTCGAGCTAAACATTTTCCTGAATTATAATTTCTACAAAGACATGTTCTAAGAGAAAAAGAAATGAGCTCGCCTCTGTACTCATACACTAAGCAGGCACCAGCTCCTTTTGCAATTGTCCTTTTCAAACTCCTGAGTGCAATTTGGGTCAAATCATTTATTATATAGACCTGCTGTGAGCTCTCTTGGTGTCAAATATTGCCATCCCATTTGTTAACAAAAAAGAAAGAAATTAAGACAAGGAAACCAAAATATGCCCTTAAGGAATAAATTGGAAAAGTGTAAAATAGAGCGTATATCACATAAACCTTCAATTATTGATAATATCCTGGCTACTAAGCCTCTCTGCTGTTCCAGACAAGGGTATAACCAGCCTACAAGAACAACTGGTTGAAACTTTTGATGAATTGAACTTATATCATTCTGTCAAGTGGAGAAATACAGGGGAAAAGAACACGCTTTTCTTTATATGACTTAATTTCTGTACTTCATTATAAGAAACTATACACTGCTGTAAAAGTGATTCACTGATTTCTATTTTCCTCTTGCTGTTAATTTTTAGTTTCATTAACTTTTGTTACTTTCTCCTCCATAATTGAAATGCTAAAATGGGGATTGAAAAGTGCACTATAGGAGCCAGAGGTGGCATGATGGTTAAGATACCAGATTCTCACATGGTCAGCTTCATTTTCCAGTCCCTGAACCCAATAGCTTTAAATTCACACTGGGCATGTGTGCATGCATGCATGCCCAAAATTCCCAAGAGAAAAAATGGAAGAGAAAGGATTGCAGCATGACCATCCCCCTGTGAGGTGATTTCCTCACTTTTCCTCTTTCTCTCTCTGTCACTCTCTATGGCAAGCACATGTACCCTAGCAAAAATCTTAAAAAAAAAATAAAATAAAAAAAAAAAAGAGAGAGAGAAAGAGAAAGAAAAGAAAAAAGAATGCTATAGCCAGAAGTTATAAGAAATAATCCGTATTGGGAACCAGCAGTTGGCGTAATGGCTATGTCGCTGGACTCCCACGTAGTCGACCGCGGTTCGCGTCCCGGACCCGGTGGCTTAAAACTCACGCCGGGCGCGTGTGGGTGCGTGCCCAAGATCCAGAGAGGAGAATGGAGGAGAAGGGATTGCGGCGTGACCATCCCCTCTGGGGGGTGATTTCTCACTTTCTGTCTCTATGTCTCTCTCTGTCAGCCAGAGGCTGAATTTCTTCCTAACTATAGCAACAAACATAGTGATTTAGCTAACAGACTAAGAAAGAGAGGAAGTGAGGTGAACTTTTTTTTTTAAGTTTTTGCTTTGGGGTGTGGGTGTGTGTGCTCACCGGAGCGAGACAGAGAAAGTGAAAGTGAGAAATCACCTCTCTGGGAATGGCCATGTTCAACCGCTTCTCCTCCATTCTCCTCCCGGGATTTTGGGCATGCACACACTCATGCCCAGTGTGATTTTCATTCTGCCGGGTTCAGGACTTGACCTGTGATCAACCATGTAGAATCCAGCGCCTCAACCACCACGCCACCTGCTGGCCCTGTGAGGTAGACTTTTAAAGTGAAGGTTCCCTACCCAAAAGGGTAGGAATAACACAGGCAGCAGACCCTCTCCTCCTCACATAGATAGTTAAGAGAGTTAGCAGATTAATTCCGAGGTCGAAGGGCCAGAGGGCTTTTTCACAAGATGTGGCTAATAAAGCAGAGAACAGAAAGCCAGACTGACAGCCTGCGAATCTACCTGGGACTGAGTATCTGATGCCATCAGGCTCAGTGCACACCTGGTCTGGGCTCTGGTTGGGTCAAGTGGGGAAGCATCTTTCAGCCCATGGCTTTTGACCTGGTGTCCCGGATGTGGTATACTGCCGACCTGTGTCCTGGTTATGATGTATTCCCAAATTGTGTCCCGGCTGTGCTGTACAATACTTCTGACCTGTGTCCCGGCTGTAGTGTAGTCCGCACCTGTGTCCCACCTGTGGTGGACGGCACATCCTGCCTGTGTCCCGCCTGTGGTGGACTCCCCACCTGTGTCCCGGCTGTGTCGCACTCTGGACCCGTGTCCCGGCCGTGCTGTACAGTCCTTCTCACCTGTGTTCGGCCGTGCCATAACGGCCCTCCCCACCCGAGTCCGCCTGTGGTGGACAGTCCCTCCCCACCGAGCTCCGGCCGGGCCGCCCGGTCCCCCCACCGTGTCCCAGCCGTGGTGTCCTCCCCACCGAGCCCCGGCCGGGCCGCACGGTCCTCCCCACCTGCCCTCGGGGCACAGCACTCCCACCGGAGCCCCGGCGCAGGACGCCCTGGGCAGCCAGCCCCACCTGCGTCCCCTGGGAGTGACCGAGCCCCTTCCCGCGCAGACCCACGAGGAAGGAAGGTCAGACGGAACCGCCGAGGGGACGTCGGCCCGAAACTCACCCCGCGCTGGGCTGGTCGTGGCCGCGGCCTGGAAGCAGCGCGGCCGGAGGGCTCCGGAGAACCGCTTCCGGGGCTGGCAGGAACACGGAGGGCCCTCCCGGGACGAGGTCGTTGGCTCGCGGGGCCAGGGCTGAGCTAAAGCGCGTTCAGGGTCGCGTGGGCGGAGCCGGCTCCTCCGGGAGGCCCCCGGGAAAGGAGAGACATGGGAGGACTTCCCCGTAGGCCCGGCCGCCGACTCCGCGTCTGGCCCAACCGCCTTGGCTTCACGCCGGCTAAGGAAGGGCCGGTGTGTCCTGACTTTTCTGGGACAGCGGCGGTGGCCTGCCCGGCACCACTGTCCCTCCCGTCCTCAGTCATTGCCACGGTGGCGCCAAGCTGTCAGGGTGCAGGCGCCAGTGTCCTCTAAGTGCCAGTTCCAGACATGGAGGCGTAAGGAGTCTGAGGGCTAGGCCGCAGCCGCCCGGGCACCATCTTGGCTCCAGCAGGCTCAGTCTCAGCCACTTCTTGTCTGTCCAGGTTTTCGACGTTTGGAACGTCCCCAGCCCCAGTTTGGAACGTCTCTCTTGTCCCACTGAGACTTCAGTAACTGGGAAGACACATCCTGTCATTTAATAGATTCAGTGTTGCAAAGATTCCAATTCTCTCTAAACAAATGTATATGTTTGTTGTGATTGTAATTAAAATAAGAGGATTTTTAAAATGTTATTGTTTTTTATTTCTTTAATTTACCAGTGAATGCGGAGACAGAGAGCAAGCACCTTTTTTTTTTTGGAGAGATTTCTGTTATAGGGTGTATGTGCTCATCAGAGACAGAAAGCCAGAAATCACCCCCCCAAACCTTATGGCCACGCCCAATCCTCCTCCCCTCCATTCTCCTCTTGGGATTTTGGGCATGCGCATACGCGCCCGGTGCTCTCCTCTTGGGATTTTGGGCATGCGCACACGCGCCCTGTGCGAGTTTTGAGCAGCTGGGTCTAGGACTCAAACCATGGTTAACTACATGCAGTCCAAGGACGTAACCATTACTCCATCTGCTGGTCCCAAGAAAGCACCTCTTACAAAGTGAGTATGGTCACACCACAATCTCTTCTCCTCCATCTCTTCCTTTTTTCAGGATTTTGAGCACTCATGCGTATAGACGCAGTGTGTTTTTCAAGCCACTGGGTCCCAGACTCAAATCAGTCATTTGATCATATGGGATCTAGCCACCATGGGCTGCCCTTAAATATTGTTTTATATAAATGTTTTATGTAGGGTCTTCAAAAAGTTCATGGAAAATATGTATCATAATAAAAAAATATGAAAGGATTTTTTTAAAGGTTTTTTTGTTTTGCACTAAATAAAGTCAAAGTCCACTTTTCCACACACTTTTGAAGTCCCTGCATATGTTATCAATTTGCTCCTGTCAAGCTGGGACTACCATCTACAAGCCAAAGGATTTTTTTTTTTGTAATTGACATATAATCATTGTACATGTTAGTGCACTTCAAAAAGCTCATGGAAAATTTAATTAAACTATGAGTTTATTCATGAACTTTTTGAAGACCCTTTATGCTTACAGGTTACAGTGTGATTTTGAAAATACATGAAAATGATGTGTAATGATGAAATCAGAGTAGTTAGCATTTTTATCATCTCTGACATTTATCATTGCTTGGTGCTGAGAGCACTTAAAAATCTTCTCTTTTGTCTTTTCTGAAGTATTCTATTAATTAAAGTTAACTGTAGTTTCTGTGCAACAAAACACTAGAGCTTATTCCTATTAGTTAACTGTAATTTTGTATGCATTAACCAACTTAGGATTTTCTTTATAAACGGGTAAACTGATTCTAAAATTCTTATGGAAAAATATATAGAAAAGTCCTTTAAAAAGAGTAATTATAGGATGATGGTACTAAAGCATTCAAGGCATATTCATTGGTGGAATAGAACTAAGAACCTAGACACAGGGAAAACCACATTAAGGACTTGAAAATGTAATGAAAGCGTCATTCTGTTGTAGAAGATAAAGATGGATTATTGGACAAATTTCTTATTCAATAAATAACACTGTATGAACAGAGCAGACATAAGAAAAATTACTTTATCTCTATGTCACTCCTTATATCCAAGAAAACATCAGATGAAACAATAAATATTTTTGTAGAAAGAAAAAAGAAATAATGAAGCATTAGCAAACATCAAGGGGGAAAACATTTTTTTTTCCTTAAATCTTTGGGTAGAAAGGTCTTTCTAATGACATGAAATCCAGGAGCCAAAAGAGAAAAGATAAACTTAAAGACACATAGAAAAAAAATCAATTTCTTCATAGCAACAAATAAGAAAAAAATATTTGCAACAATATGTCATTAGCCATTAATATAAAATGCAGGGGCCGGCAGGTGGCATGGTGGTTAAGGGCGTTGTACTCCCACTTGGTCCACTATGCCAGTCCCAGACTTGGCAGCTTGCTTTCTCACTTTCCCTCCCTCGCTCTCTCTTTCTCTGTCCTCGCTGGTCAAATTAAAATAAATAAAGAAAGTTAAATAAAACAATTCTTTAAAAAATATTCAATAAAAATGAAATATACATATATATTATGTATTATATATATAATATATATATAATATATTATATATTCCTACTATGGCCAACAGACCAGTAGAAAAAAAATAAAAGGTATGACTAGATGATTCATAATATAATAAAAATGGCTCTTGAACATTTCAAAGATGTCGAACTTCACTAATAATAAAACAAATTCTAAATAAAACTGAGATACCACTTATTATATTTTATTACCTTACTAAGTCATAATTCCAAAAATCAGCACTCAATTATGTTTTAGTATGAGTAGGGATAAACAGGTCCTTAACCTTTCCATTGAAGTGAAACTGTGTGCTGGTAATCTCTCAATGTCTACCAAATTTTAAAAGGTTTGATCCCCTTTTCTTAATAACTTTCCATCTGCAAAATCATTCTTTAGAAATACTTCAACATGTGCTCGGCATCCTAGATACAACGCTATTCATTAAGCATGAGCAAACGTGTGAGAAAAAGACTGGGGACGACCCATTGGTAGGGGGCTAGTTAAACACATTTTGGTACATTCATGTAATGGATTAATAAGCAGACATTCAAACAGGACTTTCAAGCTCTATAGAGTTGTACAAATGTAAAAAGTCCAACTCTATTTTTTTTTTTTTTGGAGAGGTTTTTGCTATAGGGCGCGTGCGCTCGCCAGACAGACAGAGAGAGACATAGAGACAGAAAGCGAGAAATCACCCCCCAGGGGGGATGGCCACGCCGCAATCCCTTCTCCTCCATTCTCCTCTCAGGTTCTTGGGTACGCACGCACACGCGCCTAGCGTGAAATTTTAAGCCACCGGGTCATGACGCGAACCGCGGTCGACTACGTGAGAGTCCAGCGACATAGCCATTAAGCTAACTGCTAGTTCCCATCAACTCTATATGTTTTAAAATTGGACAAACTTCAATAGATGTTTATAAAAATGAAAAACTATATTACATGCTATGTGTACAAAAATAAAATGTTTATAAATTTATAGATCTGCAAGCATATACTCTCTTTGAAAGAACATATAATAAACTACAGTTGACTCAGACAGAATACTGGGTTGTTAAACAATTTTTCTACCAACTCAAAGACAAAAGTAAGTAGGAAATGTTCTTCTTATTTCTTTAAGTACTATTTAAATTGTGTATCACAACTATGTATTTATTTGAAAATTAAAAAAGAATTTTATCAAGTAATAAACACAGTGATTAACTTCTCAAAACTAACTAAAGAACTGATTTTCTGTACTGTATCCTGGCCTGATAACATACAATTTGAAGAACATACATAATAAAGTGTTTTTGTTTTCCTTCAAAATAGAAGTATCACATGCATTTTAACAAAAGAAGAGGTTTCTCTTTGCCAACTGGAGTTTGTTAGAAATAACACACCAAAATAAACAGAATTTGAAGAGTAAAATGCTGTATGAGGAAAACATATCCATTTACTGTTGTTAAAGTCACATTAGTAATTTGAGTATAATTTTGTACCACTTGTTCTAATAAGCTTCTTTAAAAGAATTTAGCAAATAACATAAAATGGCAAAATCATTTTAATGTAGCTACTTTTTTAAAAAGTTACAGATACACATTTTAAAAGTTTATTACTATACCCAATTTCCAATTAAGATATTCCACATTTTCTGGAGTATAATGCATCAATATTCACAAATAAAAATTCCTCTAAACTTGTTTTAGCAATTCAGATGTGGACAATTTTCTGAGTTGATTATAATAGTCTACAGAGTAATAATAACTTTATTGGCAAAAGGTTTATTTTTTTCTATAAATAACTACGAAAAAATGATCTATAGGAATAATGTAATTTTAGGAAATACAATGATTATTTTTGATACGTAATAATTCTCAACTGGAGAATAAACATTAAAATGTAATAAATTCTGTTAAGATAATGTTCAGGGGACTCTATTAAGGACAATATAAAGTTTCTAAAGCAGAAAAACACAGCTGTGGCTATCCACCTAAAATTATGAAAATATAATTTGGCAAACTTTATAAGAAACATTCTATAACTAGATTTTATTCATATATGCTTCCTTAGATTTATTTTGAAAATTTTATTCTCTCATTTCCTACTTCAGTTTATGCTGTGAAGGAAAAATAGAAAGGACTCTGGTGGCTGTGTCCACTTAATTTACACACACACCTCCAATTCCTGAAAACAAAATTTAGTAAATGATCCTTAAGAATGTCAAAGTAAGCAATGAAAATTTTTCAAAAATTCAAAAACATCAACATACTGACTTCATTCTGCTATTAAAATAATTACAATAGTCCCAGCCATGGTGGCATAGGCCGAAGCATACTGATCGGAGCCCACAGAAGGTTGGGACTCAAGTGGATCTGAAACACTCCCAAGTGCACGTACACCCAAGATCCTAACTAGCTAGAGACCTGGGGAAGGGAATTGTAGCGTGAAGAGACTCTGTCAAGGGTGCCATCTCTCTCTCACATTCTCACGAAAGAAACAACAACAAAAATAGATAACGAAGTGAGAGACACACACTCACCCCAAAATGTACATAATTATGAGAGAGTTTATGAGTACAGATTGAATGGGAGGGGCCATAAAGATTCAAAATATTACAGTAGTTCAGAGGAGAGAAAGAAGAAGACTAAGATAATCTGCAAAGGCCTCAAACTTTCATGAAGATGTGGCAAACAGGGAGGATATTAAAAAAATATTTAACTTGGGTAAAAGATACAAAGATAGAAGTATTCCATTTGTTAGTTTAGACAGGGTCTTGCTGTGTCACACTCCTCTTGCTTCAGACTTCCCAGCAGCTGGGACTATAGGAATAGCGCCTCCAAACATCGCTTCTGCGGCAGGTCAGAAATTCAACCCATGCCTCCAATGTGGCTTCAATCTGCCAAATCCCAGCATCAACCAGTGTGCACTACTACAGCTATGCCTGAAGGTTGTGACCTACACAGAAATCAGCTCGATACATATGAAAGCTGTATGTTGGCATATAGTAGGAAGTAAAGTAAGACAAGCACTGTAGAAAGAGGATGGGCCTTGGAAGTTCAGCCGTGGGGGCTTCGGAAATTCAGCACATTGAGATACTGTCCCAAGTTGGCACAGCAAGTGCACAGTCCACACAGAACTGTGACATTATTTGTTCGCAACCCCCACCTCAAATATATTTTCCAAAATTTGCATGGTGAGAAAAGTATCTTCAGAACAAGTATCTGTTTGGGCAGGTTCATGACAGCATTTCTTCAACTTGGAATATTCCAATGCAGTGGATCCTCTTCTCCAATCAGACCTTCCTCCAGCAGGTTCTCATTGGGCAAGAAAACTCCTTTATCACTTCCTTATCTTTGTTGGCTCTTTTCTGCTAACTTCTGAAGGAATTCTACCTGCCTTTCGATAATGAATTCCCAGGACATTCTGCCATCTGTCCCGTTCCTCTAAATGCACACTAATATCTCTTTTCTCTGAATCTTTTTAGCACTTACAATGTATGCCACGTGATTGAACTCTGAATTATAAAAGACCTTGTGTACTCTAATCTATATGTCACTCTGATTTACAGCATCTTACTAAAAACACATACGTATAAGAGTCACATCGTATTTTTTCTGTGTTCCACATAGCTCTAGATACATATTCCCTTTCTCCCCCTATTCTTCAGTATTCAAATGGTCCCACAGGTCAGGAATACTGATGGCTGATGTGGGCAGTCTCTTCAATATCCCCTCCTGGGAAAAGAACTGAATAGCACATGAAACTAGGACCATCTTGTAAATTTCCAAGTCACTTAACCTTTTAAAATGATCTCACTGAACAGTTAAAATTAGGGAGATAGTCTTTTTTTTCCTGTGTTCATTTTTCTGTTTTAAAAAAAATAAAAAACAGAGAAATGAATTGTGGGTTTTTAAATATGAAATGTTTAATTCACCCATTTCAGAAAAATAAGCATGTTAAAATGCAGAGTTTATTTTGAAGTTTTCTCTTAGTAGTATCCACAGTTTAAAATCCAGATGAGTCATAAGTCTATCTTTATGTTTAATTCAGTGGCCAAAACTAGTCAAAGGTCAGTTAAGAGCAAAATCACTACAGATTTATATGCAAAATGGTGTCTTAGTAGTTTCTAGCACTCTTTCAAGAAGTAGTCTCAGGGTTATTCACCTAGCAATGGGTTAATTTGATAGTTGGGTAATTAGAATTTAAAATACTAGGTTGTCAGAAAAGCATGACACATTTTTACATAGAAAAAATGCATCATGACTTTTCTGACGATGCAATAATTAGAGAAACTATTGACTGAAGTGTTTATTATTGTCATTTCTGAAAAATGATGTGAAGTACCTTTCTAGTTTCTCATATAACAAGTTGCACGTACATGTGTGTGGCATAAAAGAGAAGGATTTTATAATGCTAGCAGGTGCTTCCTTAAACCTCTTCCATTTAATGCTGACACAATACATGTTTAGGGTACCATTAGTTCTCTCTTTTCTCAGATGATAATTTGTCACGTGAGGAATTATAGAAAGGTTTTAATATATACAAGCATTTCTCTTCATCGCCTCTCACAACTCACAACTTCTGGTAACAACCTAGCAGGTTATTCAACTCCAAACAAATTATGCTATTAATTATTTAAAGGTCAATCTTAGTAAAGGATTATAAAATTGTATCATTCTCCAATTTAACCCATCAGGTAACAAACTCCACATGCAAACATGGAGCTTCTGATTCATTGTAATGCCCCTGTTTTTAATATGAACAGACTAGAGTTACCAGGTATTAGCAGGAATCCTATTATTGAAGACAAAGATCAGAATAAAGAAGAAGGAGAAACTGCAGAAACTAAAGTGGCCTGGAGCCATCCCTGTAGCCTGTAGGATAAGGGATTCAGATCCCTCATGGCAGATGGAAGTTGGAATCCCAGTCCCAGTGGCTTGAAAACACACCAAGCATATGTGAATGCATGCCCAGAATCTCAACAGGATGGAGAAATGGAAAAAGGATTGCAGTGTGACCAAACCCTGCTGGAGGTGCTTTCTTCCTCTTTCTGCACTTTCCCTCTGTCTCTCTTTCTCTATGATGAGCACATATGTCCTCTAGCAAATTAAAAAGGAAAACAAAAATAATTCATTTTGGCCAGCAACAGTGGCAATGCCACATGACACTGAGGCCACATGGGAGGGTCCTATGTTCACATCCCAAAGTCTCTCTGGCACAGCAAGTATGTGTACATATGCCTATGATTCCGTTTGGCTGAGGCTGGGGTTGGATCATGGCATGAAGACTATGTTAGTGGCCAACTCTCTCTTTCCAAGGAAGAAATAAGTTAATAAACTTAAAAAAAAAGTTCATTTTTTTGTTATGTGACTTTCCCCTCAATAAATTACATCTATAAACACTTAATAAATGTAAACAGCAAATGTAATCAACTTTTTGGTTTTTTTAAAAGGTTGTTTTTTTGTTTTGTTTTGTTTTGTTTGCCACAGGACACACATGTGATGGCCAGAAAGAGACAGAGATAGAGAGAGGGAAAGTGAGATATTACCCTCCAAAGGTGATGGCCACACTACAATCCCTTCTCTTCCAGTCTCCTACTGGGATACTGAGTGTCTACGCACATGTGCCCAGTATGATTTTCAAGGTACCAGGTCTGGGTCTCAAACCACGATCAGCATGAGGAAGTCTAGTGTCTTCACCACCACACTACCTGCTGGCCCCTGTAATCAAGTTTTAGATTCGTATTGCCGATTAACTGAGCTGTAGTCAGGCTTTATCGTAACGAACACAATTTTCTCCAGAAAACTTGATGGAAGACTTCTAAAAGACTAGATCCACAGTAAAATGACAGTCATTCCTAGAACACTAACATAACAGCAAAGCTGCACATTTGTTTACAATTTACTGAAGAAGTAAATATTGCCAAGAGACTCAGAGTGACTGTTGATGGTAAATTTCTGTCATTTTTGTAGAGGGAAACTTTGAAGCACCTTTACCTCTTTTGTTTTGCTTTGCTTTGCTTTGTTTTTGATGTAGGGCATATGAGCTAGCTAGGGGTGGAGAGCAGTGAGAAATCACTCCCCAGGGGGAATGGCCATGCCACAATCCTCCTTCTGCTCTTCCTCCTATACTCTGCTCTTGGGATTTGGTCAGGTATGCACATGTACATAGCGTAATTCTCAAACTGCCGAGTACAAGACTCAAACCTCAAAGCTGGCCATGTGGGATCCAGTACCTTAACCTCTACACCAGCTGCTGGCCCCGCAACTTTATCTTTTGACATAATCTAAGTTGCTTTTTCATTCAATACAGCTACCACGAGTGGGAAATTCCTCCTACTTTAAACTCAGCTGAAGACGAGATTATATCTAAGCGTCTAATTAGTGGAAGCTATTTAGAAACATGAATTTACACGTCCCATGCCTTATGGTCATTCCCTCATTTTCAACAGCTTTTAGCTGTTGGCTGAAATGCATTTGGCTTCTGCAGCTTATATTTGTATTCTGATTGTGACGATTCTATCTGGAGT
The DNA here is from genome assembly GCF_000334495.1 of Tupaia belangeri chinensis. Classification (NCBI taxonomy): domain Eukaryota; kingdom Metazoa; phylum Chordata; class Mammalia; order Scandentia; family Tupaiidae; genus Tupaia; species Tupaia belangeri. The sequence continues at coordinate 1,367,305 of NW_006159982.1, read as the reverse complement.
TGTGTTTCACATGTTGCAGTGCCATTTGATGCTGGTTTTCTTTTCATTTGAAGGAAAATCAAAATGACATGGGAACATCGTATGCTTTTTTTAAAAAAAAAAACTCTTTTATTTTTAACAAGAAGAAAAAAAGTCAAACACTATTTTTGTTTCCCTTAAATTTCAATATGGAAGCAATGAGATGTGGGGAAAAGCAAGTGAGATAGATTTGGAAGCCAGAAGGACCTAGATTTGAAGCTTGGTTCTGACACTTATTTACCTTGCAGTGTACGCAGAAGACACACAGTACAGGACCAGCAGATGGCACAGGTAGTCAATCGTGAGAGGAAAGCGGGGGCGAGGACGGGGGTCCAGACCCAGTGGCTTGAAACTAGTGCCGGGCACATGTGAATGCATGCCCCAAATCCCAAAGGATAATGGAGGAGAAGGAATTGCAATGTGGCCATCGTCCCAGAGGGTGATTTCTCACTTTCTGTCTTTCCGTCTCTCTCTGTCTCTCTCTGTCTCTCAGGCAAGCATAACGTGCCCAATAGCAAAAATCTCTCTCTAAAAAAAGATGTACAAGACATGGTAGCTACCACTGGCTCCCATCACCCAAAAGGAACTGAGGTTTGAAAGGGAAGAGAAGGGAAGAATATGGGAAAAGAACAAGAAAGAGAAAGAACAAGGATAGGAAAGGGGCAAGCGAAGAAAGAGTAAGAAAGAAGTTTGAGAGAAACTAATTGGTTATATTTATTGAAATGGAATGCAAGTATTCTAAAGTTTGCCTTAGTTCTTCCCCTGGCTTAACTATCTTCTTCCTCATTTTCTTTGCTACCTTGTTCTTTGGGGATGTTATTTAAAATGCCTCATCAGTGTCCATCTTCCCTTGGGTAGTACTATATGGACATATGGAATTCATCAATAGGGTAAAGGGACAAGGGACACAGCCAGTGAGGTAAACAAGGTTTTAGTGGTCAAGTTTTAACTAAGCCTGAACATATTGGAAATCTTGTTGTTCAAGGCAAAAGACCAGGGGGAAGGAAAAAAAAAAAAAACTGTATTTTCCTGATGGATCTTTTCTCTATTAAAATAAAAATAGATGATCACTATACAGGGTTTAGAAACCCAAGAGGGTACTAGGAGAAAATTAAAATCACAGTTAGCACCCTTTCCCAGAGATGACATCGTTGTTTTTTTTTTTCCCCCTTCTAGTCTTTTTTTTCCCCCCTAGTCTATTTATAGTCTCAGGCTATAGTATGACCATCTCTTGGTTTTTTAGTTTCATCGTGTCCTGAGCATCTTCCATGTTGTTAAGTATTTTCTCAAAGCACCATTTCTATTGTGTAGCTGTGCCTTAGTTCATTTAGCACTAATTAATAGTAAGCTTTCTGCAAAACTTCAACTTCTAATCTTACCCCAAACACTTCACCTCAGAATAGTGCCATAGCTGTAAAAGAAATAGTTACTGCGAAAGGTAACATCTGCCTTAGATTTAAATATTATCATGTGTGTATTTTAATTTTTTTAAATTTTCCCAGATGACATGTGCGTTCACCAGACAGAGACAGAGAAAGAGAGAGAGAAAGAGAGAGGGAGCATGAGAAAACACCCCCATGGGGAATGGTCACACCACAATCCCTTCTCCATTTCTCCCTCCTTTGGGGATTTTGGACATGTGTGTGTATGCACCCAGTGTGTTTCTCAAGCCGTTGGGTCCAGGACTCGAACCACTCAGTCAACCATGAAGGATCCAGACACCTTAACTATCATGCTACAGGCTAGCCCATGTGTCATTATTTTGCTAATAAAAATGAAAGGTCTTAACATGAAAGAATTTGGAGACGATTAAGAAATACTGCTGCCCCTTTCTAAGCATTATGTTACTCTTCCTACGGTATCTGCCATTTCCATGTCAATTTCCATACTACCACAAGCAGAAAGAAAACTTTTCTCTCTCAAGGTCTTTTTCAACAAGAGTATGTAACAAGCCTTAGTATAGGCAAGGCTATGTCCTCCAAAATCCAAAGAGATCATTCTGGTCACAGACATCCTCAGACCTTGACTTTTCCTCAGTCAAGGAGACAATCTGCCAACAAAATTAACTAGGTCGTGTCATAGCTGATGAAAGCAAAGAGTTTCCCCTTAAATTTGAGTCAACCTCCCCAGATCTAATATAAAAATTAAAAGTGAAAATAAAGGCTCAGTCAAGTGCCACTAGGAACTTTTGCTGTTTACTTATTTCAAACAAGAAAAGGTGAAATGAACATTTTTTTAAATCTCAAGAGACAAGAATTAGAGAGGCATCTTACGTATTGTATTTCAGCCCCCTTAAATATTGGGTCGTCCAAAAAGTCATGACGCATTTTTGCACAGAAAAGTATGTCATGACTTTTCCGACAACCCAATATTTTAACTGCTTAATAAAACACTATCCACTAATTACATATTTGTTGATCAATGAACAATAAATAGATATGTTTTAGCATTTAATGCTGTCAACAAGCAGGAGTTGATTTTTGTGACATTCCGTGTTGGGGAAAGGGATGGCAATAGAAACACTTTTGAGTCCTGCCATTTTTGTTTACTACTGAATACTTTTGTTTATGTTCATGTCACTTTGTACTGTATTTTCCTGCATAGGAAAACCTATCTCTAGGCCTCAGTTTCCCCATTTATAAAATTATATTCTAGGCCAGACCCAGAGCACAGCAGTTAAACACTACATTGTGAGCCAGATTCCACAAGGCCCACCACCGTTTGACTCCCAGACAAGGTGGCTTGAAAAATTCACCAGGCATGGGTGCATATGTTACAAAATCTTGACAAGATGGATAAACAGAGGAAAAGGAATTTGTAGTGTAACCTTGTCCCATTTGTGGAGGGGTTCTCTCTCTCTCTCTCTCTCTCTCTCTCTCTCTCTCTCTTTCTAGCGCTCTCTCTCAGTAAATACATGCACTCTCTGGCAATAAAAAAGTCATAATAATATAATTTTATTGTAACCATTTGACTTCACGGGAGTTATTGGGACGATGAGTTGAGATGTTTATTTTTGTAAGTTGTAAACACAGGGTAAGTAGACCTTTGGGGACCAACAGATTTCAGACCACATTTACAAAACTGTAGAGTTTTTTTTTGGGGGGGGGCTTTTTTTTTTTTTTGCTATAGGGCGCAGAAAGAGAGAGACGGAGAGACAGAAAGCGAGAAATCATCCCCCATGGGAGATGGCCACACGGCAATCCCTTCTTCTCCATTCTCCTCTCAGAATCTTGAGCACACATTTACACAAGTCCAGCGTGAAATTAAGCCACCAAGTCTGGGACTCAAACCATGGTCAACTACATGGGAGTCCAGCAACATAGCGATTACACCAACTGCTGGTCCCAAAACTGCAGGTTTTAAGTGTCATAATGTATCCAAAATGCTAAGCAGAAGCCTGGCTTTGACCATGAAGGACAACCCCTTTACCATTCTGCTTCCCAATAGAAACTAATTTGGGAACTGTCACATGGTCTGACTGTGGTATTCGCAACTTAGGAAGCATCAGAACCCGGGTCAAGCAGAAACAAATCCAGCCCTTGAGAGTTCTTCCGGTCTTCTGCCTCCATCTTTTATTTTTTCTTTATAGGTTTTTGTCATAGGCCATGCGCTTGCGCTTGCTGGAGAGAAGAGAAACAGTGACAGGGAAAGTGAGAAATCACCCCCCAAGGGGGATAGCATGCCACAATACCTTCTCCATTCTCCTTCTGGGATTTGGAGCACACACACACACATGTGCCCCCCATGAGTTTTAAACTGCCAGGTTCAGGACTTGAACCACGGTCAGTCAAGTGGGAGTCCAGCACCTTAACCACTATGCCACCTGTGCCCCAAGGCTCTATCTCTTTTAATGTTGATATTTTAATCCATAAATGCTTGTTTTCTCTAGAATTATAATTGTCCAAACTTGTTAAAAACTTCTTACATGGGGCTAGTATATAGTATGGCAGTTAGGGTGTTGGACTCCCACTTGAATGGAGGAGAAGGGATTGCGGCGTGGCCATCCCCCCTGGGGGGGTGATTTCTCGCTTTCTGTCTCTCTGTCTCTGTCTGTCCTTCTGGCGAGCGCACGTGCCCTATAGTGAATACCTCTCCCAAAAAAAGAAAAAAAATCATAATAATAATAATGATAAATAAAATTAAATAATTCTTTTTTTAAAAACTTCTTACATATAGGGTAAGTTATCATTATGTTTCAAGAATACTTGATTCTATAATAATGAAAACAGGAAAAAATTGTATTCAATTTTTTCTCTTCTGCTAGCTCCCTAGAAAATAGAACTTTCACTATTTGTGACATAAATATTGGGCAGAAAAATTTTAGAAGATTTCTAGTATTTAATTTCAAAACATTGTAAGGGCATTAATCTCTAAAATCTTGTGTTCAAACATCCATAGTTTTCATAAGAAGTTTAAGGAGTTAATTTTAGAACTATGGTAATATTTCATTAATGAAATTAACACCAGTAGATAATATAATCTGAGGAAGTTACTTTCATTGAAAAGTGTAATAAACAAAAATCAGTTACAACCTCGAAGTTGTTAAAGTGATTTAAGTTTATTCAAAATCTTTTTGCATCCATTTACCAACCCCCCCCCCAACCTTGCAAAGTGGATTTTTTTGTTTTTCAATACACAGGAAAATTGAGTTATAGAATCCATACCCTCCAAGGAGATCACCCATCAGGAAACATGTAAACACCTGCAAAAGACAGGTTGTACGGTGTGATGGACTATGTCCCCTAAAGTGTTACAACAGTTCATTCACAAACTGTATGAAGAATGATCTTTGTGGTCGCTTATTTCCAGGAAGCTGCCACTAATTGTTCTCCTAAGCAATCATGCCATTCCTCCATTGAAAAGTAAAGTCTGTTCTCTCCCTCCTCTTGGAAGTGGGCTGGATAGGAAGGAGATTGGTTTGGGCCATCGAATAGAGAGGAACTGATGTTCTGATGCCATTGCAAACAAGCTAAAAGGATTCAAAATTATTTTAATCAAATGTAAGGACACTTCAAAACGTTCATGGAAAAAACCCTATGCATGGATTTCAACTTTTTGCACAACAATAAAAAGTAAATACAGTTTAATTCCATTTTCCATGAACTTTTTGAAGTCCCCCCGGCCCCTTTTATATTTTTTTACTGTAGTTTTAGAAACTAGACAAAAAAGGATTGGAATAAATGTGACCAGAAGAGACAAAATAAAAAAAAATTGTTCTAAAGCAATAAAGTAATGCCCAGTTACAAGTAACATATACTTATTGTTCATAAATGTTTCCTTTATTGGGACCAGCTGATGGCATAATGGTTACATTGCTGGACTCCCACATGGCTGACCACAATTCCAGTCCTAGGCCTGGAAGTTCGAAACACACCAGACTCCTGTGTGTTCAATGCCCAAAATCCTGAGAGGAGAATGGAGGAGAAGGGATTGCAGTGTGGCTATCCCCCCTGGGGGGATGATTTCTCACTTTCTCTCTTGTCTTTCTCTGTCTCTCTGGCAAGTGTATGAGCCCTATCGCAAAAATCTCTCTAATAAATAAATGTTTACTTTATCACAGGTTAGTAGTACAATATTTATTCTTTTATGTTTCCTTTGTATTGAACTTTTTTAGCCCTACTTAGAGGGCTAAAAAGGGCTTATAAATTAGTAAATAAAGAGGCATTGAGTTTTTAGAGTTTTTCAGTCTGCTGTGTCATTGATTAATGCAAATATTTACTGATTTGAAAGTGCTTAAAAAAATATGACTTAATTAGAAAACAAGGAAATGGCAGGATAGCTACAGTGTACACTTATTATATCAGAATCAACTAGCCCATCAAGATTTTTGCCTTTTTTTTGTTGTTGTTATTTTTTAATTGGACCAGAGAAAGAAAGATAGGGAGAGAGGGAGAGAGATGGAAAGTGAGAAAGCAAATCACCAGGTCTGGGACTTGAGCTGCCGTGTGGCATGTGAGAGTCCAACACCTTAACCACCACACCACCTGCCAGTCCCAATTTTTGCATTTTTTAAGAAAACTTTTGTGTTTTTTTTTTTATTTTTCTGATAATCTTTTTATTCTTTTGTTCTATTTTATCTGACTGCATTTTAAATGTATTAGGATAAATAAGCCTGAGCTTGATGAGATGGAATTAGATATCTTAAATTCACATTTTCACAGTTGCCAAACATTTTTTATGTCTATTAAACCAAGCCTGCGAATTAAACAGTGTTTTATTCTATGATGCTTGCTGATGGTAAAGAAAACCTCCAACTGTCCTTTTAAACACGTTTTTATTCCTGACTCCAAAATCTTAAGTAAAACTCCTTGAATTCTGTACTATGTTTATTGGTTTAAATTTATTAGACCTTGATAGCAGTACTGTTTGTCACTACGTATTTCTTCTCTGTCATGTGTGAAGCAAGGGAAAGAATGGGCATATAATTCTCTTGTTTTGAAAGCCAGGCTCAGGATAGATCTACTTCAAAAGCTTAAGGCCCAACTTTGAAGTTTTCTCCGCTTCAAAAGCTTTGCCTTGAAGTGTAATGTTATGGACAAAAATGCACATTAAGGCATCCTGAAATTTAAGGTTTATTGAGAATTACTTCCTGTGATGAAAAAATAAAAGCAAAATTATAAATAAGGGACAGTTCAGTCTAAATAAAACTTAAAGAGATCTAGAAATGAAAATTTCTCTTATCTCTCCCTCCCCCCAAGAAAAACCTAAGTATTTATTTTCCGTAAGCTTCAGTGTAGTTTTTCTTTATGGTTTATTAGTAATTTTTGAGAAAGTTAAAGCATCTTTCTAAACTCTTTGGAATGTGAGGTCCATTTAAATTTTAAATGGCCCTGAGCAAGACATGGATCTGAGAGTTCAGTAACACACACCACTATGGAAACTAACCTGCAAAGGGTTATAGATTTTTGCACTCACCACTCTGGAAATTAACCTGCAGAGGGTTATAGATTTTTGTAGTGTGATCTCCATCCTTCCTTCATCGCAGCAACCTCTGTTTTACTATGAAAAGTAAGATATAATCAGTCATTTTTGCTGAATGTGTGATCTCCCGCCGCTCTTCCCTTCTCTCTTTGCTCATATATAAAACAACTTTCTCAGATAAACTCACTTTTTCAGTTGCATTTCAAGGAACAGATGGCTGGAAAACCAGGTGAATTATTCCTAAGCCCTGGTTCAAATAAACCACTTGCATTTTACTTAAGATGTCTCAGCTTTCTTTTCAGGTTGACACTTTGAACTGAAAGGTACAAGTTGCTCCTCTAAAGAAGATAGTATTGTAAATATTTTTTAAATTTTTGGGGGGGAGAGGTTTTTGCTATAGGGCACCCGCACTTGCCAGAAAGACAAAGAGAGACAGAGAGACAGAAAGCGAGAAATCACGACCCCCCCCGCCGCCGCCATTATGCCAACTGCTGGTCCCAGTATTGTAAATATTTAAGTTTTTTGTTTGGTTAGTTGGTTTTTGCTGGAGAGCACATGTGCTTGCTAGAGAAAGACAGAGAGGAAGAGAAAGCACACCCCATGGAGGAAGGTTGTGTCATAATCCCTTCTCCTTCATCTCTTCCTCCTTTCTGGATTTTGGGTATGCATACACACACACCTGGTATGTTTCTCAAGCCACCGGGTTCAGGATTCCTACTGTGCAACCAGCCATATGGAATTCAGCTACCCTTATCACCAGGACACAGAGCCATTCTTGACTATTTTTAAAATTCTAATAAAATTTTTAAAAATATTAAGAGAAAGAAAGACAGAAATGGGAGAGGCTTTAGGAAAACCAGTCCCACTGCCGACATTGATAAAGAAAAGTCAATCTAAGGAGTAAACACAGATCCAAAAGAAAGCAGAAGTTTGAGGTCAGGGGTTGGGCAAATTGTCATCCTAGTATGTTTGAAATATTTGATTCATTTAATTCTAAGAATTAGTGCATATATGCTTTAAAACCAGAATTTTATTAACTTATTTGAAATTTTACCTTGCATCCACAGTTCAACTTCCTCCTTTACAAATTCTGCCTTGTGTATTCCAACCCACAAGGATCATTTTCTTTTCTGAATTCCTATCTGCATTAATAAGTTGACACGTATTCATAATACTTTACATTTTAATTCATTTTTTATAATTTATTTCTTCCATTAGAGAGAGAGAGAGAGAGAGTAAGACAAAGAGACAACATTCCCAACAAGGTCTTGATACCCCCAACTTTAGCCAGCCCCAGATCATGGACACCTGCATGTCTAGCATGCTCAGGGGAAGTTCCAGGAGCAAACCCAGAACGTTCCCATGTAGGTCGGCTTCACAGAGCACTTCGTTTACCACGGTACCAAGATCCAGCCCCTAACTGGCTTGATATATTACTTGAAGGCTAGAGCCTTACGTGTGTTATATCTCATAATATTAAAAATTTGGAGGGTCACTCACATTTCTTCCTACCCTGGCCTTATTCTATGCAGTAGAGAATAGATACAGGATGTTATATAGCAACCCCAGAATCCGTTTTGTTAATGATGATCTAATAATTGCAAACACACATAAGCGCCACATGCTGATGAGCTGGACTGAAGAACGTAACAGGACCTGAGGCCGATCTGGGAACCCTTGAAAACAGTCGAATGTACAAAGTATTTGCAACCGGAGAAAATAGGAAATGGAAGACTTTCTCTTCATACCTCTCAGGGAGCCAGAGACATGGAGGGAGAATCATGGTCTAGGCCCATTTTGCAGGAATAGAGGTCACAGGCATTTCCCAACAGAAAAGTCTCCCATTGTCTGTCTATACAGTCGCCTTGCCTCCAGATATTGAACCAATGTAGGTCAGGCAGTGACAGATAAAATTGGTTATATCCATCTAATTAAGTGAAAGTAAAAGAAAATTTGCACTCCAATAGTCTCCACCCAGTGGGTGAAGGAGTAGCCCTTTCCTCCGGCAGAAATTTGAGTGAGAACATGGACATCACCCAACTAGAACAATACTATCCACTAATGACTGAATGAATGAAAATGCTCATGGGACAAAAAGCAAACTATTGATGATGAAGCCTGCCCCTGTACAAAGAGAAAAGAACACATTCAGATGCAAATGATCCTTAGCCTACAATCTTATTGGTTCCTTGGACAACATCTACAAATCAAGATGTTGTATACTGAGCTGAAGTTACAATACTATAAACTGAGTTTTCATCTTCTGGAAACACTTTTCACGCCCTAAGAAATGCCAATATATTAGAAATATATTTTTTACAAATATGTCATATATAAAAGAAATATAAAGGTACATTGGTAAATGTTCCTTTTGTGGGGAAAGGGTTTCCTAACTGATTTGAATGAGATAAGGCTCTTTCAAATAATGTCTATGGATGTATCATCTTCCTGATCAATCCTTCTACAGCAAAGATGTTCTTCCTTCCTCCAAGGAACTTGGATCTACATTTTAAATTGAGTTCAGTTTTTTTCTACAATTTTAATTTTTCATGCAAGGTGCATGAATATCTCTGGAAGCATTTGAACAGCAAATGGTCAGAGAATGGGGAAGGGACTGCAGGGGAGAAGAGATTGCAAGTTTCCATAGTGACTTCTGTACGACCAACAGATGCAGCAGAACAATTGTTAAGCCTGAGTTACTCACACTGTCATCCATAAGTAAGACTTAGGACCAGGATAATAAAAGGCATAATGCAATAGCAGTGATGGAGGACAGTTAGCTCAAACTAACTCATGAATGCCCTGGCAGTAAGGAACTTGAAATGTGCTTATTTATTCATCTCCTAGTCTTTGGCTTCAATTAAAGATGAAAATATAAAAATTTACCCCTATATAGGCATTTCAAGGGCCCAGATATATGACTCTAAGTTCTAACAAAATGATAAACCCCCTAACTTATTGCAGGTGGAGAGAGAACAGTTCAGATAACCTCAGAAGACAGAGAAGTAGCCATTATTGTAAAGCTATTAGATATAAAGATAAGGAGTGTAGCATCTATAGTTCTTTCTACATCATTTACTTTGATTGGGTTAACCAAACAAGTTATGTTTTCAACTCAACAGGGAAGAGGGGGACCAGTAAATGGTGGGCACAATGTTTACTTGCTGGACTCCCACATAGTCAACTGCAGTTTGAGTCCAGGACCTAGCAGCTTAAACTCATGCTGGGGGTGTGTGCATGCCCAAAAATTGCAAAAGAGGAATGGAGGAGAAGGGATTGTGGCATGGCCGTCCCCCTGGGGGATGATTTCTCGCTATTTCTCTGTCTCTGAGTAGGCTCCGTGAGTGCATGTGCCCTACAGCAAAAAATCTCTCTCCCTAAAGAGAAATACATAAACAAACATTTTTTTTTTTTTGGAGAGATTTTTCACTGTAGGGCGTGTGCGCTCGCCAGACAGACAGAGAGAGACATAGAGACAGAAAGCGAGAAATCACCCCCCAGGGGGACGGCCATGCCACAATCCCTTCTCCTCCATTCTCCTCTCAGGATCTTGGGCCCGCACGCACACACGCCCGGCGTGAGTTTTAAGCCACCGGGTCCTGGACACGAACCACGGTTGACTACGTGGGAGGCCAGCGACATAGCCATTATGCTAACTGCTGGTTCCCATAAACAAACATTTTTTTAAAATAGGACAAAATTTGTCTACAGTGTTTAAAAAAAGTTTAATAACTTCTAGCGATAATGATGGGAAAAGAAGTGTTGAATAAACTAAATACATATTAAAAAGAAAAACAACCCAAAAAATCAGAAACTATCAGCATAATAAAAAGAAACCATGAGCCAGCTGTGAGGCCTATTAGTTTAAGGGAATTGAATCCCTCATCGCCAAACATGCAGTTCAAATCCCAGACCTCATAGCTTGAAAAACGTGCAGGGCACACGTGTGTCCCAAATCCCAGCAGGACGCAGAAGTGGAAGAAAAGGGATTGTGACATGACCATGCCCCATTGGAAGTGTTTTTTTCTTCTCCTCTCTCTGTCTCTGTCTCTTTCTGGAGTGCACATGCACTCTCTTGAAAATAATTTTTAAAAAGAGAGAGAATATGAACACTGATGTATTTGGTAACCCAGAAGAATATTCAACAAGATTATTGAACACAAGATTAATCTATGTAAATCATTTGTATTTGCCTGTGCCTCCAATATCCAATTAGGAAATTCATTGGAAAATAAGACAAAGCTCTGTTAAAGCTTCTGTTTAGGAGCCAGCAGGTGGAGTGATAGTTAAGGGCACTGGACTCCCACATGGTCAACTATGGTCCAAGTCCCAGACCTGGTGGCTTGCTTTCTCTCTCTCTCTCTCTTTCTCTCTCTCTCTCTCTCTCTCTCCCCCTCTCTGGTCAAAATTAAAAGTGAATAAAGTTAAATAAAAAGAAAACTTTTTTTAAATTTCTCTTTAGCTACACCTATCAGAAAAATACAACCTATAGCAATTTAAACAAACAGGGGTTGATTTTTCTCATATATCGGAAGGTAGGTGAATGCTTGCATTTGTTCAGAGGTCCGATAATATCAGGGAGCTTGTCTGCAGCATTCTTAACTTTTTCCTGTAATGCAGGACCACCTTTTGCTAAGATAAATGTTGTTAGGGCATCTCAGTAGCTAGAGGAGGGAGTGGAAATATGTGAGTCATCCAAGTAATGAGATCTGACAGAAATAATGATCACAATCCTCAAAAACTTAATTGAGAAGATTTTTTTTAATTCTATTATTGGAAAATTTTAAATACTACAGAAAGAAAAGTTAAAACATGTCCACAGATGGAATGACTTAATATTGTAATGAAATCAATTCTTCCAGAACTAACTTATAAAATCAATGGAATTCAAATTAAAGTCCCCGCAAAATTTGTATTAAACTTGACTAACTTAATCTAAAATGTATAACAATGCATAAAGGTTACAGATGGCTTAGATGATTTCTGAAAAGAACAACAGGGCCAAGGAAGATGAAGGAACTCTTTTCACCATATGTTAAGATAAACTACAAAGTCATAGTAATAACAGCCTGGTGTTGGCAAACACACCCATGAAAATCAATGTATGATTAGAGAGCACAAAAATAGTTTTTATTAGTTTGGTATATGATTAGCAGCATTGAGAATCTATTGAGAAAAAAGAAAGGAAGATTCAACGCCTGGCCCCGTAGCATAGCAGTTAAAAGTACGCATACTGAGCCTGATCCCACATGGCTGACCATGGTTTGCATTCCAACTCTGGCTGCTTGAAAAAACATGCTAAGCATATGTGTATGTGTGCCCCAAATCTTGCTAGGATAGAGAAATGGAAGAAAGGGGATCGTGGCATGATCACACCCCATTGGGGGATGCTTTCTCTCTCTCTATTTGGTGAATATACATGTCCTGTCCAAAAAAAAAAAAAAAAAAAAGAAGTGCTTGGGGAAAAAAAAAATGAGGCCATGCCAAAAGGACAGGCACCAACCTGAAAGAACTCCCATCAGTCACAAAGCAAGTTGATCAATAAAATAAATAATATAGTATTGGATTATAATCCCAAATAAATAATAAATGCACATGAATTCATAATGCCATCAATAAATAACTGAATAAACGGAAGAGAAGAGACAAACATTCTTTACAGAAATCCAAATGTAGTCATGTCACTTAACAACAGGGATACGTGACTAGAAATGCGTTGTCAGGTAATTCTGTCATTATGTGAATAGCCTACAGTGCACTTACACAAAGCTAGCTGGGGAGCCTACTGCACACGTAGACTATGTGATACAAGATATCGCTCCAGCATTGTATATGGATCCATCATTGACCAAACGCCATAATGAGGCACATGAGAGAGAGAGAGAGAAAGGGAAAGTGAGAAAATAAGCCATGAGGTACGGGACTCAAACTGCATCGACAATGTGGGAGTCCAATGCCTCAACCCCCTTGCCACCTGCTGGTCTCAAGGATATATTTTTTTAAATTCTCCGTATAAAGAAATAATACGAGTACTTATTGAATGCTTAGTACATAATAGGTCCTGTTCTGAGTGCTGTGTGTATTTTTTCTCAGTCATTACGATAACCCAGGAAAGAGGTACTCAGAGTATCTGGTACTTGCTCCCTAGAGCTCAGTGTAAGCATCTGATCCCTCCTCAGGGTTCAGTGAAGTCAGGTTGCTAGTCTGAAATTAGCCAAGTGTGAAAGAATTTATACCATGGAAATTGGCACACTCGCAAATCAGGTTTCGTCTCTCACCTGCTCCTGGAATTGTCTTAATACCACACCACTGTTATTGTTATGCCCATTTCATAGGGTATGGAATGGTGGTGATGGTGGTGGGGAGGGGAGACTCTCACATCACACAGCTAATAAGAGGCGGAACTGTAATGGAACACACATGGTCTGGCTAAAGAGTACGATACTGAGATACTTAGAACTTGAGATGGTGACAGGATCAAAGAAAAGTATCTTATATACCAAAGCTTTAGATGCTTACAGGCAGAGGAAGTGAAGCAGGCAGAAAAGGCAGAAATGAGGGAGTAAAAGAGACTAGGATAATACATAAAGTGTAATCAAGTGAGAGAATAGGAAAAATGAAATTAGGAGCTCAGACAGCAGATTTTGGCTTAGTAAGAATGTTTACCTAGAAAAGGAGAAACAAGGAGCCAGGGTACATGCATAGGGATTTGGGAGGTGGCAAAGACGATGATTCAGACATGTACGTGTTCCAGAGCTCAATCTCGTCTATAAAATGAAGCCAAGGTTATTTGTCAAGAGAAAAATAACAGAAGTTAGAAGTGTTTAGGAAGTCAGGGGCTCGCAGGTGACGTGGTGGTTAAGAGCACCAGACTCCCATGTGGCTGACCGCAATTCGAGTCCCAGACCTGGCAGCTCACTTTCTCACTTTCTCTTTCTCTCAGTCCCTCTCTCATTAAATTAAGATAAATAAAGTTCAATAAAATAATTATTTAAAAACATGTTTAAAAGTCAGAAAAGTTTGACAACTTATTGTCTACAATGTTTCATAATTCCTTTCTTAGGGATGAATATTAGACATAGAATGAATATTGACAATGAGTATTAAGCCTAGGAAGTACTAAGTGAGGGGCGAAAATTCCACTTGTGGCTAATATACTGCAATCTGCTACACTGATTGTGCAGACAACCACTTTATTCACTCAACAAGCATATGCACTGTAATCTGCATGCCTGAGACCTGGCCGGTGGGGCCAGATGCCAGTGTCAGTGTGGAAGAAGCTAGTGATGGTTTCATTTACGTCATTGAGAGAAGAGTGATCAGTACAATACATTCCAAAGGATGATGTATACGTGTGCTTCTATTGACCACCCAGATGAGACCACTAAAATGTTAAATCGGAAACCTGCCCTCAAGGGAATGTGTTTACAACCAATTTGATTTGACCTCAAATGACCATAATAAATGTATTTGAACCTTAGTAGGGAGCGTGTTCTCAAAATTTTCTAATAATGTTTATGTGATCTTAGTTTAACCGTTTTCTCATAACCAATCAAAGGCGGAGGACATCTCTGAAATGAATGTTATATAGTTTAAAGTGATTCCAATTGTGGAGGAATCGAGCTGCCTACTTTTTTAAAGATTTGACATATCTTTTTTTCTGGCATCGCCTTTTCGTATACAGAGGATGTCAGCACCCTGATGTTTTTACATTTTATTTCATAGATAATGTTGGAGTAAAATGTGTACAATGTCTAAAAATCAAATCATAATCTATATACTGAAAGTGCACTAAATGCAAAAAAGAAATTCTTGTATTCTTCATGAGGTCTCGATTAGTATAGAATTGATGTTTTCAGTGGTGGTTTACATTTTAATTTGAATGACAGTTTGTAGGCAGCAAATGGTCTCTTAAGAAAAAGTAAGTCGAAATCTTTAAAAATTGTTTTGTTTTGTTTTTTGTTTTTTTGTTTTGTTTTGTTTTGTTTTTTGGAGAGGTCTTTGCTACAGGGCGCGTGCGCTCGCCAAAAAGACAGAGAGGGACAGAGAGACAGAAAGCGAGAAATCATCCCCCCCAGGGGGGATGGCCCCGCCGCAATCCTTTCTCCTCCATTCTCCTCTCGGAATCCTGGGCACGCATGCACACGCGCCCGGCGTGAGTTTCAAGCCACCAGGTCTGGGACACGAACCACGGTGGACTACATGGGAGTCCAGCGACATAGCCATCATGCTAACTGCTGGTCCCAAAATCGGTTTATCTTTTTGACAGAAAGGAACGCTGAGAAAGACACGTCTGCAATGATCTGAGTTTTTCTCATTCCTAGAACTCTCTTCGGAGCTGTTTTTCTTTTTGATAGCTTCCGTTCCTCACAACTCTATCCAGACTGTGCTGATTTTCAACTGATTGTTGCTGTCTGGGTGTTCTCCTAAAACTCAGCTCCAGACATGACCTTACAGGGATTCAGTCAAAGAACAAATTCAGTGCCTTTCCACAGACAGGGTGATGCATTTCTGAGATTTATAACCGTAAGTTAAACTTTCATTCTGTTTACTAGGTATAGTAGTTACCCTCTAAGTATGTTCTCTAGTGAACAAGGAAAGACTCAAGAGAATAACTCCAACACTCTGTATGGCTTTGTGTCTTTTACACTCTCCTTCAACTAGACTGAACGAACGCAGAGACAACTGCTGCACACAATGAAAGGAAGTGAATGGCTGTGCTCTGTGTTCCTTGGCCTTTTATTCCCCTGTTGTGTGTCGTCAGTGCTGTACATTCAGGAGCATTATGTAGTCTGTGATGTACTTCTTAATAATACAGCAAAGAGGGACCAGCAGGTGGCGTGGTGGTCAAGGCGCTGAACACTCCCACATGGCTGACCACAGTTCAAGTCTCGGACCTGGTGGCTTGCTTTCTCACTTTC
>NW_006159982.1:1349113-1350427 GCF_000334495.1 Tupaia belangeri chinensis | reverse complement strand
AAATTAAAATAAATGAATAAATAAAATTAAAAATAAATAATTATTTTTAAAATAATAATAATACACCGAAGATATCATATTTGGCCAAAGAAAAAAACATGGAAAAGTAGCAAATTTAGATCCTGAAGGTTGTATAATGTTTAAAACTTTCATCAGCTTCATGTGCCAACAACTAGAACAGCTAATTATAGAAACCCAGCTATATTTCAGATAGAGAACGTTGGCTTTGTTCCCTGCTGAAGCATGTGATTCATGAATTCAAACCAGTTCGCAAGTGATATAATAAGTACAGCACACAGATGTGCCTATAAGAAAAAAAAAATTGGCTTTCCTGTAATTATTCTATAAAGCACAAAATAAATACTACAGGTAGCACACCTGGATAGAAATAGACACGAGGTGCTGCTCCTTTTATTGTAGCTCTCTATCTTTCCATGATTACTCTGTCTGTGAATCATGCTGTTTCCGCACCAAGCCCGTCTGCATTTCAGGCTTGCTTCGGAGAAGCATCTGTCTCTCGGCTTGCAGTTACTCTAAGTTTAGATTTGAGTTAGCACCGTCAGCCGTAATTTACCTAGCTCACACTGGTTCTGTTGGGTCTACAGTTGACAGTGGTTACTCTTCCTCTTCATGATGTGGCTCCTCGGCATGCAGGGAGTGACTGGGTCCTCTTACTCTGGACCGATCCCTCGATGCACCTATGAGCACCTCTGTTCACACAGGCACTAGTGAGGAGGAGTAGGAGTGAAGATTTGATCATTGGCCCGGTGTTCTTTTTTTTTTGGAGAGGTTTTTGCTATAGGGTGCGTGCGCTCGACAGAAAGACAGAGAGACAGAAAGCGAGGAATCACACCCCATGGTGGATGGCCACGCTGCAATCCCTTCTCCTCCATTCTCCTTTCGGGATCATGGGCACACACACCCACACGCCCGGCATGAGTTTAAGCCACCAGGTCTGGGACTCAAACCGCGGTCGACTACATGGGTGTCCAGCGACATAGCCATTATGCTAACTGCTGGTCCCCCGGTGTTCATTTTTTAAAGTTCATTTTTTAAAAAATGCCCACCCACTGTACAAGAGTTGACTCTCTTGTTTCCTAGGCCTTATGATCCAACATGCTGTACCTTCTCTTCCTACTCTCATCCCTACTCACAGACCACAATGTGAGCAAGATTTTGCTGCTTAAAAATATACCGTGCTTTGGGACCAGCAGATAACATAATGGTTACATTGCTGGATTCCTTCAGGTCAAATCCTGACCCAGTGGCTTGAAACTCTGCCGGGCACATGCGCATGCCTCCATCGCCAAACTT
>NW_006159982.1:1348542-1349013 GCF_000334495.1 Tupaia belangeri chinensis | reverse complement strand
TATAGCAAAATCTGTTGTTGTTTGTTTTTGTTTTTGTTTTTGTTTTTGTTTTTGTTTTTTAAAAAAAAGAGGAATCAGCAGATGGCATAATGGTTACATTGCTGGATTCCCACGAAGTCGACCATGGTTCGAGTCCTGGACCTTTAAACTCACACTAGATGCATTGAGTGCATGCCCAAAATCCCAAGAGGGCAACAGAGGAGAAGAGACTGTGGTGTGGCCATCCCCCCTGGGAGGTGATTTCTTGCTTTCTGTCTCTCTTTTTCTGGCAAGCGCACATGCCCTGTAACAAAAATCTCCCTTAAAGAAAGAAAAGAAAAGAAATATCTCGCCTAGGGCTGGTTTCCTGGGACAGCAACAATGCACTGCTCAAGATAAGCCAGATCCCACATGCAACTGCAGTTCAAATCCCCAGCCTGGTCAGCATGAATCACACCAAGCATGCATGTGAGTGCCCAGGAACCAGCAGGA
>NW_006159982.1:1321363-1347687 GCF_000334495.1 Tupaia belangeri chinensis | reverse complement strand
CGTGGAGGAGGATCGTGGCCTGCCCTGTGGAAGATGGGTCTCTCTCTTTCTCTCTCTCTCTCTCTCTCTCGTGCACAGGCACTCTATCATGAATAATGAAGGAAAAAAATACATCTTCCTTAATATGTGTGTGGTCTGTTTAAGCAATTTGTATAGACTGAACCATATGAAATAGTCATTATTTGAATTATAAAAATGGCAATTCCATATAGTTCCAATCTAAAAGCTCTGTTCAAACACCGTCTTTCAGTTTAGTGAAATATACTGCTAGTTGAAGAAATGTTTATTTCCAGGCTGCCAAATATTGCATTACCACCACTTTTTTCACAATTCAGTATTCAACCACATAACATTACTTTTATTTTATACCTACATCATGATTTCAGAGTCTACAATGGGGGGTAGGGGGAGATGCGGAAAATTTCCAGCCATCTGTGGCTAATCCACTTACCTGCTTCTCTTTGCTAACATTCCTACCCATTTTTCATAATACATTTGCAATGGCCTCAGAAAATAGGTAGAAGCAAGTATAAATCAAACTAATTTTCCTAATAGTTTAAAATCCTGGTAACTTTTTATTATGAACAAGCTGAAATGAGGTTTGGAGATTAATCCAGTACTTACTTAGTTCTCCTTTCCTTGGAGAAAACTGAACGCCAGTTGCAGATAAAATGGTGAAATAGGTATCTGCATTATTATCTGTACAATTTCCCAGCCCTTCCAGGATAATTGTCATCCATTCGAATACAGTATTATGTGATTACGTGAAGCTGGTAACACAAAACCAAGCCACGGAATCCTCTAAAACACTTTCCTGAGGAAACTAGATCTGCTGTGAATTCTCAAAAGCATTGTGCTGCCAAATTGATACTACATGCAAAAAACACAGAAAAGGCTGAAGATGTCTTGAGAAACAGGAAAAGTAAGCCATTGCCCTAAAAACAAACTCACATTTAGATAATATTGCTTTCCTCACATGGGGCCTAGTAACTTGATGCACAGAGTCAATTATAACATGGTTCTATTATACCCTAAAAGGATCATTAACTCTCACAGAGAGTATTTATCTTACCTGGATTACAAGGAATTCGATACCTTTAAAATGAATTATCTAAGGACTTTCAGTACTTTAATTTTATGTCTCTTTTGTGTTCCAGTACTTTAATTTTATGTCCCTTATGTGGTATGCACAAAAATAAGGAAAAATAGAACAGATTTTCTACACCTCTAGTTCTTCTTTCAGTTTACTTACTTACTTCTTTCATGAGCCAGAGAGACAGAGGGAGAGAGAGAGAGAATAAGAGACAGACAGACAGGTGCTCCAAAAGAATTCCCATTCTGAGATCCACCCCCAGCCTCAGCCATCTATAGATCATGGGTACACACATGCCCAGCTTGTTCATGAAAGTCTATGGACTTCAACCCAGACCCTCCCATGTGGGTCAGCCTTGAAAAACATTGCATTATTACTTTGCCATCACCCAGAGCTATCTACATCTTTAAAATCTATAGTATCTCCACAATATTGGGTCGTCAGAAAAGTCATAATGTATTAGCCTATGTTTTTCTATGCAAAAATGCATCATGACTTTTCCGACGACCCAATGTTTCTTGTAAATCATTTGGTATGTATGCATGTATGTATTTATGTACAAATATATACACATACACAATTAGAGACATCACAGTAAGATGAAAAATTTCCCAAGATTATATTATTGTAGAGTTCCTGAAGGTACAGAAAAACTTGATTTAATGATATTTCACTAAATTTTTTTAGCAAAACTTTCTATTTTGAATCCTAAAATTTGCAGCATCTCTATTATAATTTTATCATTTGCTAACAGAATGCATAGATATCAAATTTTTCTTTTGCCCATTTTTAACAGTTTTTGTCTTCTGAAAAAGTCCTGCGTGATGAAAAACTTCAATGGTTAAATTAAAGGGTAAGTTACACCTGGGAGAAAATATTTGCAATGCATGGAAAAGAAAAAATACTAGCATTAGAAGAACGCTGTTTCTCTTTCCAAAAACAACCAAAAGTCCTGCCATTATATATAAATCAAATATAAGAAAACTGAAAGATGGAGAGAAGAAGGCTGATCGGCTGGGACCTTGGGCCCTGGTGACTTTCCTGGATTTGCTTTATGCCCCATTCAGCCTGGACTTCAAGCTGAAGACAAATCAGAAAATGCCAACCAGATCAGACCAAAGACATCCCATCAGAAGTCTCTGTTTCTGGTGGCTTAGCGAAACAGAACGACGTTAGATCATAACCACTCTCCCAAACATCACAATAAACACTGGGACCCCATCCTACCAAGGCCAGCAAAGAGAAAAAAGAGGGGAGATTTCCGCTTTTCAAGGTTGTAACAAGACCCCCGAGGGCTCCCCACACTGGGGTAGTATCAGAGGAGACCTGGCAGTAATAAGACCACCCACAATGGGAAGCAGCACTCTCTCCCTTATCTAGCAGTAACAAGGAGGCTCCTCTGTTATGAATCAATGGAGGCCAAGAAGGGAACTGGACTTCTACCTCCGCTTGGCAGTAGCAAGGCGGAGCTCTCCTTTCTTCTGCCAGAATAATGGTAGGGGGGAAAAACTCAAAACAGTTAAAAAAAGAGGGGTTAGCTTTTCAGCTTAGGCCGGCCAAATGGCTCCCGCAAAGAAGGGTGGCAAGAAGAAGGGCCGTTCTGCCATCAACGAGGTGGTGACCCGGGAATACACCATCAACATTCACAAGTGCATCCATGGCGTGGGCTTCAAGAAACGTGCCCCTCGGGCACTCAAAGAAATTCGGAAATTTGCCACAAAGGAGATAGGGACTCAGATGTGCGCCCTAATACCAGGCTCAACAAAGCTGCTTGGGCCAGAGGAATAAGGAACGCCCCATATCGAATCCGTGTGCGGTTGTCCAGAAAACAAAAGGAGGATGAAGATTCACCCAACAAGCTCTACACTCTGGTGACCTGTGTACCTGCTACCACTTTCAAAAATCTACAAACGGTCAATATGGATGAAAACTAACTAACGATTTTCAAATAAAGTAATAAAACCAAAAAACAAAACAGAACAAAACAAACAAACAAAAAAGACAAAAAAAAAAGAGGGTTTAAATAAGATCTAGGGTCTTGTAGCACAAAAGTGTGAATGAATACCATTCCTTGAGGGCCAGGTGATGGTACAGGAATAAAACGCAACTCTCTGTGAAGTGGACCCACTTGGGAGTGTTACAGGTTTGTGTCTGGAGACGTCACTGAGTATGCCAGGCACATGTGTATGCCCACGATCCAGGCTGGCTGAAACGGCTCGCTCTCTCTCTCTCTCTCATTTTTCTTGCTCATGGAAGAAATAAATAAATAATCTTAGGCCGTTCTGCCATCAACGAGGTGGTGACCCGGGAATACACCATCAACATTCACAAGTGCATCCATGGCGTGGGCTTCAAGAAACGTGCCCCTCGGGCACTCAAAGAAATTCGGAAATTTGCCACAAAGGAGATAGGGACTCAGATGTGCGCCCTAATACCAGGCTCAACAAAGCTGCTTGGGCCAGAGGAATAAGGAACGCCCCATATCGAATCCGTGTGCGGTTGTCCAGAAAACAAAAGGAGGATGAAGATTCACCCAACAAGCTCTACACTCTGGTGACCTGTGTACCTGCTACCACTTTCAAAAATCTACAAACGGTCAATATGGATGAAAACTAACTAACGATTTTCAAATAAAGTAATAAAACCAAAAAACAAAACAGAACAAAACAAACAAACAAAAAAGACAAAAAAAAAAGAGGGTTTAAATAAGATCTAGGGTCTTGTAGCACAAAAGTGTGAATGAATACCATTCCTTGAGGGCCAGGTGATGGTACAGGAATAAAACGCAACTCTCTGTGAAGTGGACCCACTTGGGAGTGTTACAGGTTTGTGTCTGGAGACGTCACTGAGTATGCCAGGCACATGTGTATGCCCACGATCCAGGCTGGCTGAAACGGCTCGCTCTCTCTCTCTCTCTCATTTTTCTTGCTCATGGAAGAAATAAATAAATAATCTTAAAAAAAAAAAGCAACAACCACATTCATCATCCCATGAAAAAGAAATATTTCACACTGAATGAGAAAAAAGACAATCAATAGATGTTAACATGAAGATGACAAAGGTGTTTAAAAGTATCTGACAACGATTTTAAAGCAGCCATGATAAAGATGCTGAAATCAGTGATTATGAACATGTTTGAAATAAATTTAAAAAATAGAAAGTCTTGGCAAAGACATCAAAAAGATAAGGAATATTCTGAACAACTCTACACACATGGATCTGGCAATTCAGATGAAATGTGAAGAATCAAAACAACCACAAAAAGAAATTTAGAAGTAAATCTAAGTTTCTAATTAAATTCTGTTGCACCATTGTCCTGGATAAGCTCAGTTCAGTCCATGTAATGGTACAGATACACCTGACTCCAAATATGCACCATTAACCTTAACTACAACCTGCAGGAATTTTCGATGCAGCACATTTAATTCAGCCAGGCCTCCCTGGGATCCCTTCCCTCTCTGCTAGCTTAGGTGCTACAGACTGTGACATAACAAAAGAAGAAAAGCCTTTGGGTGGAGGGAGGAAGGTTTAGAAGTAAAGGTTATCACCCTTAGGAAAGCTTCTCAGGAGAGGAGAGTGAATGGCTGAGCCTGTCAAAACACCCAGATCAGGTGTCCCCCTGTATTGAGAGTTGCGAAGATACCACCCCTTTCTGGCCCACCTTCCTCCATCTTCCTAGCTCTGACTCTCAGAATCTAGAGTGGGAGTGTGGAAACAAGCAACAGCCTGAGCCTCCAATGACTGAATGCAGAAAGAGAGATATATAGGAAACAGACACAGGGCAGAAAGGTAACCCCAGGGCTTGCCCTGCTTGAGGCCACAGGCTCCCTGACATTTGGAACACAGTTTCTCTAACAGTCTACAGCCAAGAATTTAGAAGAGCAGCCTGGAGAGATCAAAGAAAGTACAATAACTCCAGGCTTCTGGTCAGCAGCAGAATCATGTGATTCTCATGAGCACACCAGTGACCAAAGGTTCGGAGTCCTGTTGTGCACATTACTGACACATCCATCAACACTGTCAAAAACCGAAACTCTATCGGAATCATTTAGCTTCCTTAAGAAAACTATGTTGCATTAAATATTCAAGAAAAGAGCTGTCCAAAATATAGACTAAGAAAATATTCTCAAAATGTTTAATCATTAAGACTGATTGAATCAGTAGGGAGTTGTGGGATGCAACACCCAGGGAATGGGACTCTGACCCTTTTCTGAAGTGAGATGTAATCTTGTGGGTAGAATGTCTTTTTATCAATTTCATTTGCCCCCATGCTTAAAATGAATGGGAATGCAATTTAATCAAATAAGTATAACTGAACGAATCTCTAAATGTAAATCTAGCTTTCTCATCCAGGTTCATAGAACTAACTAGAAATAGGCATTTTTAAAGTAATCCAAACATACTTTTTCTGGTAAACCAGACACTGAAAACTTAATGTTTTATAGAATTAAAGCTAATGAATTTAGCTTTCTCTTCCTCGCTCTTTCTCAAGCACATGTGCCCTCTGGCAATTTAAAAAAAATAAATAAATAAAATAAAATAACACCAGCACCTTTGATTTACACAGTGCCTTCAAAACTAAGAGTTCACTGTGCCTTCATGGAAAGGACTTCACGCAACCATACATCCAGGGAAACTGGGATTCAAGCCATTCCTCACATCTGCAATATAATTGATGTTGTATACCAAAAGCTATTTGCAACAATCACTTGAAATAATCAAGGAATGGGAACATTTTTATGAATCTTATATTGATATTTTTTCACTTGATTTCCCTTATCAGGGAATTATATCCAACAATTACAAGCTATTTGCAGCGCTAATTGCAAAAAAAAGAGAAAATTTTGCTATAGGTAGCATGTGCTCACCAGAGACAGAGACAGAGTGACAGAAAGCGAGAAATCACCCCCTAGGGAGGATGGCCATGCTTCAATCCCTTTTCCTCCATTCTCAGGATTTGGGGCATGCATGCACAGGCTTTTGGACATACACACACATGCACTCGGTGTGAGCTTTAAGCCGCCGGGTCTGGGACTTGAATCGTGGTCAACTGCATAGGAGTCCAGCAAAGTAATCATTACGCCATCTGCTGGTCCCTCCATGAACACTTTCTAAAAATTTACCTCTCAAGTACAGACTCCTTGTCCCCTGTTTTCCTGTGACTTTAGCTATCATTACTACTAACTATTAATAAAACCTATCTTTGGCACCAGCAGATGGTGTAATGGTTACATCACTGGACTCCCACATAGTCCACTGCAGTTCAAGTCCCAGACCCGGCAGCTTAAAACTCATGCCAGGCATGTGTATGTATATGCCCGAACTCCCGAGAGGAAATGGAGGAGAAGGGATTGCAGCCTGGCCACCCCCTCTTGGGGAAGATTTTTTGCTTCCTCTTCCTCTGTCTCTCTTCATCTCTGCAGTGAGCACATGCACTCTATAGGAAAAATCTGTCTCAAAATAATAATAGTAATAATCACTAGCTTTTTTTGAGTATTTATGATGTGCCAAATATTTACTATCACACATCCAAAATCACATAATCCCAACAGCTCAGTAAATTAGGTACTAGTATTAGCCTCATTTTAAATATAAATAAATCGAGCCTAAGAGAAATTAAATAACTCTCCTGTATCACAGTTTGTTATTAAAGAGGCAAGGTTTATCCTGATCTGTCTGCTTCCAAAGTCTGTGCTGTAACCACTAAGCTATTCTGAATATGTAATATAGTCTCTCCCAAGATGTGTACAGTGTGGGAACTAGAAGACACCTCTCAGCTCCAGGGTACTAGGGATGACTTCTCATTTCCCAAAGCACACTACACTGGTGAGTTTTCTCTGGATCGCACAGAAAAGATAGCTCTTTGTTAAGTAGTGCCTAATACACTTCATCTACTACACTGCTTTACGCATGCAGTTAATACTAATGTAATACACTTTTAAAGAACTGTCTATATGCCAAATGCACCCACATTATTTGTATCAATTCATATTATACTTAAAAATTGGTACCGCTATCCCAATTTTACAGCTGAGGAAACTGAGACACAAAGAAGTTAAAAACGTTTCTGAAAACACATTACTAGTAAGCAACAGATGCTCCCATCCAGGCAGTGTGGCTTCAGGACCTGAGCACAAAATTACACTGTAGGATTTCTTAGCATGTCTTAACTGCTAGCGAGAAAGAGACAGAGAGAGAGGGAGGAGACACCCCCCCTCGCCCTGCCGTGGGACCTGGTCATGCCACAGTCTCTTTTTCATTTCCCCATTCTGTTAAGATTTTGGGCATGCATGTACATCTGTCATGTTTTTCATGCTGCCAGGGCTGGGATTCAAACTGCAGTTGACTCTGTAGGATCTAGTTCCCTTAACTACTAGGCTACAGGGATGGCTCTTCCTTTGCATTTCTGAGTATGAGCTACATGCTAGATTCTTCCTGAGCACCAAGGAGGCCACTAGGAACCAAACAGATATAGCCTCTGTTTTCCTGCAATGAACAGTGTCGTATGGGAGACAGAAATCAGTCACATAAAAATATACATGATTACAAACTGTAATAGGTATATAAGGAGAAAAGAGAGTGCTGAGATGGGGTAACTGGGACATGCTTTAGACTAGACAGACAAAGTATGGCTCTGTGGGAAGAAACATCTAAACTGAGACCTGAGATGTAGGAGGAACCAGCCACATGAAGGCTCTCAGCCCAGAAGGAAGCAGTATGTGGGAGAAGAGAAGGGTTGAAGGACATCTTGACAACCTTCGCCTGATTTCTTTATTGTTTTAAAGTTGTAAGGGGAGGCTAAATTATGGTTCATTGTGTCTCTGTTTGATCTCCCCACAGGCTGACAAAATTGGAGGTTCCATGCACTCCCACAGGACTTGCAAAGATGGTTTCCAGAAACCCATTTGTCAATCACTAGCCCATTCCAATCTCAAGGGTACAACAGGGTTGGAGTTGAAAAGATGAAGAGCAAGAATTTCTTTGAAGAAATTGTAATTATACTGTGCATTCCCTCCCTTACTCAATCTCTCCCACAAATGGGAAGAACAGAGAGCTTTTATCACCAAACTTTGCGATCTAGTGAGGAGTTCAGGAATCTACTCCAGGAACTGATTGATATCTGGTTCAGCTAGAAAATCTAAAGGCAAGAAAGAGGCCATAGCTCAGCCACACCAAAGAGTGGCATTAAGACCAAGTGGGCAGCTTTGGAAGTGAACTGTGCTCTCACACAGGCGAGGACGTAGGGTAGATTCCCAGCAGCCATGGGTCTTGTGGGTCTGCGGGAGCAAAGTTGGAGCCGTCCTCAAAGAGACCTTGCTCAAGAGGTTTACCAGAGAGAGTCCTGTGGGGTGGAAGGCTAGATGCTCAGGGACAGAGTTTGCACCGTGGAGTGGTCCGCCATGTCCCACATCACAGGACTAGGCATTGGAGGTTCCCAATGGGGAGTTTCCTAGAAATCCACAAAATGTGTCCCATGGGAAAGACTGAGGTTTTCACTTACCAAATCTCATGCACATTTAGGGCATGTCCAGAGAATAACAAGATCTGAATATCGTGTACTTTCTGATTCTTTCTTCTCAGTTTTGAAGGAGTCACATGCTGGGCTAGTTAGCTGGGGCTGGTTAAGCAGAGAAAGTTGGGGACATGTACCCCAGCCATCCATACTCCCTTCTCAGGGTGAAAGGAGGAGAAAACACTTTAAATTTGACTATTAGCCTGAACTTTATTATGACATGAAACTGGGTCACTTAAAGCACTGAAATAATACTGTGGCAAGAAGAATCCCAAGGCCTTGCCATCCTCTAACTCTAGAGGATCTAGTGAAGAATTTATCTACTAGCAAGGAACACAATGTACAGGTTTGAAGATTCCTGGATGTTTTCAATTGTTTCAAAATTGTTTTCAATTATTCAATAAATACTGCCTGCATACAGGCAGTGTATCATGTCTAATTCCGATACTTGGATTATATCAGTGATCAGACAGAATATCTGCCCTCATGTAGCTAACACTATGGGGGTGGGGGATGAGTGAGTCAAACAATGAACATGATAACTGGTAAACGAGGCCCAGCTGCAGCAGCACTGGCAATAGGGTGCCACTGCATAATGTTAGAGCCATATGGGAAGTCCCAGGTTGAGATCCCAAGGCAACCTGAATACACAGGACACATCCATGATCCTAGCTGACTGAAAAGCTGGGGGAAGGATTATGGTTTGGTGAGACCCTATCATATGTTTCTCACTCTCAATAAATAAATAAAGGTAAATTATATGACATATATAATTTTATATATATACATATATGTGTGTGTGTATAAAATCAATAAACTCTGCGGTAAAATATATAATACATCAAATTATGATTAAGATGTGATTCATGCTAGGAAAAAAAATGATCAGACTAAGGTCATTGAGAATGCTGAGGAAGGACAGCATGGAATTTAAAATCAGGCATTTATAATGGTGGACTTTATTGAGTGATATTTGAGAAAGGCGATTATTTTAAAACACAAGTCAGGTCTTGCCACTCCTATGCTCAAAACCCTGAATGGTTTATAAAGAAAATTGTTTTCAGTTATTCAAGAAATATTTACTGGATATGTGCAGTGTGCCATCTCTAATAACAATACTTGGACCGTACCAGCGAACAGTCAGAATACCTGCCCTCGTGTAGCCAACATTGCAGTAGGGGTGGGGTGGCAGGGACCAATGGCTCCTGAAGTCTGGCTGCTGGGACAAGAAACTGTCAAAGGTAAAGATGGAGGCAGATGGTGCCACCTCTCCAGGTGAGAGGTCATGGTGGCAAATGATAGGTGTGAGGGAGGTAAAAAATGGACAGACTCAAGATCATTTGAAAGATAATTTTTTTGACTGTTAGAGTTGGGATGGGGAAAAAATAAGAAGTTAAGGTTGAATTCAAGATGTTTGGCCCAAGCAACTGAAATGCTAGAGTTACTAAAACTAACATGGCAAAGACTTGGTAGAACAGATCTGGGGTTCAGAGCAGCAGACAGTATGGTGGGTAAAGTACTAGATCCCACGTGGTCAGCTCAGCTGTTCAAATCTTGGACCTGGCATCTTGAAAAACACACTGGGTGCATGCATGCATGCCTGAAATTCTGAGAGAATGGAGAAGGAATCGTGGTGTGACCATCCTCCTTGGGGAGGTGATTTCTCACTTAAAAAAAAAAATAAGAAAAGAAAAGAAAAGAAATCAATTTGGGGTTGAAGAACAGTTTTGCACAGAACTAAGTCTGAAATGTCCACTGGGAACCAAGTGGAAAAGCTGTGTTGATGACTGTTATGTGGATTTAGAGTTCAAGAAAGAGATTCGGGCTTGAGTTACAAATTTGGAAGTGCATACTGAGAACCATCTATAATTGATAAGAGCACCAGTCTAAGAGAAACAGCAGCTTGCTGTAAACAAGCATGAGTGAATAATAAGATGTCCAAAATTGAGATGGGAAATTTAAAAAAATTAATCTGCATAAAACCAGAAGAGGTATTTGCCAAATCTCATCATTCAAAGAAATCCTGCACAGAAAGCTATTCATTGATACCTGTGGGAGTTGTTTCCAGGGTCTCCCTACTCCTATGGATACCAAAATCCACAGATATTCAAGTTCCTTATATAAAATGATGTAGTGTTTGTGTGTAAAGTATGCACACCCTCCCATACACTTTAAATCACCTCTAGATTACTTACAATCACTAATGCAATGTATACACTATATAAGTAGTTTTTGTAGTGTATGGCATAGGGAACAAAGGAAAAAAGAAAAAGTCTGACTACGTTCTGTAACATACCCATCATAGGCCTAACTACACAACACACATCAGCAACCACCTCATTTTCGGTCTGCAGTTGGCTGAATCTGCAGATTCAGAACCCACCATTACAGAGGGCCAACTGTGTGTGTGTGTGTGTGTGTGTGTATACTCTTAGGGAATTCAGAAGGTATTTTCATACAAGTTATTCTAGAGATGCTCTAGGTCTTTTTGTTTGAATTTCTGGTTTTCAAATTTCTTAAACTGAGAAATGCCCGATACCTTCCATGCTGGGATGGAGGAGGGGAAGACAGCATAGAGTGAGGGGTGGCTTCAAAATGCAGCAGAAATGCTCTACCGCCAACATAGGAAGTGTTGTATTAAGTTTTGCTCTCATTTCATCTGTTCATCTTTACTCATAATTGACATAATAATCTATCAATCACATCATCAGATTGCTGGCCTAGGAAAAGCTAAGCGTCCCACTGGCCTGTCCCTGAAGGAATACATGGGACACGTCCCGAGTCCCAGCCTGCTTTTCCAGGAAACTCTCTTGGTCACACCATCTTCATAACCCTTAGCAGAGCCCACTAGGTTCGGTGTCTCTTGGTAACATAACTTACATAGCATTTTTCTGGTGAAGCAAAAGAAATAAATGCCCAAGTTATTGTTCTTGATAAAAGTAAATACAGTGACTTTACTTCCTTAGACATTGGGGGAACGGTCCTTCTTCAGGAATTTATCTAAAATTTAGTGCATCACATTTCTTTTAACACAGACAAAATTATTTTTTCATAGATAAGTACGTTCATTTGTCTAAGCCAGTCAGTCAGTTTGGAATATTTTCAGAGTCCCTTCTGTCTATAAAGTTTGACTTAGTTACCCATGATTTAAGAATTCAGAGCTACATTCCTTTCCTGTTGCTTGGAGAGCCTTCTAACCACAATAAAAAGGAAAATTTAGTCTCCCTCTCTGTAACCCAAAGAAAATTGCAAAGGGGCAAACTAAATGTCGCTTTGACCCAAGGGTTTGGAAAGGATATAAAAATTCCATTATGAAAAATAAGAGGGCAAAAAATAAAAATGGTGGAAGTAATGTCAGCTGTTAGGTGCACTCCAGGGCTGATTATGTTTCCATGAAAGATGGAACCAGTACACAGCAAACATGGACAGCCTGTTCAGCTGAATTCCAGACTGTACACAAAGAGACAAACTAGGGGCCGGCAGGTAGCGTAGTGCTTAAGGGCACTGGGCTCCCACATGGCCGACTGTGGTTCGAGTCCTGGACCTTTCTCTCTTTCTCTCTCTCTCCTCTCTCTCTCTCTCTCTCTCTCTCTCACACACACACACACACACACACACACACACACACTCACACAGAGTCCCTATCTGGTCAAATTAAAATAAATAAATGAATACACAAAGTTAAATAAAATAATTCTTTCTTTAAAAAAAAGAGAGAGAGACAAACTAGACTTACTCAGTCCTCAGCGGTCCCATTGCACTGAAGCAATGAATGTAGGGTATAGAAAACAAAAGAATAATGAAGAATGACACTGAAGTGAGAATACACGTAGTCAAACAAAGAAAAGGATTTGTAATGTATTTACATCACAGAACTTAGCTTCAACTTAGAAGGAGGTGAAAGAAATAGTTCCAGATCAGACCAGGAGGGTTGTTTATTTTGCCTTGCTCAAGTCAGATCTAACGATCCTAATGACTTTAAGTGTTCCTAAATTATTCCCCAGACTCAGTTAGATTGTGTACTGGGGTAGTAGTTTAGACAGCAAACATTGATGTGTTTAGCATTCAATTCACTCAACTCTCAATTTGCCAGCATTCTGTCCCTCTATAATGACAGGAAGTGTTAAAATTCATACTCTCACCTCTAACAGATTTCAAGATTATAAAATCCCTTTAGAATGATTACTGTTTCAGGATAATCTGTATTGGCTTCTTTTTGTTTTCATTACTTTCTTTCTTTTTTTTAAAACTATGCTGTGGGACCAGCAGTTGGCATAATGGCTATGTCGCTGGACTCCCACGTAGTCGATCACGGTTCAAATCCTGGATCCGGTGGCTTAAAACTCACACCAGCCACGTGTGCATGTGTGCCCAAGATCCCGAGAGGAGAATGGAGAAGGGATTGTGGTGTGGCCACCCACCCAGGGGGGTGATTTCTCACTTTCTGTCTCTCTGTCTCTGCCTGTCTTTCTGGTGAGCGTATGTGCCTATAGCAAAAACCTCTCAAAAAAAAAATAATAAAATAGACTACGTTGTATTCCTTTGCTAAACTCTCAGCTGACTACAACCCCTCATTCTCTAGACAGCACTGTCCAATAGAACTTTCTGGATGGTGAAGTAGATTATGGGCCAATGGAACTACCTGTGCTATCCAATGCAGTAACTGCCATACATGACTTTGGAGCACTTGACAGATGGCTCATGTGTCTAAGGAAATGGATTTCTAATTTAATCATTTGAATTTAAATTTTATTTGGGGGCTGGCCCCATTGCCTAATGGTTAAAGGAACTGGATCTTACATGGCTGACAGTGGTTTGAGTCCTGGCCCTGGTAGCTTCAAAAACATGCCAGGTGTGTATGCACACATGCCTAAAATCCCAAAGGAAGAAGAAATGGAGGAGAAGGGATTGTGACATGATGATACCGTATGGGAGGGGATGCTTTCTCCCTCCCCCTTTCTCTCTATCTGTCTGTCTTTCTCTGGAGAGTCTTGTATCCACTGGCAGTAAAAAAAAAAAAAAAATGTTGGGACCAGAAGATAGCATGATGGTTATGTCACTGGACTCCCATGTAGCCCACTGCAGTTCGAGGCCTAGACCTGGCAACTTAAAACACACTGGGCACATGTGTGTGTGCCCAAAATCCTGAGAGGAGACTAAAAAAGAAGGGATTATAGTGTGGCTATCCCTCCTGGGGGGGAGGGGGAGTGATTTCTCTCAGTCTCTCCAGTGAGCACACACACGGTATAGCAAAACTCTCTCTCTCTCTAAAAAATAAATAAATTAATTTTTAGAAGATCTAATTTTAAAGCACTGACATGTGTCTAATTGCTAGAGATATACTGAATGATGTTCTATTAATAGAATAACAGAAAAGACAATGTATTATATCTGATATCTGTATTATACCAGACAAGATATGATTAGCCTATAAACACTGACCATATACAAATTCATCTACAAAATACAGTGGTTCTTTCCACACTATAAGCCAAAGAAGTTTGTCTTTTATTACATGGTGATAGTAGGTGAAGACAGGCCTGCTGAGGAATTGCTGACAAAGTCAGAGGAGTATTTGTTTCCTAGGGCTGCCTTAGCAAAGTACCAAAAACTTGATAGCTTCAAAAAATATAAGTGTATTGCTTCAGAGTTTTGAAGGCTAGAAATCTAAAAACCAAAGTATTGACAGGGTTATGTTCTGTCTGATGGCTCTTGAGAATTCTTTCTTGCTTCTCATAGCTTCTGGTGTCAGTCGGAAATCTTTGGTTTTCTTTGCGTTGTAGATTCATTACTCCAGTCATACAGCTATCTTCTCCCTGTGAGTTTTCCTATCATCTTTCTTCTGTTCGTGTCAGAATTTCCCCTTTTGATAAGGACACCAGTCTTATTGGATTAGTGCCTCATTTTAACTCAGTTGTTTCTACTTCTGAATAAGGTACATTCTGGGGTTCAGGGATTAGGACTTCAATATCACTTTCTTGGGTAGTGAGGGGGACAAGATTTAACTCACAACCTTTTGCATAGCAATAATTTCCTTACAACCAGTAGATGGATCTTTGAGGCTGACCTGGACCCTTTTCTACTCTAAACCTTCAAAGGCAGCAGAACCAGCACAGAGGTCCTGGGAGGTCCTCAATAGCACTGACCGTGGAACTTGGAGCAACAGATTGAGTAGCTGTGTTCAGTGATGTCTAACCTTAACTAGTGTCTTCTCTTCTCAGCTGGGCACAGGTTTGACAGTAACTTGAGCAGAAAGCAACTTGAATGGAATCCAAGGCTTCATTCTCCCCAGCCTATGAAGCTGACAGGCCTCTAGCATGTGACCTGCACAATTTTTGCTTTCAGAACTCACTGCTATAAACTGTCTCTTAGAAGTTTAGGTGAGAGATTGTCCTTTAAAAAATTAAAATTTAATAACATACTTGACCTTCTCTATTGTCTTTCCCACAAGTCCCTCTGCAATCTAGTGCTTCCTCTGGTCAACAGCATCCTTCTACTGCTGGATATACCATGTCACATTGCACCTGATCCTTTAGAAACTTAATAACATTATGAACCAGCCAAGGGCAAAGCACACAAATTGCCAAAGATGAAGTGTGATCCTAGTAGTAGCAACTCAAGAGAAAGCCATAAGCCTTAATCAATGGGCTGGCTACGGTTTTATTAGTGACCTGGGAGATTCATCGGGTGGGCTGAGTAGGAGGAAGAGAGTCTTTATTGAGTGAAAAAAAAGTCTGACAGCCACAAAAGGAAAGGGGTAAGATGTGGAGAGACTGAGATCAGGTGGGACAAGGTAGCTCAAGAAGGATGATGAAATGCAGAACAAAAATAAAGTCTTTGCAATGGTTACTTTTATGGGTCAACTTGACTAGACTAAGGGATGCCTAAAGAAGTAGTAAATCATTATTTCTGGATATGTATATAAGGGTGTTTCTGGAAGATTTATTTGAATAAGTGTAATAAGTAAAGATTTGCCCCTCACCAATGTGGTCGTGGATCATCCAACTAATTGAGGACTTGAACAGAACTAAAACATGGACAAAGAGAAAATTTCCTTTTGCTCTCCTTGAGTTAAGACATCCATCTTCTCCCACCCTTAGACATCATAGCTCCTTATTCTTGGACTTTCAGACTCAGACTGGGAATTAGATCACTGGTTCCTCTATTCTCAGACTTCATATAGAGTGAATTACATCACCAACAACCCTAGTCACCACCTTATAGGTGGCATATTATTGGCCTTCTCATAATAAATATACTCTTACATACTCATCTGTGTGTGTGTGTCTCCTACTGGCTTTGTTCCTCTGGAGAATACTTACTCTTTCAACCCTGATTTAGAAATGGAGATGCTAAGGAAATCACTATGGTAGCACCTGCAAAGAGCAGGTAGAGGGAAAGAAAAAAAAGGGGGGGGATGCCATTAAACTATCTATAAGGACTGTGTAAGATTATGTCAACCAGAATCTCGATAATACTTTGTCAGTGGATTGTTGGGAAGAATTAGAAGCTCCCTGGGAGCCATAAGAAGCAGCTATCTTCTAAGTCTTTCTATACTAGCACCTACCACAGTGTCTGAAGCATGGAAGTTGCCCCAGAATAGTTAAATAGATCAACAAAAGAGCAAATGAGATTGGAGAATTATTGTATGATATAAAAGTGCAGTAGTCAGGCTCAGGTACTATTTGAATAGTTGGGAGATGAGGATGGATAACCTGAAAAGAAAGATATTAGAAAATTAAAGATGAAATGTAATTATGCGTAATATTTTACAGTAGTGTTAATAAATAAATTAAGAAGAGGAAAGTGAATTAATGAAGAGGTCAAAAACAACTGCAATGTCTTACTTGAGAAATTAATGTATAATGCATCAGCTATTAAGATACAAATCTGAGTGGGACCAGCAAATGTTACATCACTGGACTACCACACAGTTGACAGTGGTTCAAGTCCTGTACTCAGTGGCTTAAAACTCACACTGGGCACATGTGTATGTGTCCCCAAAGTCCCGAGAGAAGAATAGAGGAGAAAGGATTGAGGGGGATAATTTCGTGCTTTCTGTCTCTTTCATCCTATAACAAAAATCTCAAGAAGAAAGAGAGAGAGAGGGAAAGAAATAAGAAAGAAAGAAAGAAAGAAAGAAAGAAAGAAAGAAAGAAAGAAAGAAAGAAAGAAAGAAAGAAAGAAAGAAAGAAAGAAAGAAAGAAAGAAAGAAAGGGAGAGAAACCTGGGTATGAAGTTTCATATGACAACAAATGTCCATGATCATCTCGTAGATATGTTTTAATTCACCCATAGAGGATTAAAGGGTATTTTTTAAAAGGATGTTTCCAATGGATATAAAAATCCATTAGACTGCAACTTGTAGTGACCAGTAGTGGCACACATGTCAGGCTCACCACAGTCTGCACCACGCTCTATTGTTTCTTCAGACTCCATGTTACCCAAGTGGGGAGGGCTGAAAGTCTACCACACATCATTTTATTCAAAGAGGTCATTAAAATACCAAAATATTTTATATCTGTTGGCAAATCTACAATATCCTGTACCTTCCAAATATATCTCTGCTTCTCCAGCTGTCTTAGACCCACCCCTCAAACATCCTCCTGACCTCCCTCACACTTGATAAATGTGGAAGAAACGCTGCTGGCATAGGAAACCTATTGGATGCTCTTCTAATCGGGTAGTGTTGGTACAACATCAGTTGCTAAATGTTATCAACAGCATGCCTGCATGAAGACTACCTGCCTACTCCTTGAAGGTATTTGCCACCTCTGCTAAAACCATAGATGCCTCCCTACCCTCCTCCAAAGGTGATAATCTGAAGTTCCTATCTTTATTTGACTGCTTCATATATTTCAAAATATTTGATCTGTTAACCTTATCCTTATATGATCTTTATAATAAGCTTTGCTTTAGACCCATTTGCACAGAGGGCCATAAATCATGTCCATTTTCAACCTCTCAGTTCAATCACCCTTCTAATTCTCTGCATTGCTGGTTGTCAATGTCTTTGACATCTTCTCAGAAAACCCCCCTATGCTCCCACTCTCTGGACTCTTCTGACCCCACAGTTGCTGTATATTACTACATCTGGATACTCAATTTTCGGGTACTCTTTGTTTACCTAAAAGGTGGGTAAAATAAGGAAGAGGAAGGTTTAATATAGCAAGAAGTCTATTGACTAAATGGTTACTGTCAGACCAGTCCCATAACCTGGTGGTTAAGGGAGCTGAAACTCACATGGCCAACCATGTGCTAGACTCTGGGAGTTGCTTGAAAGATAGACTCTGTGTGTGTGTGTGTGTGTGTGTGTGTGTGTGTGTGTGTGTGTACCCAAATTCCTGCCAGGATGGAGAAATGGAGGAGAAGAGATTGTGACCAAACCCTATTGGTATCTTCCTCTCTTCTCCACTCTCATCTGTCTGCCTCTCTCTGGCAAGTGCACACACCCTATGGCAAATTTAAAAAAAGAAAGAAAGAAAGGTACTGTCAGCTGCTTATAGAAATTGAATCAGAAAGTAGGAAAGAAAATCAGAAACAATATTTTTCTGTCCAGTTTTCTAAGTGTTTCTGCCTAAGCCAAGAAAATAAAATAGTAAGAGCTCCATCTTAACATGGAACTCCTGTGGTGGCCAGAATTTGGCTGCATTTCAAAATAATAAGTATTTGGTTCAGAGGCTGTTTAAAGGAAATAAAAAGGCATAAAATCTTTATCCTCCAATATGGTTTGTATTAAAATAAATTGATTACCCAAAACCTAACATGATGAGCTCTCTGCCAAGAGCCTGGCAAGCAACAATTGTTGACACAGCCCAAATCCTAATCAGCTATTTGTAACAAGTGATTATTTAATAAGCATTCATATTCATCTTTTCTCCTTCAGCCAAATGAAGATGAAAGTGAGGGAAGAACTCTCAAAGGGAATAAAAAGAGCTCCAAGCCTACTTTTTTTTCTTTCTATGAATACAAGAAAATGTGCCCATAGGCAAAGAAAAATTCAGTCTCATCCATTCAGATTCTACACAGTGATAGGTAAGACACTTGGTACCAGCAGTTGGCATAATGGCTATGTTGCTGACTCCCATGTTGTCGACCACGGTTCAAGTCCTGGACCCAGTGGTTTAAACTCATGCTGGGCGTGTGTGCATGTGTGCCCAAGATCCAGAGAAGAGAATGGAGGAGAAGGGATTATGGTGTGGCCATACCCCCAGGGGGTGACTTCTCACTTTCTGTCTCTCTGTCTGGTGAGCACACGTGCCCTATAGCAAAAACCTCTCCAAAAAAAAAAAAAAAAGATACTTTTTCCTTCCCTGAAACTCTTAAAGTGCAACTAACCTACTGAGCTGTTTCCATGCTTCTGAAATCTCAAAAGCAAACTTTCAGTCAAGTATGCTAAGTAATAAGAAACATGACAAATCTAAAGAGAAAACTCAGAACATTCTTATGACATATTTATGATTTACTAAAAGACAACAAACAAAAATTTTATAGCAGTCTTGTGCAAAAAGGTATAGTGGTATCACAATAAAGACATTTCCTCATTTTTCCCCCAGACTGGTTTTGGTTAAAAAAAAAAAAAATTATTTTAGTTGTTTGACTTTCTAATCTTTTTTTTTTGGGGGGGGGTATTTTTATTTATTTATTCATTTATTTATTTACAGTTATTCACTGTACATCAATATAATACACAAAATAAGATTTTCCATCCAATATACATTATATATTGGCTCAATTAAGGATATTACCATATGTATGATCATCAACAAATAATTTTTATTTCTTGTTTCTTATATATTTTGCTTTATTTTTCCCCGTTTGATTCCCTACCTCTCACCCTCTGCCAACTCCCTCCCCTTCTCCCACACTGTCTGTGGTATGTAGTTGTTTTCCATATCTTTCTTTTTTCACATTTTATTGATTCACTAAAGATCTTAATTTAAAGACTTTCAATAATAAGCACAGCTGATATTTACATATTTATGAACACATGTCTGACTTTAGGCATAAACCTCAGTGAGTAAAGTGAACATACTGTAAGTAGCACCTCACTGGGACTGTATAGTTACTGCAGTCATTAAATAGGTATTAATAGGTATTTTTAATACATTTTTTCATTTCAAAAGAAAATTTTTAGTTTTAATAGATCAAAATAAAAAAATGTTAAGGGAAATTTGCTTAAAACTTAAAGCCATGAAAAAGGTTAGGATTCAGTTCAAATAGTAGGTAGATGAACCTATCAACAGTTCAAGAGAAGACAAAGTATCGAAAAAAATCAGTAATGTTTTAGTCTCAAGTAAAACAATTTTATTCCACTAGTTCAGACTCACATCATTAATCTTTCTTTTATTGAATTTGCAGTGTAATGTGGTCTGATCTTTCCATTTAAACTCCGGAAGTTAACATTCAACTCTGAATTTGTCCCTACCATTACGCTGGTCCTTCTCTTGGTTGTTTCTTGTACTCTTATTTCTGTGTGTCTGACTTTAGTTTTCTTGGTATAGCACTCCCTTCTTTTACATGACTCCTCTTCAACCCTGAGCTTTCAAGTTACTATCCTGGCAATTCTTAAGAAAAAAAGTATTTTTATAACTATATAAAAATATTGAAAATTGTAAAAAGCACATGGAATTAGCTATATAAATCTGGAAATACATAGTATTACTTCTTGATTAATGACATAAATTTTAAGCAAAACAGTTAATGCTATAAAACTTCTAGAAGAAAGCATAAGAGAAAAATCAATACTTCTTTGGGCTGAGTGATGAGATTTTAGATACAACACCAAAAGCATGACTCATGAAAGATAAAATTTTTAAATTAAACCTCACTAAAATTAAAAACTTCAACTTTGTAGAAGACACTGTTAAGAGAATAAAAAGATAACGCATAGACACAAAGAATATATTTGCAAAATGTATCTGTTAAAGGAACAGATATTCAAATATAGCAAAAAACTCTTAAAGTTCAACAATAAAAGGTCAAATGACCCAATTTTAAGATAAGCAAAATATGGCAAATAACCGTGTAAAAAAGATACGCAGTATTATTTGTCCTCAGAGAATTGCAAGTTTAGAAAATGAAAGGCTTAGAATGGCTAAATGCAGAGCACTGACAATATCAAATGCTACCTAAGATGTTAAGCAACAGAATTCTCATTCATTCTGGTAGAAATATAAAATGCTACAGTCATTTTAGAAGACTGGAGGACAATTCAGTACAGTTACATATTGTCTTATCACATTATCTAGCAATTGCTCTCCTAGGTATTTACTCAATTTGAGAAACTATGTCTTGATATATACAGGTAGCATGATGGTTAAGGTGCTAGATTCCCACATGGCCAACTGCAGTTTGAGTCCCAGACTTGGTGGCTTGCTTTCTCAATTTCCTTCTCTCTCTCTCTGTCTCTCTGTCTCTCTGTCTCTCTCTCTCCCCCCCCTCTCGTGCATGTGCCCTATAGCAAATTTTAAAAACAATAATAATGATGATAAATAAAATTAAGTGAATAATTCTTTAAAAAAAGAAAGAAAAACTGTGTCCACATAAAAAACATATTAAACCTTATAGCAGCCTTAATTATAATCAACAAATCTAGAAGCAACCAACACCTCTTTCAATAGGTACTGAATAATCAAGCTGTGTGTAAAATCTATACAATGGATTACTATTCAGCAATTTTAAAAAAATGGACTATCAGGCCATAAAAAGACATGGAAGAACACTAAATGCACGTTACAAAGTGAAAAAAAGGCAGTCCAAACAGGCTATATCCTGTATGATTTCAGGTAAAAGGCAACATTATAGACACAGTGA
The DNA here is from genome assembly GCF_000334495.1 of Tupaia belangeri chinensis. Lineage (NCBI taxonomy): Eukaryota > Metazoa > Chordata > Mammalia > Scandentia > Tupaiidae > Tupaia > Tupaia belangeri. Next base: position 1,326,265 of record NW_006159982.1, on the reverse strand, counting down.
AAATACCAGTGATTGCCTGAAGTTTAGGGAAGGGAGAAGAGCTGAACAGGTAACACATCAGGGAATTTTAGGGCAGTGAAACTTTCCTTTATAACACTGAGATAGTGGATACATGGCATTGTGTATTTGTCAGAATCTTCTGAAATCTGCCACACAAGGAGTGAGCTTTAATGTGCATGTTTTGGTTTTATCATTACTATTATTTAAGAGGTCAGGGGATTCTAGGAAGAAATGCAGACCATGACCAAACAACAACAAAAAAATCTATCTTACAAATGTAGAAAACAACCTCATTGAAGAAAGTGGGAACAGAAGTTGCTGACTATGGAAATAACTACGGCAATGAGTGGCATCTATAAACTAAAAGCAAAAGGAACTACATATAATAACTATACCCCAGTTAGCACAGCTGTTTCCCATGGAATATGAGTTAATTACTTTGATCCTGCCATCCACATGCACTGAAATTGTTCAGTTAAAACAAATGACAGCTAGTAGGAACCAGGTTTTTCACCGTTACAATCAGAGTTTACTGAAAAGTAAGGGAAGAAGCTACAACGATCCATGCGGTAATGGAAATGAGTTAAGGGCATTTGTATGAACTCATGTTTAACTTGAGTTGGACCCAAGTCCATACTGATATAATGAAATGATTGAATAAATTAATAAATGTAGGAGAAAAGACTCTCCCATGTGGAAAAATTCTAAATATACTTGACCCTCAAAGAAACAAGAACAAAATTCTCCACTCCCTCAGTATGGGCTGTATGTACTGAATTCATTTCAAAGAGAAACCTACGGAAATGGGTAGGGGTGTAACTTTACAGTGAAGAAGCCTACTGAACGCTCCCTTAGTTAGGTGATCCATGTCAACATCTCATAAAGCATGGTGATAGGATGCAGCCGTGGTGATAGGATGCAACCTCATTGAAGAAAGTGGGAACAAAAATTGCTGACTATGGAAATAACTGTGGCAATGAGTGGCAGCTGTGGTATGATGTGATGAAAATGGTCATTCAAAAAAAATGGCAGTTCACCTCTGTGATGTTTTTTTCTTAAATCCTTCAACTCAGTCTAATTACAAGAAAAATATCAAATTCCAATAGAGAAGCATCCTACACTTGCACAAACATGTTTACTGCAGCATTATTCACAGCAGCTAAGACACAGAATCACACTAAGTGCCCAACAACCAATGACTGGATTAAAAGAACATGACACATATACACTCTGGAATACTACTTGGCCATAATGAATGAGACTTTTGTCATTCGATACACAGTGGACAACTACAGAAGAATTGATGCAAAGTAAAATAAGCCAGCCTATGAAAGACAAGGGTGATACGTTCCTCTTCAACACGTAAAGAAATTCTGTGCTCTATGGAAAAATTGAAAGATTCAAAAACATACTAGTAGAGGACAAATGCAGATACCAGAGACTTTATGGGTAGGGGGTAGATGGTGAGGAATGGGTGACAAGGGCTTAAGATAAAAAGAGCTCAACAGACACAAGACTGTAAGTTTCTTTGTTGAAATGATGTCTATGGTAATATCCTTCACTTGGTCATCACACATTGCATGCATGCTTTGAAAAACCTATTGTACACCATAAAGATGTACACCAATTAGATGTAAATAAGAAATTAGAAAATAAAAATAAAAAAAGAGGTGCATCCTAAGAAATACCTAACCAGCATTTCTTAAAACTGTCAGTCTGGGAACCAGCAGTTAGCGTAATGGCTATGTCGCTGGACTCTCATGTAGTCGACCGCAGTTCACGTCCCGGACCCAGTGACTTAAAACTCACGCCGGGCGCGTGTGCGTGCGTGCCCAAGATCCCGAGAGGAGAATGGAGGAGAAGGGATTGCGGTATGACCATCCCCCCGGGGGGTGATTTCTCGCTTTCTGTCTCTCACTGTCTGGCGCGCGCATGCTCCCTATAGCAAAAACCTCTCCATAAAAACCCAAAAACAAAAACTGTCAGTCAAAGTAATCAGAAACAAGGAAAGTCAGAGATACTTTCATAGCCATCAGGAGTCTCAGGAGCCATGACACCTAAAGGGAATACACTATCCTGGATGGGACACTGTTACAGAAAAGAACCTTAAGTAAGATCTAAGGAAATCTAAAAAGCTATGGATTTTAGCTTTTTTTAAAGCACCATCAGCAGTTCAGTATTTTTAAAAATGTACCATACTTATGCTATATGTTAATAAGTGACACTGGCTATGGAGTAAATGGGAACCCTGTGTACTTCTTCACTTTTCCGTAAATTTCAAACTCTTCTAAAAAATACAGTCAAGCTAGAAAAATGAATGGACCGTTAGATTGTGGATCTGTAGGACAAGGCCTATTGTTTTCTTTTCCTCAGTATTCCAAAGAAATTTCTAATTAGAAGAACCTTTACAAATCATTACATCTAATTCTCTTTCCTGTCACATGTGTGATATAGAGGACAGAATCTGAGATTTAAAGAACAGGCCTGTATTGAAAGAATATGTTTGTCATTGATTATGCGAGTAACTGAGTTAATTAGCTCAAACAGTTTCAGTTCGAGCATCTAAGAAATAGAGATAAAAACAGATATTTCACAGAATTATCACCGAGAAAGCTCCTAGTTCTTGTGTCACACAAAAGGCATTTAATACACACTATATTTTTTCTTCTAACTCAATTGTGCCCTCACTTATTATATTCTATTTAACTAATATATGAATTAATGATTACCATCTTGTAGTGAGAACTATTTTTTGATAGAGAAGCAGAAGTAGCTATGAGATGACTAAGAACAACAAGTACTACCTCTGAGCACAAAAGTTCTCAAGGGAGAAATTGTCCTTTGACCTCAGAATAGCCAATTTCAAGCCAAAACATCTTATCCCTAAAATCCATTCACATTCATGCTGAGCAATGCTGAAAGGAATATTTAAATCAATTCTGCTGCTCCCACTGGGGCTACTCCTCCCCCTGGCAGAAGGAAGGAAGGTCCAGGATCATCAGTGGAGGATCAGGGCTGGGGGTTACCTGATGCAGGGGAAGTAATGATCCTTATAGTGCTCTGTGTTACTCTACTCCCTCCTGTGATTTGGAAGTGTCACAAGAGTGGGGCTGACTCAGAATGAAAATATCTCTCTGGGGTGTGGAAGACAGGGTGATACAAGGACAATATCAATTCTTATTGGAAATAGAGATTTTCGATATATGTTTTTTAAGTCTTGAAGTACTAGCATCATGACTGACAAACAGATTATAGCAGAGGGGGAAAAGCAGTTTCTAGAACATGTAATTAATTCAGACACATTTGGTGGAATTTGAAAAAGTGGGAAATATAGATTAAAGAAAGTATTTCAAATATTTTTATTACCTTCAAACATATAAGACAACTTACGTGATCTGTGTCAGTCAGGGTCCAGTCAGTAAACAGAAATTATATCACATGGTTAAACAGAATTCATTTTTTTTTTTTTTACTTTTTTTTTTTTGAGAGGTTTTTGCTATAGGGCACATGTGCTCTCCAGAAATACTGAGAGAGACAGAGAAACAGAAAGTGAGAAATCACCCCCCAGGGGAGATGGCCACGCCGCAATCCCTTCTCCTCCATTCTCCTTTGAGGATCTTGGGCACACACGCACACGCACCCGGCATGAGTTTAAGCCACCGCGTCCGGGACTTGCACCACAGTCAGCTACATGGGAGTCCAGCTACAAGGCCATTACACCAATTGCTGGTCCCTAAACAGAGTGAATTTAATAGAGTTGTTAACGAGGTATTGAAGAACTAAAATGAAAATAAATAAATAAAAACCCAAAACAAATACACACACGACTCACAGGAGTTGTAACTACAATAAGCAGTTACTGCCCTTAAGGCCAAGGGAAGGAAGGGAAGAGGTGAAATTACCAAAAAGTACAACTTTGGAAGAAGGGCCTCACTGTGGTCGGTTCTCTAAGGGAAACACGATGAGGCTGACAATTATTGGGAAAACGAAATCCAGATGCTGCAACTGCAATAAACTGCCACTGTCAGAATGAGAAAGTGAGGCCAAGGGTAATGCCAACAGGAAGCAAACGGGAAAGACGAGTTCCTTCCCCTGACTCCCCAGTGTCTCTCAGGTACCTAATTTCTGAGAAATGGAAATTCTCAGCTGGATTCCCACATGACCAACCACTATTCAAACAGAAGTATGGTTTGTTTCACAAGTAAGTGTAGAAGAGGTTTGAAACAGAGAGCAAATAGCTTTATAAATGGCATTTTCATAAAGTACTATTGATTAAAAACTTTATTATTTTTTTTTTTTTGCTAGAGAACACATGCACTCACAAGAGAAAGAGAGAAAGCACCTCCCTCCCTATAGCACAATCCTTTTTCTTCTGTCTGTCCTTCCCACTAGAATTTTGGGCATAGCACATAGGTCTGGGATGTTTTTCAAGCCATCAGGGCCAGGATGCAAACCAGCCCACCAAATGAGATCTGGCTCCCTTAACCACTAAAAGAGGGCTATCCTAAAAGGAGAATTTTCTAAAGCAAAGAACAAATGTTAAAAAATAATAATAAAGGGAACCAGCAGTTAGCGTAATGGCTATGTTGCTGGACTCCCACATAGTCAACCGCAGTTTGTGTCCTGGACCCAGTGTCTTAAAACCCACGCCAGGCGCATGTGCGTGCGTGCCCAGGATCCTGAGAGGAGAATGGAGGAGAAGGGACTGCGGCGTGGCCATCCCTCTGAGGGGTGATTTCTCGCTTTCTGTCTCTCTGTCTCTGTCTGTCTGGCGAGCGCACGTGCCCTATAGTGAAAAACCTCTCTCAAAAAAAAAAAATAATAATAATAATAATAATAAAGGTAACCAGCAGTTAGCGTAATGGCTATGTCGCTGGACTCCCACATAGTTGACCGCGGTTC